>NC_134353.1:783004104-783304104 GCF_048569485.1 Anomaloglossus baeobatrachus
CTCTTTGCGGTTAGCGTTACCCGAATGCCCACCTCACAAGAAGCTGTTCAGTGGCAGCAGGAATTGGAGTGGGAGGAACACCAATGCCGGCGGCGGGCGCAGTCAAGACCGGTACTGGCTGAATCCTCCCATCCAAGACGCACTTTGGCCGTAGCTCCAGAAGTGATGCCCGGACCGACCACCGACTCGGAGAGGGGAACCCCGGCGGTGCTGGCTATTAGCCAGAACCTCAACACCCATCCGGTAATCGTTCTGGATATACCTCCGCCGCCTCGGGTAGCGACCCCATCACCCCCGTCGGGGACTGAGGAGATCACGGCACCAAAGCCTGCCGTCGTCTACGAGCCCTTCCAGCGGCTGCGCCGACAGCCCGGACAGTCTTTGTCGGACTACGTCAGGGCTCAGAGAGCCGAATGGAAGCGAGTTTTGCACCCAGAGTAAAGCATCCTGACCGGCTTATTGGAAGACCGGTGTTGTTGGAAGTTACCGTTTAGCAACGTTCCAGTGACTGAGCCCGGAGAGAGTCTGCTGCCGGACTGGGCCAGGGGCTCCTCCGCGTCATTGAGAAGGAGAAGTTTTTGTGTTCCTGCTGTTTACCACCTAAAGACCGGGAGCGCTGCCAAGCCTCCGGGCACAACCAAGACCGGGAGCGCTGCCAAGCCTCCGGGCACTACCAAGACCGGGAGCTTCCAGTTGGAACTCCGGGCGCTGGACTGGTGCCCTTTCTTCCGGGCATCCTCTTGTGGACAGGTTCGCAGTTTATTCACCATGTTTTGCTTAGTTTTAAAAGATGTGATTTTTAGATGGAGCCTTGCCGGGAGGCTCGGGTTTTAAGAGGGGAGGTGTGTAGTGGGTGAGCATACCCCCTACAAAGGGAGCTTAGTTAACCGGAAATGTCATTAATAAAAGTGTTTTATTTGTATTGTGTTAGGGCACCCCCTAGTGGCCGGGTGGGACGGCTGTCACCACAGTGGAAGGAGGAGCCGGCAGAAACCAGGGGGAGGGAGGAGAAGTGTGTGTGTGAGAGGGAGTTGGATCCGGGACGTGAGAGAGTGAACACCAAGGGGCAGAGTCTGGGAGCTGAATCCATAGGGGGCGCCGGAGAGAACGGGAGTGAACGGAACCTCAGAGAGAGCGAAGCACCCGGTGTGGGTCCGGTGTGTGTGTAGCCGAAGTGGGAGCCCGGCGAAGTCGATTAACCAGGGCACATCCCCACGGGAGGGTACGTTAGGACAGGTTGTCCCCCAGCTCCAAGAAGTGCCATTTACCACTGCCGGATTGTGAAGAAGAGTGCAATAAATATGTCTTTTGTTTTCACTACATCCTGCCTGAAGACTGTTTGTGCGACGACCGACAAGTGCACCACCACACTCTGCCCCACCAAGTCATCTCCCGACCTTGAGGTAACGGTGGAACCAGGGGTAAGCCTGACAGCAAAGGCCACGACTACAAGGCCGGAGGCGCCCCTGGCACCCTGTTACACATACCTGAGCTAGGTCCCTGTAACAATGACCCCAGGGGCACAGGAGAGAGGTTGCCAGGACGAGTACCGAGATACCGCTGGGACCGGAGCACACACGGGGCACAGGGCCCTAGATCAAGCGCAAGTTTTTAGACTGGCAAATACCTGCCCAGTGAGGACACCTTCACGGACGTCACCGAACCAAATAATCCAGGGGAATCAGCAGTAAACTAAGATCGTGGTTCGGACACTTACCTCCCCACAGGGTCCGCACTGCCCGCCGTACAGAGAAGGAGACTGTACCCCAAAAGGGACAGTCAGGGTCCCCAAACACTCCACGCTACGGGGATTCAATCTACAGAGAGTGCCAGGGACAGAGAAACCTGGGTCACTACATTGGCCCTGGTCCTCCTGGGACCTGAACCAGCAACCTCTGGGTCCACAGTGAGTAGAGACTGTTAAAGACAACCTGGTGTGGTCTCCATTATTGCCCCCGTTACAATCTCCCAGGCACAGCCCTACCTGCGGAGGGCCTACCATCACAGCTGCCATTACCACCAGCCCTGGGAGTACCCACATTCAGCAGCGGCGGTTCTCCATCTTTAACTGCAACCCGCAGGTGGCGTCACATGACCCCCTTCTCTTGGCACTACAGCACCATTGCATTTACAATCACGAAATTTTGCACAGACGCCCCATGTTACTCAGAGAACGTCATAGACTATGTTTTGAGGGAAAAAAATTAACCCCACGCTTTACAGTTATTCGACAAAAAACCTGCTTACATTAAAGTCAATGAAGCTGGGAACAAATTTGTTATTATAAACTCCTATTATGGACAGAGAAAGAGACACAGCGAGAGAACCACACACACAGAAAGACACATACACACAGAAAAAGCCACATACACACTGAAAGAGACACACAGAAAGAGACACACGCATAAAGAGTCACAGTGAAAAAGATGCACACAGAGAAAAAAATGCACCCAGAAAGAGACACATATAAAGAGACACATACACAGAATGAGACACACACATAGAAAGACAAATACCGAAAGACACACACACAGAAAGAGACACCACAGAAAGAGACACACAGAAAGAACACACACATAGAAAGACATACAGAAAGAGACACACATACATAAGGGGACACACAGACAGAAAGAGACACACTGACAGAAAATAGACATAAAAAGAGACACAAACAGAAACTGTTTGGATGCTTGAGGTAATATATTGGGTTTTTTTACAGTTACCCTGGATATTTATCAGGTGGCTTATAGCAACCAATCAAAGCTCTTCTTCTATTTTTTTAGAGGTTAAGGATCTCTGATTGGTTATTATAGGCAGCGAAGGGCATTGATAGTAAAGGACAGCTTATCTGTGAGTTAATATGATTTCAGTGGTGACGCCTGTATACTTGTGTGCAAAATAATTTTTTGTTAATGCATTTTATTTTGTTATTATAGTTAAGAATAGTTACTTACTATCCTGGGCAATGCCGGGTAATACAGCCAGTATATTTAAATATATACAGTGTCTTGCAAAAATATTTGGCTCCCTTCAATTTTTGAACCTTTTCCCACATTTCAGGCTTCGGAGATAAAGATAAAAATTTTAAAGTTATGGTGAAGAATCAACATCAAGTGGGACACAATTGTGAAGTTGAACGAATTGTATTGCTTATTTTAAACTATTTAAAAAAAAAAATAACTGAAAAGTGGGGCGTGCAATATTATTCGTCCCCTTTACTTTCAGTGCAGCAAACTCACTCCAGAAGTTCATTGAGGATCTCTGAATGATCCAATGTTGTCCTAAATGACTGATGATGATAAATATAATCCATCTGTGTGTAATCAAGTCTCCGTATAAATGCACCTCATCTGTGATAGTCTCAGTGTTCTGTTTAAAGCACAGAACGCATCATGAAGGCCAAGGAACACAACAGGCAGGTCAATGATACTGTGGTGGAGACGTTTAAAGCCGGATTTGGTTACAAAAAGATTTCTAAAACTTTAAATATCCTAAGGAGCACTGTACAAGCGATCATATTGAAATGGAAGGAGTATCGTACCACTGCAAATCTACCAAGACCTGGCCATCCATCCAAACTTTCATCTCAAAGAGAAGACTGATCAGAGATGCAGCCAAGAGCCCCATGATCACTCTGGATGAACTGCAGAGATCTACAGCTGAGCTCGGAGAATCTGTCCATAGGACAGCAACCAGTCGTACACTGCATAAATCCGACTTTTGTGGAAGAGTTGCACGGAGAAAGCCATTTATCAAAGATATCCATAAAAAGTGTTGTTTAAAGTTTGCCACAAGCCACCTGGGAGACACACCAAACATGTGGAAGAAGGTGCTCTGGTCAGATGAAACCAAAATCGAACTATTTGGGCACAATGCCAAATAATATGTTTGGCGTAAAAGCAACACAGCTCATCACCCTGAACACACCATCCCCACTGTCAAACATGGTGGTACCAGCATCATGGTTTTGGCCTGCTTTTCTTCAGCAGGGACAGGGAAGATGGTTAAAATTGATGGGAAGATGGTTTGAGCCAAATACAGGACCATTCTTGAAGAAAACCTGTTAAAGTCTGCAAAACACCTAAAGGTACCGTCACACTAAGCAACTTACCAGCGATCCCAACAACGATAGGGATCGCTGGTAATTTGCTAGGAGGTTGCTGGTGAGCTGTCACACTGCGACGCTCCAGCGATCCCACCAGCAACCTGACCTGGCAGGGATCGCTGGAGCGTGGCTACACGAGTTGCTGGTGAGCTCACCAGCAACCAGTGACCAGCCCCCAGCGCCGCGTGGAAGATGCTGCGCTTGGTAACTAAGGTAAATATCGGGTAACCAACCCGATATTTACCTTGGTTACCATCGCACGGAGCTACACGTGCAGAGAGCAGGGAGCAGCGCACAATGCTTAGCGCTGGCTCCCTGCTCTCCTACTTACAGCACACATCAGGTTAATTAACCCGATGTGTCCTGCAGCTAGCTACATGTGCACAGAGCAGGAGCCGGCAGCACAGGCAGTGAGAGCGGCTGAGGCTGGTATCGAAGGTAAATATCGGGTAACCAAGGACAGGGCTTCTTGGTTACCCGATGTTTACATTGATTACCAGCCTCTGCAGAAGCCGGCTCCTGCTGCCTGCACATTTAGTTGTTGCTGTCTCGCTGTCACACACAGCGATCTGTGCTTCACAGCAGGACAGCAACAACTAAAAAATGGCCCAGGACATTCAGCAACAACCAACGACCTCACAGCAGGGGCCAGGTTGTTGCTGGATGTCACACACAGCAACATCGCTAGCAACGTTACAAAAGTTGTTCGTTAGCAGCGATGTTGCTTAGTGTGACGGGGCCTTAAGACGGGGACAAAGATTTGTCTTCCAACAAGACAATGATCCCAAATATAAAGCAAAATCTACAATGGAATGGTTCACAAATAAATGTATCCAGGTGTTAGAATGGCCAAGTGATAGTCCAGACCTGAATCCAATTGAGAATCTGTGGAAAGAGCTGAAAACTGCTGTTCACAAACGCTCTCCATCCAACCTCATTCAGCTCGAGCTATTTGCAAAGGAAGAATGGGCAAGAATTTCAGTATCTCGATGTGCAAAACTGATAGAGACATACCCCAAGCGACGTGCAGCTGTAATCACAGCAAAAGGTGGCGCTACAAAGTATTAACTTAAAGGGGCCGAATAATATTGCACGCCCCACTTTGCAGTTATTTATTTTTAAAATAAGCAATACATTTCATTCAACTTCACAATTGTGTCCCACTTGTTGTTGATTCTTCACCATAACTTTAAAATTTTTATCTTTATCTCTGAAGCCTGAAATGTGGGAAAAGGTTAAAAAATTCAAGGGAGCCGAATACTTTTACAAGGCACTGTATGTATATATACGTGACGCCCTGGACTAGTCAGGTCGTCCCAGGTAGTCCCATGCACACACACCCCCTCCCTAAAAAGGTGACAGCAGCCAAACTTCAAAACCCTTGTCACCTCTCTCCAGGTTTGATGTCCACACCAGGGGGGTGGAGCCAGGCGGTTGTCTCCGCCCACCGAGGAGTTCACAGGCCTGGAGGCGGGAAAAACAGTAGTTCTAAGTAGATTAGCTTTGACAGTGGAGCAGTGGAGTGGAGTAGTCAAGTTCAAGGGCAGACCTGTGACCAGGCCTGCCATAGTCTATTAGGTGTCTGGGTTGGAGCCCAGTCACCTCTAGCAAGGAGGCAGACGGTGGTGGCCGCCTGGAGGAGCTGGGATTACAGCCGGTGGAACCGTAGGGACCAGGGTCGGGCGGTGGCCCCCCAGTACCGAACCGGGGAACCGATTGGAAACCGGAGCACCAAGAGGGGTACTCAGACCCAGTACGAGGCCAAGAAACAACTAGGCTAAGTCGAATCAACTGATTGAGGACTGGACTTTAGGACCTTTCCCACACAAGACCCGACTGAAGACAACAGCCCAACCATTAGGGTAAACCCACCGCTAAGGCATAGAGACCCAAGGGGCCAGCGTCTGTGGGCAAACAGGGCTCTCCCGACACCCAGCAAGCCGGGGAGCGGACTACCGTTGCTTAGGCATAGGAGTCATAACGTCTACATTAAAGAGGTGCAGGAGAAAGGCGGAAACCACCAACCTGTTAAGGGGAAGCTGCAGCCGGCTGCGGGCACCGTTCATCATCCCGTTTGGTTTACCAGAGACTCCAGTGTGTTGTATCATAGTGAGTACACCAGTGCCTTCAGGCCGCGCACCGCATCGCACTAGCACCCAGCACGCACCCGCTCCCCCGCCTCAGCACCTCCCTCAGGCCTCCAGGACCATCACTCCCCTAACCACGGAGGGGTCAACACCAAGCTGCGCAACACCGTCCCCGGGAGGCATAGTCAACGGCAGCGGTGGTGTCCATCCATTCACCACAACCCGTGGGTGGTGTCACGAACTTAAATCCCCTACAAACCACCGGGGCCCCGGCCGTGGAACTCCCCACCGAAGTCCCTGCGTGCAGCGCCAACCCCTCCTTTCAGAGCGACTTGACCCCCGGGTCCATGGAGAGCTCGAGCCACCCACCGACGAGCACGGATCCGAGCGGCTCGGCAGCCAGCCGAGCCTGTGGGGCGGTACACATCGACTCTTCTGGCGTTACGAACAGGATTGAACCCATCCACTTACCTGTGGAAGTGCGCCTTGAAGTTATCGTCAGCGGAGTCCCCGTTGAAAAATTGCAGAATCCACCATCTTGTCGCCTTCCTGTGGTGCGGTTTCCCGCCCAAGCCGTCTTCTCCAAGCGAAAGGGTGCGAAAGTGAAGCCCCGCCCCCTGAGAGCAGAGCGGTGCAGAAAGCAAGTGAAGTGCCCCAAAAAGAGCACGGGGGGAACAGATGGAAAGATGTCGACGCTCCCTGACGGGAGCGAAGGGGCGCCCGCCGCTGGAGCGGCGGGGCTCGGAAGGAGCAGAGGCGGAGTAGCCTTTGAGGACTGTGGACCGGGTGAGCTTCCCACTGGAACCGCTGCCTGGTTAGAGCGGGAGCTGGGTCGGTTCTGCATGAAGGTGAGGGCACAAAGTCTGCAGCAGGTGCTCGACTGGAAGGCGGAGGTCCGCAGGATGGTTGCCGTGGTGTGGGCCCGTGAGCAGAGGGCCGCCGCAGCCGTGGAGCGCCGAGATCAAGCCACGCAGACCCCCATGACGTCCCTCATCAGCTGGGAGCTGGAACCCGCCAGTACCGTGACCAGTGAGCCCAAGGTAGCACAACTTATGGAGGAAGAGGTACCGTGTACGCTGCCCCCGCCACCGTTCCCGCTGGAAGTTTACAGCCCAGGAAAATACTGCACCTGGATGGGGAGCTCGATTGATCGTCAGACCGTCGGCCAGTACGGTCCCCTGCGGTGGTAACCGCCCTGAAGTTACAAGTTTTACAAGTTTTAAAATGTTTTAAAGCCCCGCTGCTACGAAATTCCATGTTCCTTTGTTGAACGTCCCTGAGTTCCCCGCAGGACGCCCTCCGGTACGCCGGGTGGAAGGAGCCGGACCCTTCCCGACTTGTTGAATGCTGCCGGGGTCGGAGCCTCGGTTGGCGCCATCAGGGGTCAGAACTTCTGGTGGAGGACGGCAGGGAGTTGTGAGGAGCGAGTACAGTTCCCGTTACAGAGCCCGGTTCACCGTGGCCGCACTGCAGGCAGTGAAGAAGGGGTCTTTCTGGACGGTGTCACTGTGAGTAAGTGTAGCATTGGGGACCCGTGCTGCCCTGTAGTGGACTGTGGGAAAGTGACTGGAGGAGGCTACGCCGGCAGCAAAGTCCCGTTTGTAAATAACCCCCTTTTAACCGGCCTTCCCGTTTCACAACCTCCGGAGAGGCAGACTGGAGGATGGGCCTGCGGGAAACAGATGGTCGAGGCCCGCCACCAATGCAACCGGTGGCCATCCTCCGGCTCAGGGGCCCCCTGGACGAGGGGCCTCCTAGAGACAACCAGGTGTGAAACCCTGCACCCGTCCCGTATAACAATACCTGGGCCTGTTCCTGGACTGGGGAAAAGGGGTGCTGCCCATTTCTTAGGGGCAGCATCAAGGCGAGGTTTCTTTGGGTGGGTGACTGAAGGACCTGCTCCCGTTCCCGCATTAATAAAGTATGTTTGTAACGTTTAAGAGGATGCCTCCCGTAAGGGAAGATTTGAAAAAAATGCATAATGTTTTGAAATGTTTTTTATCTTTTTTCAGTTACAAAATAAATCGATGCTGAACGGGCAGCCCGCGGACGGTCTGCATTAAACCAAGGGGAAATGTGATGCCCTGGTCTAGTCAGGTCGACCCAGGTAGTCCCATGCACACACACCCCCTCCCTAAAAAGGTGACGGCAGCCAAACTTCAAAACCCTTGTCACCTCCCTCCAGGTTTGATGTCCACACCAGGGGGTGGAGCCAGGCAGTTGGCTCCGCCCACCGAGGAGTTCACAGGCCTGGAGGTGGGAAAAACAGTAGTTCCAGTACCGAACCGGGGAACCGATTGGAAACTGGAGCACCAGGAGGGGTACTCAGACCCAGTACGAGGCCCAGAAACAACTAGGCTACTGTACGTCGAATCAACTGATTGAGGACTGGACTTTAGGACCTTTCCCACACAAGACCCGTCTGAAGACAACAGCCCAACCATTAGGATAAAGCCACCGCCAAGGCATAGAGACCTAAGGGGCCAGAGTCTGCGGGCAAACAGGGCTCTCCCGACACCCAGCAAGCCGGGGAGCGGACTACCGTTGCTTAGGCAGAGGAGTCATAACGTCTACATTAAAGAGGGGCAGGAGAAAGGCGGAAACCACCAACCTGTTAATGGGAAGGTGCAGCCGACTGCGGGCACCGTTCATCATCCCGTTTGGTTTACCAGAGACTCCAGTGTGTTGTATAATAATGAGTACACCAGTGCCTTCGGGCCGTGCACCGCACCGCACTAGCACCCCGGGACCATCACTACCCTACCCACGGAGGGGTCAACACCAAGCTGCGCAACACCGTCCCCGGGAGGCCTAGTCAACGGCAGCGGTGGTGTCCATCCATTCACCACAACCCGAGGCACCCACCGACGAGCACGGATCCGAGCGGCTCGGCAGCCGGCCGAGCCCACGGGGCGGTACACACATATATATATATATATATATATATATATATATACAAACACATATTATATATCTTATATATATTTTTATCTATACAGTATATATATATTTATCTACTGGATATATACTGTATAAATATATGTAAACACTGTGCAAAATTATTAGGCAAATGAGTATTTTGATCACATGATACTTTTTATACATGCTTCCTACTCCAAGGTGTATAGGTTTGACAGCCAACTACCAATTAAATTAATGGTTCACCCATATTTTTTATTTTCTAGATCGATATTATGTTGAGAAACAATGTTTCTTTCAAATACCTTATGTTGGCAATAGTGCCTGTGAGAGGCGCTATTGCAGACCGCTGTTCCCCGCTCCGTGACCCCCGGGCTCCGTGACCTCGGGGATCTGGTGACGTCACGTCAAGTTCCTGTTACACCGCGGCCGGCCGCAGTGTCCATGATTGATGGGCTGTGGGCGGTGTTTCACCGCTAGTCACAGCTCATCAGCTCCCTCCTCCCTCACAGCAGAGCGCTTTAAGCAGGAGACACACTGGGCTGTGATGAGCAGTGAAACACCGCCCACAGCCCTGTGACTCGGGAAGACTGGGGCTGGCCGCCGTGGTGTGACGTGATCTGGAACTTGACGTGACGTCACCGGATCCCCAAGGTCACAGAGCCCGGGGGTCACGGAGCGGGGAACAGTGGTCTACAATAGCGCCTCTCACAGCCACTATTGCCAACATAAGGTATTTGAGAGAAACATTGTTTCTCAATGTAATATCGATCTAGAAAATAAAAAATATGGGTGAAACACCCCTTTAAGTAAATCAGGTGATGTGCATCTCAGTAATGAGCAGGGGTGTGGTGTAATGACATCAACACCGTATATAAGGTGTGCTTAATTATTAGGCAACTTCCTCTCCTTTGGCAAAATGGGTCAGAAGAGAGATTTGACGGGCTCTGAAAAGTCCAACATTGTGAGATGTCTTGCAGAGGGATGCAGCAGTCTTGGAATTGCCAAACCTTTGAAGCATGATCACCGACCAATCAAGCATTTCATGGCAAATAGCCAACAGGGTCGCAAGAAGCGTGTTGGACAAAAAAGGCTCAAAATAACTGCCCATGAATTGAGGAAAATCAAGCTTGAAGCTGCCAAGATGCCATTTGCCACCAGATTGGCCATATTTCAGAGCTGCAACGTTACTGGAGTATCAAAAAGCACAAGGTGTGCCATACTCAGGGACATGGCCAAGGTAAGGAAGGCTGAAAAACGACCACCTTTGAACAAGAAACGTAAGATAAAATGTCAAGACTGGGCCAAGAAATATCTTAAGACTGATTTTTCAAAGGTTGTATGGACTGATGAAATGAGAGTGACTCTTGATGGGCCAGATGGATGGGCCAGAGGCTGGATCAGTAAAGGGCAGAGAGCTCCACTCCGACTCAGACGCCAGCAAGGTGGAGGTGGGGTACTGGTATGGGCTCGTATCATCAAAGATGAACTTGTGGGACCTTTTCGGGTTGAGGATGGAGTGAAGCTCAACTCCCAGACCTACTGCCAGTTTCTGGAAAACAACCTCCTCAAGCAGTGGTACAGGAAGAAGTCGGTATCGTTCAAGAAAAACATTATTTTCATGCAGGACAATGCTCCATCACATGCATCCAACTACTCCACAGTGTGGCTGGCCAGTAAAAATCTAAAAGATGAAAAAATAATGACATGGCCCTCTTGTTCACCTGATTTAAACCCCATAGAGAACCCGTGGTCCCTCATAAAATGTGAGATCTACAGAGAGGGAAAACAGTGCACCTCCCGGAACTGTGTCTGGGAGGCTGTGGTGGCTGCTGCATGCAATGTTGATCGTAAACAGATCAATCAATTGACAGAATTATGGATGGTAGGCTGTTGAGCATCATCATAAAGAAAAGGTGGCTATATTGGTCACTAATTTTTTGGGGTTTTTGTTTTTGCATGTCAGAAATGTTTATTTCTAAATTTTGTGCAGTTATATTGGTTTACCTGATGAACATAAACAAGTGAGATGGGAATATATTTGTTTTTTATTAAGTTGCCTAATAATTCTGCACAGTAATAGTTACCTGCACAAACAGATATCCTCCTAAGGCCTCTGCCACACTCACGTACCTCCGGTACGTGTTTGGCAGTTTTTTCACGTACCGGAGGCACGTATACACGTGGACATATGATTTCATAATTGTTTGGACACACGTAAGTATTTTGGAACGGAACTTGTGTCCGTTCCGTACTTACGTGTGTCCGTGTGTTTCGCACGCTGACATGTCCACGTATTCTCCGGCAGTACGAGTGTCACACGGCCCGCACCCGTACCACACGGATGTAGTCTGGATGCGGTCCCATGTGACACGCGCCGGAGAAATACACGTGTCATGTGAAAAATAAAAAAAACACATACTCACCTCCACGAGCCCTGCAGTCTCTGCCGCGGCTGTCACCTGCATCTGTCCCCCAGTGAATTTGTACAACGCTTCTTCTTCACTGGGGGCCGGAAGCAGCGTCAGCGGGGCGTGGCCTGTGCCGGACACTGTCATTCAGCACCGCAGACAGCTCCGAAAGAAGCAGGTAAGGCGGGGCTTTCCGTTCTCCGTGTGTTATTACGTATAACACACGGAGAACACGTACGTGCCACAAACACGGCACACGGGGAGCAAACCACCCCTTTAACACGTACGTGAACAAACGGTTCGTTTTTTTTCACGTGCGTGTGACAAAGGCCTAAGATAGCCAAATTTAAAAAAAAAAAACACTCCAACTTCAAAAAATATTAATCATAATATTATTATTGAGAACATAGTTGTTGATCAATAATAAAAAAATCCTTTAAAATACAACTTGCCTAATAATTCTGCACATGGTGTATAAATTTCAGCACCAAATCTGCATCTCTTGGCTAATTGTCTCTCCAGTAAAGGAGACAAACTCTAGCGCAGCGCCACCTATTGGAGGTAGCGATCCTAAAAGTCACAAGTGGATTTTTAACAATCCTTTGCAATATGACTCAGGAATATTTCCCAGAGGGGCATGGCAGCTATAAGTCTCCTTACTGGCAGCCAGACTGGCTTGCAAAGTCTCCTTAAGAACAATAGTGTTCCCCCGTGGTCCCCACATAGCTTTCTCATGAGCCAGATCAGACTCCCCATACTTTGCACTGACGAGGGGCAAGCACCCCGAAACACCGTGTCTGCAAATTGGGATTCTGATCTGGCATATATCCTGAGTCATATTGCAAAGGATTGTTAAAAATCCACTTGTGACTTTTAGGATCGCTACTTCCAATAGGTGGCGCTGCGCTAGAGTTTCTCTCCTTTACTGGAGAGACAATTTGAATATTTCCCAGAGGGGCATGGCAGCTATAAGTCCCCTTACTTGGCAGCCAGACTGGCTTGCAAAGTCTCCTTAAGGAGAATAGTGTTCCCCCGTGGTCCCCACATAGCTTTCTCATGAGCCAGATCAGACACCCCATACTTTGCACTGACGAGGGACAAACACCCCGAAAACCCGTGTCTGCAAATTGGGATTCTGATCTGGCATATATATCCTGAGTCATATTGCAAAGGATTGTTGAAAATCCACTTGTGACTTTTAGGATCGCTACTTCCAAAAGGTGGCGCTGTGCTAGAGTTTGTCTCCTTTACTGGAGAGACAATTTGAATATTTCTTAGAGGGGCGTGGCAGCTATAAGTCCCCTTACCTGGCAGCCAGACTGGCTTGCAAAGTCTCCTTAAGGAGAATAGTGTTCCCCCGTGGTCTCTTGGCTAAAAAATTGCACAAAACGGTTTTGATCCTGTTTTCGTGCAGTTTTCTGCCAGGAAGTGCAAATTTAGTGCTGAAATCTGGTGCAGACATTTCAGCACCAAATTTGCACCTCCTGGCAGAAAATTGCATCACTTTTCACTAGAGTTGAGCGCGGTTCGAGGTTCGTGGTTCTCCAGTTCGCGGCTCGAGTGATTTGGGGGCTGTTCTAGATCGAACTAGAACTCGAGCTTTTTTGCAAAAGCTCGATAGTTCTAGATACGTTCGAGAACGGTTCTAGCAGCAAAAAACCCAGCTAATTCCTAGCTGGCTTTCCGCTGTAATAGTGTAAGTCACTCTGTGACTCACACTATTATGACATTTCAGTGTATAGTGTGCGGGAACAGCGCATTCAGATCACTGCTGTATGGATAATGGCGATCGCCATTTTTTTTTTTTCCTTGTCTTCCTTCCCTAAGCGCGCACGTGTAGTGGGGAGGGCCAGCATGTCAGCCAATCCCAGACACACACACAGCTAAGTGGACTTTTAGCCAGAGAAGCAACGGCATGTGTGATAGGATGTCCATGTCACATGTCCCTGCATTATAAAAACGAGTATCTGCCCGTCCGGCCATTATCTCTTCTGCGTCCTTGGTGTCAGACATCACTGGCGCAGCTCCGTCCTGAGTCCTATCGCCGATACTGCTGTATGCGCTCCATACACAACGCTGGACAGCTTAGGGATAGCACTTTCTATCAGTCCTTTTAAGGGCTAATACCGGCAGGGTCAGAGCCATAGATGACAGGTCCTGAAAACAGAGTTTAACAGCTACACAAGATGACAGCGTCTGTGTAGCTAAGGTCAGGGATTTCCCCATTAGGAGGGATAGAAAGGCAGGCTTCTCTTCCTCTACCCAGAGACCCACAACCCTGCCACTGTACCCTCCTGCCCTTTGCACACTCCAACTCATTGTTACTAAGCCATTATACTAGCAAACACTGAGTGTACCTAGTGGCATCCTAAACGTGGCTATTAGACTTCTGTATAGTCCCACAAGTGCAAAGATATTTGCAGCACGTCTGCCTGCATTGCACACTCCAACTCATTGTAGCTAAGCCATTATACTAGCAAACACTGAGTGTACCTAGTGGCATCCTAAACGTGGCTATTGGACTTCTGTTTAGTCCCACTAGTGCAAAGATATTTGCAGCACCTCTGCCTGCATTGCACACTCCAACTCATTATAACTAAGCCATTATACTAGCAAACACTGAGTGAACTTAGTAGCATCCTAAACGTGGCTGTTGGACTGCTGTATAGTCCCAGTAGTGCACAGATATTTTCAGCACGTCTGCCTGCATTGCACACTCCAACTCATTGTTACTAAGCCATTATACTAGCAAACACTGACTGTACCTAGTGGCATCCTAAACGTGGCTATTGGACTTCTGTATAGTCCCACTAGTGCAAAGATATTTGCAGCACCTCTACCTGCATTGCACACTCCAACTCATTGTAGCTAAGCCATTATACTAGCAAACACTGAGTGTACCTAGTGGCATCCTAAACGTGGCTATTGGACTTCTGTTTAGTCCCACTAGTGCAAAGATATTTGCAGCACCTCTGCCTGCATTGCACACTCAAACTCATTATAACTAAGCCATTATACTAGCAAACACTGAGTGAACCTAGTGGCATCCTAAACGTGGCTATTGGACTTCTGTATAGTCCCACTAGTGCAAAGATATTTGCAGCACCTCTACCTGCATTGCACACTCCAACTCATTGTAGCTAAGCCATTATACTAGCAAACACTGAGTGTACCTAGTGGCATCCTAAACGTGGCTATTGGACTTCTGTTTAGTCCCACTAGTGCAAAGATATTTGCAGCACCTCTGCCTGCATTGCACACTCAAACTCATTATAACTAAGCCATTATACTAGCAAACACTGAGTGAACCTAGTGGCATCCTAAACGTGGCTATTGGACTTCTGTATAGTCCCACTAGTGCAAAGATATTTGCAGCACCTCTACCTGCATTGCACACTCCAACTCATTGTAGCTAAGCCATAATACTAGCAAACACTGAGTGTACCTAGTGGCATCCTAAACGTGGCTATTGGACTTCTGTATAGTCCCACTAGTGCAAAGATATTTGCAGCACCTCTACCTGCATTGCACACTCCAACTCATTGTAGCTAAGCCATTATACTAGCAAACACTGAGTGTACCTAGTGGCATCCTAAACGTGGCTATTGGACTTCTGTATAGTCCCACTAGTGCAAAGATATTTGCAGCACCTCTACCTGCATTGCACACTCCAACTCATTGTAGCTAAGCCATTATACTAGCAAACACTGAGTGTACCTAGTGGCATCCTAAACGTGGCTATTGGACTTCTGTATAGTCCCACTAGTGCAAAGATATTTGCAGCACCTCTACCTGCATTGCACACTCAAACTCATTGTTACTAAGCCATTATACTAGCAAACACTGAGTGTACCTAGTGGCATCCTAAACGTGGCTATTGGACTTCTGTATAGTCCCAGTAGTGCACAGATATTTGCAGCACGTCTGCCTGCATTGTGTGCATTGCACACTCCAACTCATTGTTACTAAGCCATTATACTAGCAATTTATGCTGCCAGTTTAAGGGCCGTAGTTGCATTGTCAGGGATATTTATTCTTTATTATTCTGCTGTTAATAAAGCTAGACCACCGCTGCAATCTACACCACCTCTCAATTTTTACTACCACATTTTCAGTGCACAATCTTGTCGCAATCAACATGAGTGGCAAAATGACAGATGCTGGTGGAAAGGGGAAGAGGTGTGGTGGAAAAGGAAAAAAAGGGTTTGTCCGTGGGGAAGGTGGCAAAGCTCCATTATCATCTGCTGAAGATAGACCATCTACCAGCAAAAGTAAGATGTCTACTACTTACCATGGACAATCCGATGTGCTCCCTTTTTTACGGACACGAACAACAGGAACAAAGCTAGATGATGGCCAAAAAAGGAAAATGCTTGAATGGATCTCAAGTGGTCCAACAAGTGCCCTCTCAGCCACTTCAAGTGCCGCATCCAAAAAACACCAGTCCTCTGAGTTGTCATCCCAATCAAACTTGCTTTCTCCCAGCTCTGAAGTCTCCATCAGCCCTGCACAGTATGGTGGAACTGAGATGGCTGAGTCTGCATAGCTGTTCAGTCACACTATAGCCTGGGAATCAGAGGTCTGCTCCCAAGCTACAGTGAGTACAGACCAGGAAATGGTCTGCAGTGATGCCCAGAACCTTTGTGATTCTGATTCAGGCCGTGAGGACCAAGTTTCTGAGCGTAATGTTGACCCTTTGTCACAAACTGTAACACCTGTGGTTATAGACAATGAGGAATATACTGATGACGATGAGACCCAGATACCAGATTGGGATGACAACTTAAATATTCGGTCAGGGCAAGAAGAGGCTCGGTCTGAGGGGGAGGGGAGTGCAAACACAAAAATTGATGATGAAGTTCTAGATCCCACCTACTGTCAACCCCCAGTCAGGCACTCGAGGAGGTCAACAGAGGCGGTGGAGGAGGATGCAACCAACGACGAAGTTACCTTGCGCCTTTCTGGACAGAGTCGGAGCACTGGTAGCACGTCTACAACTGCATCATCAGCCACCACTCTGCCTCTGAGCACTAGTCGGGGGGGCTCAGCAGGTCGCATGCCCTCTAAGCCTTGCCTAGCCTGGTCCTTTTTTGACATAGAAAAAGATCGCCCAAATTATGTGATGTGTAAAATTTGTCGTGATTCTGTTAGTAGAGGTCAAAACCTCAGCAGTTTGACAACTTCTTCCATGAATCGTCACATGAATAAATATCATAGGTCCCGGTGGAAAGCTCACCGTGCTGCAATGCGGCCTAGCGGAGCGAACCATCCACGGCCTGCCCCTTCCAGTGCATCCGCGCGCTCTTCATCTTCTAGGACTGTGGGGACAGCTGTCACACCTGGTTTTCCACGCACAACTTCCACCACTGTAACCGCAACAGGCAGTTTGCTTGGTAGGTCGTCAGTTGGTTTGGAAGGGGAAACAAGTGAGTGTGTACAGCTCTCTCAGACATCGATAGCACCAACGTTGGATGAAGGCAACATCATGTCTCCGCCTGCACTTTCCTCACAAACCTGCATTTTTCCAGGGACACCCTACTCAACACCGTCTACACACAGCAGCCAGATCTCTGTCCCTCAGATGTGGTCAAATAAAAGGCCATTTCCTGCGACCCATGACAAAGCTAAGAGGTTGACTCTATCCCTCTGTAAGCTCTTGGCTACCGAAATGCTGCCTTTCCGCCTAGTGGACACACAGGATTTTAGAGACCTTATGTCTGTCGCTGTGCCCCAGTACCAGATGCCTAGTCGCCACTACTTCTCTAAGAAAGGTGTGCCCGCGCTACACCAGCATGTCGCACACAACATCACCGCTTCCTTGAGAAACTCTGTGTGTGAACGGGTGCATTTCACCACCAATACTTGGACCAGTAAGCATGGACAGGGACGTTACATGTCACTGACTGGGCACTGGGTAACTATGGGGATAGATGGTGAAGGGTCTGCTGCACAAGTCTTGCCGTCCCCACGATTTGTGTGTCAATCCTCTGTCTGTCCAAGTTCCGCCACTGCTTCTGCCTCCTCCACCTCATCTGGGTCCTCCACCTCCGCCCCAAGCCTGCCTGGTCAGGCCACCAGCGTTCTCACTGCGCAGAAGGAATCACGCACCCCTCATTACTATGCTGGCAGCAGAGCGCAACGGCATCAGGCGGTCTTTAGCTTGACATGTCTTGGGAATAGGAGTCACACAGCTGAGGAGTTGTGGTCAGCTCTGCGGTCCGAGTTTAATAAATGGTTGTCTCCACTCAACCTGCAGCCTGGTAAGGCCGTGTGCGACAATGCTGCAAACCTGGGTGCGGCCCTTCGCCTGGGCAAGGTGACACACGTGCCTTGTATGGCTCACGTGTTGAACCTTGTTGTGCAGCAATTCTTAACACACTATCCTGGCCTAGATGGCCTTCTGACCAGGGCATGAAAACTGTCTGCTCACTTCCGCCGTTCAACCGCCGCAGCTGAGCGACTTGCATCTCTCCAGAAGTCTTTCGGCCTGCTGGTTCATCGCCTGAAATGCGATGTGGCGACACGCAGGAATTTGACTCTCCACATGTTACAGCGACTGTGGCAGCACCGCCGAGCCCTGGTGCAATACGTCATGACGTATAGCCTGGGCCAACGAGATGCAGAGGTGGGGCAGATCACCCTGATGGAGTGGTCTCAGATCAAGGACCTATGCACCCTTCTGCACAGTTTCGACATGGCGACGAATATGTTTAGCACTGACAATGCCATTATCAGCATGACAATTCCAGTCATTTACATGCTGGAGCACACGCTAAACACTATTCGGAGTCAGGGGGTGGGACAACAGGAAAGGGAGGAACTACAGGAGGATTCATATGCGCAAGGGACAACATCACCAAGGTCCAGACGTTCATCATCACCAACCTAGCAGGCATGGGACCATGGGGGACAGGGATCAACAAGGGCGCATAGTAGCAGGTGAAATGTTGAGGAAGGTGCAGGAGAACATGAAGAAATGGAGGACGAACTGTCCATGGACATGGAAGACTCAGCAGATGAGGGAGACCTTGGTCAAATTTCAGTTGAAAGAGGTTGGGGGGAGATGTCAGAGGAAGAAAGAACGGGTAGCACCTCTATGCCACAAACACAGCGTGGACTTGGTCCGCATGGCTGCGCAAGACACATGAGTGCCTTCTTGTTGCACTACCTCCAACATGACCCTCGTATTGTCAAAATTAGAAGTGATGATGACTACTGGATTGCCACACTATTAGATCCCCGGTACAAGTCCAAATTTTGTGACATAATTCCAGCTATAGAAAGGGACGCACGTATGCAGGAGTATCAGCAGAAGCTGTTACTCGATCTTAGCTCGACTTTTCCACCAAAGAACCGTGCAGGTGCAGGGAGTGATTCTCCCAGTTGTAACTTGACAAACATGGGACGGTCTCGTCATCTTCAACAGTCTACCCGTACCAGTAGGACTGTATCTGGTGCTGGTAACAGCAATTTTATGGAATCTTTTCATAATTTTTTTAGACCCTCCTTTGCAAGGCCACCAGAGACAACAAGTCTGACACATAGTCAACGGCTGGAGAGGATGATACAGGAGTATCTCCAAATGAACATCGATGCCATGACTTTGCAAATGGAGCCTTGCTCATTTTGGGCTTCAAATCTAGAAAAATGGCCAGAGCTCTCCAGTTACGCCTTGGAGATTTTGTCGTGTCCAGCTGCCAGCGTTGTCTCTGAACGTGTCTTCAGTGCTGCTGGGTGTGTGCTGACAGATAAGCGCACGCGTCTGTCCAGTGACAATGTGGACAGACTAACGTTCATCAAAATGAACAAGTCATGGATCCACCAGGAATTTACTACCCCTGTGTCATCCTGGGGAGAGTTAATGCTTGTGGATTTGCAATGTGCTTGATGCAAATCTAGCTGTGAACAACTGGGGCACAACTGCTGCCACTGAATGGGTGGGTGTGTGTGGGGCACAATTTTTTGAAAAAAAGGGAGACTCCGCTTGGAGTAACCCTTGATTGCTGTGTTTTTTTAAAATGATCCAAGATGAACAGAGCTGGGATCAGGAAAGACTTTGCTACCTACCCCGGTGTCATCCTGGGGACGGTTAAGAATAGCGTATTTTTGAATGTGCTTGATGCAAATCAAAACATCCAGTTTGCAACTAGGGCACAAGTGCTGCCACTGATAAGGTGTATGTGTGGCCCAATTTTTTGAAAAAAGGGAGACTCCGCTTGGAGTAACCCTTACTTACATTGTTTTTAAAAGGAGCCAAGATGAACAAGTCATGGTTCAGCAAAGACTTTGCTACCTACCCCGGTGTCATCCTGGGGACGGTTAAGTATGGCGTATTTTTGAATGTGCTTGATGCAAATCTAGCTGTGAAGTGTACAACTGGGGCACAACTGCTGCCACTGAAGGGGTGGGTGTGTGTGGGGCACAATTTTTGGAAAAAAGGGAGACTCCGCTTGGAGTAACCCTTGCTTACATTGTTTTTAAAAGAAGCCAAGATGAACAGAGCTGGGATCAGGAAAGACTTTGCTACCTACCCCGGTGTCATCCTGGGGACGGTTAAGTATGGCGTATTTTTGAATGTGCTTGATGCAAATCTAGCTGTGAAGTGTACAACTAGGGCACAAGTGCTGCCACTGAATGGGTGGGTGTGTGTGGGGCACAATTTTTGGAAAAAAAGGGAGACTCCGCTTGGAGTAACCCTTGCTTACAGTGTTTTTAAAAAGGAGCCAAGATGAACAGAGCTGGGATCAGGAAAGACTTTGCTACCTACCCCGGTGTCATCCTGGGGACGGTTAAGTATGGCGTATTTTTGAATGTGCTTGATGCAAATCTAGCTGTGAAGTGTACAACTAGGGCACAAGTGCTGCCACTGAATGGGTGGGTGTGTGTGGGGCACAATTTTTGGAAAAAAAGGGAGACTCCGCTTGGAGTAACCCTTGCTTACAGTGTTTTTAAAAAGGAGCCAAGATGAACAGAGCTGGGATCAGGAAAGACTTTGCTACCTACCCCGGTGTCATCCTGGGGACGGTTAAGTATGGCGTATTTTTTAATGTGCTTGATGCAAATCTAGCTGTGAAGTGTACAACTAGGGCACAAGTGCTGCCACTGAATGGGTGGGTGTGTGTGGAGCACAATTTTTGGAAAAAAGGGAGACTCCGCTTGGAGTCACCTTGCGGTGTTTTACATGATTTTAGAAGGGCGTGCCATGCCTATATCTGTGTATCCTCCTCTTTTTCCTTGTCTAGCTGTTTTGTTTTCGCATGAGTATATGTCCTTGCCACTTTCCCATGTGTTTGTGTTGTGTTGTGAGTTGTTTGTCACCTTTTGGACACCTTTGAGGGTGTTTTCTAGGTGTTTTTATGTGTTTGTGAATGCCTGCCATTGTTTCCTATGCAGTTCGAGTTCGGTTCGTTGAACGTTCGACGAACCGAACTCGAATGGGACCTCCGTTCGACGAACCGACCTCGAGCCGAACCGGGACCGGTTCGCTCATCTCTACTTTTCACATCAAAAGCACATTGTGTTTTGGTGTGATTTTTTGCCAGAAGATGCAGATTTGGTACAGGTTTGTCACCTGGCACTTTACATTAATTCATAGCCAGCAGACTATTGTGTGACGCCCCCGCGTCAGCAGCCGGGCCGCTCGGATCCGGATCCGCGGTGGCTCAAGGAATCTCCGGACCCGTGGGTCGGGGTCGCACGGCCACTCGGAATAAAGGGGGGAATGTTTACAGGGGAGGATGTGGAAAGTTCGTGACGCCACCCATGGTGTGTGGTAAGGTGGAGTACCACCGCTGCAGTTGGGAGTACCCGGTAGCGATGGTGTGGGCAGCCAAGTATTTAACCCCTCCACGGGTGGGGGAGATGCCCCGGGACTCGATGAGGGTGACGGGGAGGTGCCGTTGGGATGGTAAGGGTCACTTATGTACTTACTTCCCTTGTTTTGTGATTTTCTAATGAAGTTACATTGCATATATCAGAGGGTTTTTTTTATAACATTTTGTATAAATTTCAGCACCAAATCTGCATCTCTTGGCAAAAAAACTCTGGTTTCCTGCCAGGAAATGCAGGTCTGTGAACTCAGTGACCTCACCTGAGGATCGTGGGAACCTCCAGCTGTGATCACAGATAACTGCGTGATATCACCGTTCATCGCTGTGGCTCAGTCATTCTCTGCCTGAAGCCCACGGCATGCAGTCATGTTCTGTGCTTTCACGTTGTGACTTCAGTAATGTAGTAAAGTTGGAATCGTGCTGGGACCTCGTGTGGATTATGTCAGAACTGGGTATTTTGGGGGTTAATAAAAGGGGTGAAAGAGGATGGGGTTTTTTTGTATTTTTTTTTCAAATAAAGGATTTTTTCAGTGTTTGTGTTTATTTCTTTTCCCTTACAGATTACTAATTGAGAGGTCTCATGCTAATCAAGGGCTTAGTGGCAGCAGTGAGCTATTATTAACCCCTTATTACTCTGATTGCCACTGCACCAGGGTAATTGGGATGAGCCAGGTAAAGTTATTTCAAATAAAGGATTTTTTCTGTGTTTTATTTCTTTTCAATTACAGATTAGTAATGGGGGGGGGGTCTCATACTGTCATTAACGCCTTATTACTCTAATTTCCACCACACCAGGACAATCAGAATGTGCTTGGTAAAGTTCCAGGATTGCTGCATCTAATGAATGTCATAATCCTAGGTGGTTGCAGGCTTCAATTTTTTGACTGGAGGAGTCCAATAACCATGGGTCTCCCCAGTCTGAGATTACCAACCTCTAGCTCTCTAGCTGTCAGCTTTATCAGAGCTAGGTATCAAAATTGGGGGGACCGCATGCCATTTTTTACAATTATTAATTTAAACAAAAAAAAAGCAGCATGGATCCCTCTTATTTTGATAAACAGCCAAAATAAGCACACGGGGGGCTGGGGGATTCAGTCTCTAGCTATATGTTTTTTCTGTGCTTGGTATCATAATATGTGGAACCCTACACCAATTTTTGTATTTATTTATTTTTACACCACAATAGGGAAACACAAAGAGCCTGTGACTACAAGCAGTCAGACATGCTGTCACACATTGTGGGGGCGCTGTCTGACTGCAACCAATAAGAGACACCAAGACTGTTGGTGGGCAGGGGAAGCAGTACATATGTATGAAGGATAATGAGCAGCCCTGGAAGTAGTATGAGTGCCTCAGAAATAGTGTTAGAGCCTCGCGGAAGACTAGTCAGTATAACTCTTACTTTTCCCTTTTTTTTTTCTTTGTTTTTCCTTTTTTTTTTTAATTACCCGAGTTACCAGATCTAGATAGTTACCTGTATTTCCCTGAGAACTGCAGGCCCAGGGTCAGTGCATGGGTACTTTTGAACTTGCGCGGGGTCCGCACATGACTAGTGATGATAGCTTCAAGACACCTCCTGTATGGAGAAACTAGTTGCATGCATTGCTCTGGTGGGATTTTGGTCCAATCTTCCATACAAATACTCTTCAAATCCTAAAGGTTCTAGGCTCCTTCTATGGACTCTGAGCTTTAGGTTATTCCATAAATTTTCTATTGGATTTAGGTCAAGTGATTGGCTGGAACATTCTAGCAGCTTTATTTTCTTTCTCTGAAACCAATTAAAAGTTTCATTGGCTGTGTGTTTGGGATCATTGTCTTGCTGAAATGTCCACACTCGATTCATCTTCCTGGTAGATGACAGCATATTTTTTTTATCAAGAATGTCTTGATATATTTGACTATTCATTCTTCCTTCAAGTATATGACGTTTGCTAGTGCTGTTTGCTGAAAAACAGCTCCACGCCATTGTGCTCCCACTGCCAGACTTTATTTTTGGTATGGTGTTTTATCGTGATATATACAGTGCCTTCTTGGATCCAAATAGATAAATTTTGATCTGATCTGATGAGACTATATTCTCAGTTTTTAACAACAGGCTTGTCTAATATTATTGAGCACACTTTACCCATGCTTGAACATGTTTTTTTATTCAGCAATGAAGTTTTGCGTGGTGAGCATGTATGCAGGCCATGGAGGTTAACTGCATTTTAGTTATTTTCTTTTAAACAATTGTGCCTGCTAATTCCAGGTATTTCTGTAGCTCTCCCTAGGCTCTTGGACAACTCTTCTGATGATTCATTGCACTCCTATTTCTGAAATCATGTGGAGGACCTGGTAGTGACTGGTTTATGGTGAAATAATGTTCTTTACACTTCCGGATTGTGGCCCCAACAGTGCTCACTGGAACCTTCAGTAGTTTAAAAATTCTTCTATAACCAATACTATCAGTATGTTTTGCAATTGCTTTTACCCATCATAAGATATTTATTGTGTGGCACCTTGGTAATAAGACATCATTTTAAAGGCCATTATTGAAGCAGCTGATATTATTTCTCACTCAGCAGGATGATTGCTTTCTATTTACTGAAATATTTCAAATGGTGTAATTACTTTTCATGGATTTTTGCACTTCTCTTTCTCTATGTGT
Source organism: Anomaloglossus baeobatrachus (assembly GCF_048569485.1). Taxonomy (NCBI): domain Eukaryota; kingdom Metazoa; phylum Chordata; class Amphibia; order Anura; family Aromobatidae; genus Anomaloglossus; species Anomaloglossus baeobatrachus. The sequence goes on from NC_134353.1 coordinate 783,028,104, forward strand.
TTAATACTTTTTTTCATGTGTCATTTCTCATTATTATACATAGTTTAGTTTATGGACATCTATTGTTTGATTTATTTTTTTTTGCCTGTGTAGATTAGATGAATTGTTACCGACATCTGGTGAAAAATTAATGTCAATGGCACCTTTATATATGTACTTAGAAAATTAGTGGTTTGTTCATTAGTTATTTCACCCACTGTATACAGTTAGGTCCAGAAATATTTGGACAGTGACACAATTTTCGCGAGTTGGGCTCTGCATGCCACCACATTGGATTTGAAATGAAACCTCTACAGCAGAATTCAAGTGCAGATTGTAACGTTTAATTTGAAGGTTTGAACAAAAATATCTGATAGAAATTGTAGGAATTGTACACATTTCTTTACAAACACTCCACATTTTAGGAGGTCAAAAGTAATTGGACAAATAAACCAAACCCAAAAAAAGAAAATTTTATTTTCAATATTTTGTTGCGAATCCTTTGGAGGCAATCACTGCCTTAAGTCTGGAACCCATGGACATCACCAAACGCTGGGTTTCCTCCTTCTTAATGCTTTGCCAGGCCTTTACAGCCGCAGCCTTCAGGTCTTGCTTGTTTGTGGGTCTTTCCGTCTTAAGTCTGGATTTGAGCAAGTGAAATGCATGCTCAATTGGGTTAAGATCTGGTGATTGACTTGGCCATTGCAGAATGTTCCACTTTTTTGCACTCATGAACTCCTGGGTAGCTTTGGCTGTATGCTTGGGGTCATTGTCCATCTGTACTATGAAGCGCCGTCCGATCAACTTTGCGGCATTTGGCTGAATCTGGGCTGAAAGTATATCCCGGTACACTTCAGAATTCATCCGGCTACTCTTGTCTGCTGTTATGTCATCAATAAACACAAGTGACCCAGTGCCATTGAAAGCCATGCATGCCCATGCCATCACGTTGCCTCCACCATGTTTTACAGAGGATGTGGTGTGCCTTGGATCATGTGCCGTTCCCTTTCTTCTCCAAACTTTTTTCTTCCCATCATTCTGGTACAGGTTGATCTTTGTCTCATCTGTCCATAGAATACTTTTCCAGAACTGAGCTGGCTTCATGAGGTGTTTTTCAGCAAATTTAACTCTGGCCTGTCTATTTTTGGAATTGATGAATGGTTTGCATCTACATGTGAACCCTTTGTATTTACTTTCATGGAGTCTTCTCTTTACTGTTGACTTAGAGACAGATACACCTACTTCACTGAGAGTGTTCTGGACTTCAGTTGATGTTGTGAACGGGTTCTTCTTCACCAAAGAAAGTATGCGGCGATCATCCACCACTGTTGTCATCCGTGGACGCCCAGGCCTTTTTGAGTTCCCAAGCTCACCAGTCAATTCCTTTTTTCTCAGAATATACCCGACTGTTCATTTTGCTACTCCAAGCATGTCTGCTATCTCTCTGATGGATTTTTTCTTTTTTTTCAGCCTCAGGATGTTCTGCTTCACCTCAATTGAGAGTTCCTTAGACCGCATGTTGTCTGGTCACAGCAACAGCTTCCAAATGCAAAACCACACACCTGTAATCAACCCCAGACCTTTTAACTACTTCATTGATTACAGGTTAACGAGGGAGACGCCTTCAGAGTTAATTGCAGCCCTTAGAGTCCCTTGTCCAATTACTTTTGGTCCCTTGAAAAAGAGGAGGCTATGCATTACAGAGCTATGATTCCTAAACCCTTTCTCCGATTTGGATGTGAAAACTCTCATATTGCAGCTGGGAGTGTGCACTTTCAGCCCATATTATATATATAATTGTATTTCTGAACATGTTTTTGTAAACAGCTAAAATAGCAAAACTTGTGTCACTGTCCAAATATTTCTGGACCTAACTGTATGTGTGTATTTGTGTGTGCATGTGTATACAGTGCCTTGCGAAAATATTCTCCCTCCATGGCATTTTTTGCGTTTTGAGACCTAGAACAGTGAATTGTTTATTTTTAGGGTTTTCATGAGTTCATGTTAAGAACATGCCTACAATTGTGAACATTTGTGTTTCTTTTTATTGTGAAACAAACAACAAATAGGACAAAATAACTGAAAGCTTCAGTGTGCAGAACTATTCATCCCCCTAAAGTCATTACTTTGTAGAGCCTCCTTTGGTGGCAATTTTAGCAGCAGGTCACTTTTGATAAGTCTCTGTAAGCTTTTCACCTCTTGCCACTGGAATTTTTGCCCATTCCTCAAGTTAGATGTTCCTCTGGTGAACAGCAATTTTAAAGTCTGACCACAAATTCACAATTGTATTAAAGTCTAGGCTTTGACTAGGCCACTCCAATACATTCTCACATTTCCCCTTAAACCACTCGTCCTGCTTTAGCAGTGTGCTTTGAGTCATCATCTTGTTGGAAGGTGAACCTTCGTCCCAATCTCAAATTACTGACATCTTGAAATAGATTTTGCTCAAGAATATCCCTGTATTTCGCACCATCCATCTTTCTATTGAATAGAATTTTTCTCGTCCCTGCTGCATCCCCACAGCACAATAATGCCACCACCATATTTCACTGTGGTTATGGTGTTCTTAAGGTGATAAGTTGTGTTGGTTTGGCACCAGACATAGTGTTTACCTTGGTGGCCAATAAGTTCAATATTGGTCTCATCTGAACACACCACCTTCCTCCATACATTTGGTGAGTTTCTCACATGTCTTTTTGCAAAATCAAAACAAACCTTTTGGCTGTAAGTAAATGCTTTTTTCTAGCCAGTCTTATAAAGGCCAGCTCTTTAGACTGTATGGCTTATTGTAGTCATATGTACAGACTCTGCAGTCTCTGGTTGGGAACCCTGCAGCTCCTCTAGGGTTATCGTTGGCCTCTGTGCTGCCTCTCTGATTAATGCCCTCCTTTCCCTAGCTGAGAATTTTGGTGGGCAGCCCGCTCTTGGCAGGTTTTTTGTTCTGAAATGTTCTTTCCATTTCATGATAATTGATTTGATGGTGCCCTGTTGGATCATCAGCGACAGTGATTTTTTTTAGAAACTATTACGCTTGGTATGGGAAAATGCCAAACGAACAGCGAAAGGAGGGAGCAGGAGGGAAGGCTTAACACTAGGGAAGAGGAAGATGGAGACCCCTGGAGAAAGTCTACTGCTGACGCCTTGCTCCCCTGAAGTTTCTAGATAGGTCCCGCACCTATGCGCTAATCAGGATACCTAGGTCCTAGCTGGCCTTGAAATAAATCTTAGGTAGTGACCGGGTGGGATGAATAATAGTCAACCCCTCTAAGTCCTAAAGAACACACAATGGAGTAAAAAAGAGAATGCAAAATGGACACTGATATCCAAGATGACCTTGAAAGAAAGACAGCAACATAACGAGTTTCCACACGTGATTTTAAGCCAACTGCTTGCAATGTGGACAGCTTAAAAGTAACTCTATCACTGGCAACAAATAAAGGGGAGATGCAGTAACATGTGACAGACACAAGGAGAGGCGATAAGGACCTACAGGTGAACTGCCAAGATATCTGCAGGGTCCAGAAGGGAGAGAGTTAACCTTAACAGAGAAAATACATAGAACTCCATTCACATGAAGGAATAAAGTATATAATGTCAAGGAGCAGTTTGTGCAGCCAATCACAGCAACATTCTGCAGCTAGACACCACAAGGTTGTCTGTCAATCATGAAATACCCATGACAAAACCTGACCCTGACTTGTACTTCCCAACAGTTTTGTCTCTGACTTGTTTGGAGATCTCCTTAGTCTTCATGGTGTTGTTTGGTCAGTGGAGCCTCTTGCTTAAAGTGCACCAATCACCAGGATTTTCCTATATAACCTAAAGCCAGTGCTATAGTGGCACTTTCAGGCTGATTCTCTACATACCTTTAGTTGTCAGCTGGATGTATATGTTTTAAAATACAAGCAAGTAAAGTTTGTAAAAGGAGCAGCTTCTTGAATGACAGCAGCTGTGGATCAGCTGATAGCTGGGGTGGATATTCATAATGATTCCCACCCCCCTGCCTGACCATCCTCCCCTTGTTATTTATGCTAATTCTATTATGTAATCGTTTTACTTTGTGACTAGAAGGACCAGTGCTGATGTCATACCCATGTGACCAGAAGGGGCAGGGCCTCAGCCGACATACCTGATACCAGGCAGCAACATTATTTTTATGTTGGTTGAGGCCCCGTAAACTTTGCATTTTATTCATTGATACCCTGGTGTCTGTGCACGTGTCTAGTAGGTGGTCCTCTTAAGTGATTAACAGTCATCACACAGCTGTCAATCACTACTAGGTTCGCCTGCTGGACTCAAAACATACAGGCATCAGTGATTTCAATGAACAAAATACAAGTTAAACTGAATTATTTCCACAAATCATATATACCATTCTACTCTGCTTCTTCTAAAGTCATATGAAAAAGATTGGGCACCCCTATTAATGTTAACATTTTTTCTTTATAACAATTTGGGTTTTTGCAACAGCTATTTCAGTTTCATATATCTAATAACTGATGGACTGAGTAATATTTCTGGATTGAAATGAGGTTTATTGTACTAACAGAAAATGTGCAATCCGCATTTAAACAAAATTTGACCGGTGCAAAAGTATGGGCACCCTTATCAATTTCTTGAATTGAACACTCCTAACTAATTTTTACTGACTTACTAAAGCACTAAATTGGTTTTGTAACCTCATTGAGCTTTGAACTTCATAGGCAGGTGTATCCAATCATGAGAAAAGGTATTTAAGGTGGCCACTTGCAAGTTGTTCTCCTATTTGAATCTCCTATGAAGAGTGGTATCATGGGCTCCTCAAAACAACTCTCAAATGATCTGAAAACAAAGATTATTCAACATAGTTGTTCAGGGGAAGGATACAAAAAATTGTCTCAGAGATTTAAACTGTCAGTTTCCACTGTGAGGAACATAGTAAGGAAATGGAAGAACACAGGTACAGTTCTTGTTAAGCCCAGAAGTGGCAGGCCAAGAAAAATATCAGAAAGGCAGAGAAGAAGAATGGTGAGAACAGTCAAGGACAATCCACAGACCACCTCCAAAGACCTGCAGCATCATCTTGCTGCAGATGGTGTCAATGTGCATCGGTCAACAATACAGCGCACGTTGCACAAGGAGAAGCTGTATGGGAGAGTGATGAGAAAGAAGTCGTTTCTGAAAGCACACCACAAACAGAGTCGCCTGAGGTATGCAAAAGCACATTTGGACAAGCCAGTTACATTTTGGAAGAAGGTCCTGTGGACTGATGAAACAAAGATTGAGTTGTTTGGTTATACAAAAAGGCGTTATGCATGGAGGCAAAAAAACACGGCATTCCAAGAAAAGCACTTGCTACCCACAGTAAAATTTGGTGGAGGTTCCATCATGCTTTGGGGCTGTGTGGCCAATGCCGGCATCAGGAATCTTGTTAAAGCTGAGGGTCGCAGGGATTCAACTCAGTATCAGCAGATTCTTGACAATAATGTGCAAGAATCAGTGATGAAGTTGAAGTTACGCAGGGGATGGATATTTCAGCAAGACAATGATCCAAAACACCACTCCAAATCTACTCAGGCATTCATGCAGAGGAACAATTACAATGTTCTGGAATGGCCATCCCAGTCCCCAGACCTGAATATCATTGAAAATCTGTGGGATGATTTGAAGCGTGCTGTCCATGCTCGGCGACCATCAACCTTAACTGAACTGGAATTGTTTTGTAAACAGGAATGGTCAAATATACCTTCATCCAGGATCCAGGAACTCATTAAAAGCTACAGGAAGCAACTAGAGGCTGTTATTTTTGCAAAAGGAGGATCTACAAAATATTAATGTCACTTTTATGTTGAGGTGCCCATACTTTTGCACCGGTCAAATTTTGTTTAAATGCAGATTGCACATTTTCTGTTAGTACAATAAACCTCATTTCAATCCAGAAATATTACCCAGTCCATCAGTTATTAGATATATGAAACTGAAATAGCTGTTGTAAAAACCCAAATTGTTATAAAGAAAAAAGGTTAACATTAATAGGGGTGCCCAAACTTTTTCATATGACTGTATGTACCATGCTTTATGGGCAGTCAGATTTATGGACAACATGACAGCTTTTCTTTAAAGCCCGAGATCGTTGGGAACCATGTTGGACATTTTGCATTGTGGCCCAAGCTTCAAGTTACACCACTATGCCTGAAATCTGTTCCACCATTCAGACCTGTGTGAATAAAATACATGTTCTATAAGTGGAACCTGATGGAGCTAGTAATATCCAAGATTTCCGGGAAAACCTCTGCTGTATAACATATACACATGTGATTATTTCACTTTATTATATTTTTGGTATATAAAGTATATCCTGTAAAATAAAAATATTTTACAATATCCCCCAAAAAGCAATTAAAATTACAATAAGTTTATACCTCCACCAAACTCTACAATTAACCATACCTGCGTCTATATATTGGCTTTACTTCATAGCCACATTCCACAGCTATATGGTCTCTTTTTTATACTATTTAAATTTTGTACAAGATTAACTTGTGCCCTGTAACAGATTCCAGATACAATGTGCGGCTCAGGGTAATGTGTGTTCTCATTTTATCACAGAATGGCTACTTTATAGGTAACTGCAACTAACTTCGAATTTAGTCCATAATTATTATACTGGAACATTAGAGTCTGCAAAATGCATTCCGAAAAATAGGAACAGTCACAAAATTGCTTTTCACTCAAATATTCTTTAGGGTCTTAAGCTGATTTCCCCCCCTAGACACATCTGTATATAAATCCCAAACAGTGTTAGATGGGATGCTCGGTAAGAGGCAGCCTCTTCGTTGTGCCTCCTCATTGCTCATTCTTGCTTTTCCTTCATTAAAGGGAATCTTTAAGAGAATCTTTTCAGCAAGTTTTTGGTATTTAGTCTAAGTGCAGATTAATGTAAGGACAGAGAGCCTAAAGCGGGCTTTACACGAGACGATAGATTGTGCGATATGTCGTTGGGGTCACGGTTTTCGTGACACACATCCGGTATAGCGCACGACGTGGTTTTGTGTGACACCTCCTAGCGACGCAGTATCGCTCACAAATCGTGAGTCTAGTTTAGGTTTCATAAAATTGTTTAATTAAAATGGCGCCGGTTGTTCATTGTTTCCGTGGCATCACACGTTGCTCCGTGTGACACCACGGGAACGATGAACAGCAGCTTTACCTGGCTCCCGCGGCACCCGACAGCTTAATGGAAGGAAGGAGATGGGCGGGATGTTTACATCCCGCTCATCTCCGCCCCTCCGCTTTTATTGGCCACCTGCCGTGTGACGTGGCTGTGACGCCGAACTTCCCGCCCACTCCAGGAAGTGGACGTTTGTCGCCCACAGCGAGGTCGTCTATAAGGTAAGTACGTGTGACGGGGGTTAAACCAGTTTGTGTGCCATGGGCAACTAATTGCCCGTGACGCAAAAACGACGGGGGCGGGTATGATCGATTGTGCTATTGCACAATCTATCGTCTCGTATAAAGCAGGCTTAATTCTATGGATGTGTCACTTATTAGTCTGAGTGCTGTAGCTTAAATACAATCAGTGTTTTATCAGCAAGAGATTTTCACTGCCAGAGTAGGTCTCACATGCAGGCCAGTCAGGCTAATCTGTGTAACTTCACCCCCACCACTGCCAATGAGTGTGAGTAGGGTTTTACTCAGATCAGCATTCTGACCACTGCTACATCTACAACAGAGAAAGCAGGGATTCAATCCAAACTACACCAAGCAGTCCAGTAAGTGGTACATTACTGGAATCAGGCTCTCTGCCCCTACATCATGCTGCTGAATGATAAAAACCTGCTGACAGATTCCTTTTAAATAATGACAAAGAACATATACTCCTAATTTTTAAAAAATAATGATGATAAATAGCTACTATTACAGCTATGATGAGGTTCTAGAGTTAAGTGGGTCTTACACGTTGCGATATCGCTAGCAATTGCTAGCGATGTTGAGCATGATAGCACCCGCCCCTGTCGTACGGCCGATATGTGGTGATCGCTGCCGTAGCAAACATTATCACTACGGCAGCGTCACACGCACATACCTGCCCTGCGACGTCGCTCTGGCCGGCGAACCACCTCCTTTCTAAGGGGGCGGGTCGTGCGGCGTCACAGCGACGTCACATGGCAGCCATCCAATAGAAGCAGAGGGGCGGAGATGAGCGGGACGTAACATCCCACCCACCTCCTTCCTTCCGCATTGCCGGTGGAGGCAGGTAAGGAGATGTTTGTTGCTCCTGCGGTGTCACACATAGCGATGTGTGCTGCCGCAGGAACAAGAAACAACATCGCTAAAAAGCAGAAAACGATTTTTTATTTCAGGATGACCTCTCCGCGGCAAACGATTTTGCCCTCTTTTGCAATCGTTTCAGATCGCTCTTAAGTTTTACACACTGCGATATCGTTAATGAAGCTGGATGTGCGTCACAAACAACGTGACCCCGACGATAATTCATTAACGATATCGTAGCGTGTAAAGCCCACTTTACTGTTTGTCTTCTGTTGAGAGGAAACCAATAGCCAAGCAATGCTCCCCAGGAAAAGACTAAAAAAGTGTCTCTCTGAAGATAGCAAGCACGTAACTATAGTGACTGTCAGGGTTTTGGTCAAAAACCAGCCTAGAAGCCTAGGGGGACTTAGAGGGTCTCTTTGGTCCATGTGAGAAGCACAATGCTATTAAGGTCTCATGATAGTTAGGGGCCCTGTTGGAAAGTTTGTACTGATGCCAACAAGCCTAAAGTTACATCACTGAGTGACACCCATTGGAGGTATCCACTCTAAATGTTAATATCTGACCCTTTAAGGAGCCTTGTTCTTTTATTAAGGGAATTTATACAAAACGATTCCTTCTCGTGAAGGAAGAGACACTTTTGAAGGGGAAAAGGCTTCAAAATAGCTGTATGTGGATGGGTAGCTTTTCCTTGTTGAGATGACTATAGAGTTACGTGGCATGGCTCATTAAAGGCTCAGACACTATTTCATGAAGTAGCTACCGCCAAAAAATGGGGCTAAAGAGCAACTGCCATGTACCTTTGAAGAGCTGGGCCTATGGTCGTGTTTTCCCCCTGGGGACACCAATTGCGTCACTGCTGTGTAATTTAATTCATGATGGAGATAAGTGTTAGTAATATAAGATACGAAGATATCATGTGTAAGATGTAGCAGTGTTGATAATTTTAAGGTGAATTGTTCCTGCAAAATGTAAGACATAGCAGTGTTATGTAGGATGTGATAATGCAGAGCATTATAATATGTGTGCATAGAAATATAGATAAAAGCTCAAATCTGCCCAACTACAGACTATAGGGGCAGATAGAGTTAATATTGGGACTAGCCCATAGGGAAGGGGTTACCATGCAGGGAAAGAAACAGGTTTCCTTCTAAAACTTCTAGGGACGATCCATCAGCCATAGCAGACTTGAGGTCTGACAAAGGAGCAGGAACGCATGTGTGACGCCCTAGACTATTCAGGTCGTCACAGGGTTCTGCACAATCTTTCCCTTCAGTGCAGAATTCAACCCCCTATGGTTCTGGGAACCTAACCTGCAGTACTGCCTACACCAGCATTCACAAATCTTAGATACACCTTGCACCACACCTGTCAGGCACACCAGTGGGCTGCTTAAGCAGGAATAGGGCTGCCCACCTAGGGGTCAGGCAGGGAGGTATCAAGTCAGTTCAGTGATAGCCCTCGACCTAGAGGAGTTGGACCCCCGGTCGCAAGGGATTGAGGCTAGGTGCCTGGGACCTGTCTTGGAGGACAGTCAGCAGCCTGGACCTAATCACCAGTCTGGAACTGAAGGCAGGACGGGGTACACAGACCCTAGGTCGGGAAGAAACTTTAGGCAACCCGGCAATTAACCTGCGGAGGAGAGGGCCTATACGGACTGTTCCCACCAAGCTCAGAGATCGGGGGCACTAGCGCAACGAGGGGGATAGGGCTTTCCAAACAAGTAGCCCACTGAAATCCCATGTGTAAGCCCCTGAGAGCAGGCTCCTTCACTTAGCCACAGTGGGGAGCGGGGCCCGAAAAGCTCCAAGCTGACGGGCCACAAAGGACACTTTAAATTTGTGCCAGGAGGCAGGTCACGGGCCACCAGGCAGTGCTGCAGGGGACGGGACCCGGACGAGCTCCCCTCAAGAGTCAGCGGCAGTCAGAGACTTGGTTTACCCTGTTGTCAGCATCTGCTTTATTGCTGAGTGAGTACCCGACTGACCCCTGCAAACAGCACGCCTGCGCTCCCCCTGCAACCCAGAGCACCATCCAGAGTCACGGGGCCTTCCCCTACCCGTGGAGGGTAACATAATCTTGCTGCCCCACTCCATCACCCCAGGTACTCCCAACAGCAGCGGCGGTACTCCCAATTACCGTACACCACAGGTGGTGCCATGAACTATATATACTTATTGTGGCACCCTGGACAAGCCAGGTTGTCACAGGTACTACACCAACACACCCTACACCCCAGTTAGGCACACCGAAGTCAAACACAAATCCTTGTTGCCCTCCTCCAGGGGCTGATGTCCACACCAGGGGGTGGGCCAGGTGGTTGGTCCCACCCACCAAGGAGTTCACAGTCCTGGAGGCGGGAAAAGGAGTCAGATGAGTTTTGGAGAGGAAAGTGGTAGTAGAGGACACTGACCGTGTCCGGGTGTGTGGCCCGGACATACACCAAGGTTGGCAGAAGGTGGTGACCGTCTGCAGGAGAGGCTGATCGAAGTGAACCGCACGGACCGGGGACGGGCAGTGGCCCGCCGGTACTGGACCGGGGAGTGAAGAGAAGCCAGCACCATCCGGCAGGGCCTACGGACCCCGACCAGGCTAGAAGTCGCCGTAAAACCGGTCAAATCCGTTAGCGAAGGGAACCTCCGGGGTTTCCCAGCAGCCAAGACCCGATTGAAGGCAACAGCTCACACCGTAGAGGGAAACACAGTCACGGCCAAGGCTACAGTTCCCAGGCCCAGAGCCTGCGGGCAAAAGGGGCTCCCTCAGCATCCATCCAAGCTGGGGAGCGGGTTACCGGTGGGAAGCCATTGGAACCGTAAACACAACACAGGTGCAGGGAGAGGCAGTCACCATCAACCTACCGGTAGGAGAACAACCGCAGCCGCCTGTGGGACCCGTCCATCCAGCCGTTTGTTTGACCAGAGACTCTGTGTGAATTACTGGCTGAGTGAGTACCACCGTGCCGTGCAGCACAGCGCTGCCCCCGCGACCCTGCACCTCACCAGGCCCCGTAACCCGCCTGCCATCCCTAAAACCCTCACCGGGGCCCCGGGACAACCAACCCCACTACCCACGGAGGGGAGAACCAACATCCAAGCTGCTCCCTGTCATCGCTCCCGGGATCCCCGTCCAGAGCAGCGGTGGTGTCACAACTTCACCACAACCATGGGTGGCGTCATGGACAATATCCCCAAACCACACACCAACCTCCCTTTCACTCACAGGCGAGGAACGCCGCTCGAGACCCCGGGATCCAGCCCACCGCTTGAGCCACCACCGAGCAGCAGCAGCCGGACCCGAGCAGTGGGTGAGCGCAGCGTCCCCTCCGCCCTGATGTATCGCCAGCATGTCAACTCGACAGGAGGAGAGATTGGAGGAGTGAGAGTGATGGATGCGGCCCCTTTGATTGTACCACCCAGGAGTGAGATGATGATCTGGTGTAGGGCAGCAGTAGGGCCCCAAGGACGAGATTACCCCGCCATGATATAGCCCATATCCTCCGAACACTGGCCCACCGTAATGGCCGCCCGAGGGGTGGTAGACGTCAAGAAAGGGAGAGTGCCCGTACGAGTGCTGAACTGTGGGGAGGAAGAGGTTAGGCTTCCCCGGTGCGCTACCCTTGCTAAATTGCTCACCCTAGACCCCCACACCGTCCATGAAGCCGTTCCCCCAATCACACCGCCTACTGCCGGTTCCCACTCACCCCTGGGGGAGTTAGACGGATGGTGTCGAGAGCTACATGTCGGCACTGATGATACCCCCACACACCACAAGGAAGGGGTATACCGGGTGGTACAGGAGTATGAGCGGGCTTTTAGCAAGCATCCTCTAGATTTTGGGCAGATTAAAGGGGTTCAACATCACATCCCTACCGGTACACACCCCCCTATTAAAGAGAGGTACAGGCCTATTCTCCCCGCGCACTACCAATGCGCCAAGGACATGTTGAGGAACATGAAGGAGGCAGGGGTTATTAGGGACAGCTGTAGTCCCTGGGCCGCCCCGCTGGTGCTGGTTAAGAAGAAGGATGGCACCATGCGAATGTGTGTGGATTATCGGAAGATTAACCAGATAACGCATAAGGATGCTTACCCTCTGCCCCGCATTGAAGAGTCCCTGGCTGCGCTGAGAACCGCTAACTACTTCTCCACCCTTGACCTCACCAGCGGGTACTAGCAGGTGGCCGTGGCACCGGAAGACCGAGAGAAGACTGCCTTCGCCACTCCTATGGGACTCTGCGAGTTCAATAGCATGCCATTTGGGCTGTGCAATGCCCCTGGAACCTTCCAACGGCTGATGGAGTGCTGTCTGGGGCATCTAAATTTCGAGACCGTCTTGCTGTACTTGGATGATGTGATTGTGTACTCACAGACGTATGAAGCCCACCTGGAGCACCTAGCCGAGGTGTTCGCGTCCCTTGCTAAATATGGGATGAAGTTGAAGCCCTCAAAGTGTCATCTGCTGAAACCCAGAGTGCAGTACCTAGGACATGTGGTTGGTGCGGAAGGTGTCGCCCCCGACCCCGAGAAGATCACCGCCATCCAAGACTGGCCGAGACCGACCACGGTGAGGGAAGTGACACAGTTTCTGGGCCTGGTGGGATACTACCGTCGCTTCATTAAGGGGTACACGAAGATGGCTGCCCCCATGCAAGACCTCCTCGTGGGACAGACCAAGGGTGGTAGACCCCTAGGAGCCCCATTGGTGTGGGAAGAAAAGTATGAGGAATCCTTCCGCCAGATGAGAGCGGCCCTGACCGGAGAGGAAATCCTAGCGTACCCTGACTACAGCCGCCCATTCATCCTCTACACCGATGCCAGCAATGTGGGCTTGGGGGCTGTTCTATCCCAGGTCCAAGAAGGAAGGGAGAAGGTGATAGCTTATGCTAGCCGAAAACTCCGACCGACTAAGAGCAACCCTGAGAACTACAGCTCCTTCAAGCTTGAGCTCTAGGCATTGGTGTGGGCTATCACCGAGCGGTTCTGCCATTACCTGGCAGCGGCCAAGCTCACCGCGTATACAGACAATACCCACTGACCCATCTAGATACGGCCAAGCTGGGCGCGTTGGAACAGTGGTGGGTGCCAGGTTAGCCAACTACAATTTCACCATCAAGTACCGGGCCGGCCATACCAACGTCAATGCCGATGCACTCTCCCGGATGCCCCACCTGTCGGAAGAGGGGCCAGAGGATGATGACCTCGAAGAAATCGAGTTGCCTGCATTTCACCGGCCGTTCACTGAGAAGGTGCACGTCCACCAACAACGGGTGAACCTGGATTCGCTGCCCGGACAGGAGTGGCAGGAAGCTCAGGACCAGGCACCTGCTGTCCGCCTGGTCAAGACCTTAGTGGAACAGGGTTCTGCTGGGATAGACCCTGCTGCCCCTGCCGAAGCCCAACGTCTGTGGCGAGAACTGACCTGGCTGTACCTACACCAGGGGAAGTTGTATCACGAGCTGATTAATCCGAAGACTCACGAGAAGATCCGCCAGCTGGTGATTCCCCAGGCTAACGTGCCCATCGTTCTGCAAGCATACCATGATGGTGCTGGGCACTTCGGGTGGAAGAAGCTGGAGATGTTGTTGAGAGAGCGGTTCTATTGGAGTGGAATGCGGGAATCTGTGGAGGCCTGGTGCTGAGAATGTGGCCCTTGCGCATTGAGAAGTAAGGACGAGGCCAGTTAGAAGGCACCCCTACACCTGATCATTACGCACCAACCGCTGGAGCTGGTTGCCCTTGACCATGTAAAGCTCACCCCCAGCCGAAGTGGGTACACCTACGCTCTGACCATCGTAGACCACTAATCGAGGTTCATGGTGGTTGTCCCAGTTAAGGACTTAACCGGTCGCACCGCTGCTAAGGCTTTCCAGGCTTATTTCTTTCGACCGCATGGGTACCCGGAGAAGGTGCTTACCGACCAGGGTCCGGCCTTTGAAGCAGAAGTATTCCAGGAGTTCTGCCAGTTGTATGGCTGCAAGAAAATCCGGACCACGCCTTACCATGCCCAAACCAATGGCATGTGTGAAAGATGAACCACTTGGTCCTGGGCCTCCTCAAGACGTTACCACTGGAAGAGTGGAACCTGTGGCCGGAGAAACTACCTGACCTGGTCGATATGTACAACAACATCCCTTCCAGCTCTACGAAATGTACTCCAGCATACCTGATGAGAGGTCGCCCCGGCTGGCTACCGGTGGATCTGGAAATGGGCCTGGAAGCTCCAGAAGCACTCCCGTCAACAGCTGAATGGGACACTCGGTGGAGAGCACAGTACCGACAGGTCCAGGAGTATGTTGAGAAGAACTTGTGCCGGAGCCGGGGACAACAGGAGCAGTGCTTCAACAAGAAGGCGCTTGCCGGTCCCTTCCAACCTGGGGATGTAGTGCTGAAGCGGAAAAGAAGGGCCCACAAGTTGGATAATCAATGGGAAAAAAACCCGTATGTAGTGCAGCCCACAGGATGGGAGAATGGGAAGGCCTACCAGATCAGCCGTGACCAAGGGGGGACTTTGGCCACAGTTTCCCGAGACCACCTAAAGAAGTGCCCACCAGCATTGAGGGTAGCGGATTAGGCTCCCGTTCCCAGTCCAGTGGAGAAGGAAAAAGAGGTAATCCACACTATGATGGGTGATTTTCCAGCAGACTGGCCTACACAGAACGGCGCGGTGATCCTTCCAGTGATACTGTTCCCACAACCCGTGGATGAAGAAAGGATGGAAATGGTTGACCGCGAGCCAGTGCCCAGGGATGTACCTGTACCCAGCTCCCCTCCACCTCCGCCTGCCCCACACGATAGCAGAGAGGAGGAACTGATTGTTCCCTCTGCCCCAGTGCCTGTCACCACTGACACCGGGCCCTGAAGGTCCACTCGCCCCAACCTAGGTAGACCCCCACTTAGGTATAGGGAAACTACTCTTTAAAAGGGGGGGCTTTATGTGTTGAGTGAACAGTTTGAAAGTTTCTGAATGATAAGTAAAGAAATCAACCGAAGTTCACCTGATTGTACCGTGATTGAACCGGTCGTTGCCGGCAACTGTTGTCCCCGTATGGACTGTCTGCAACCGTTGCATACGGGACTTCTTACGGACAAGCCCGAGAACTTGCAGGGCAACCACAAACTTAGTGGCATGTAAATAAATAAGTTTGTTGGCTTGAAACCGTTACCGCCTCCGGAGAGGCTGATTTTGGAGGATGGGCCTGGAGGAAAGAGATGGCCCAGGCCCGCCACTACCATAACCGGTGGCAATCCTCCGGGGTTCAGGGGTCCCCTTGGACGCGAGTGCCCTGAAAGAGACAGAACCCGCTCGGGCAGCCTGGTGATGGACTGGGGTCAAGGGGTGCTGCCTGTTTCTTAGGGGCAGCATCAGGGCCAGGTTGTTTGGGTGGGAGAAGAGCGGAAGCCGTACCGTTAAAAATGTTGATGATGTTTTATATGTGATTTTACCGTTTTACTCTTTTATAGTTGTGAAAATAAAACCGGTGATGGACAGGCAGCCCGCGGACGGTCTGCATTTTACTAAGGGGGAATGTGGCGCCCTGGACAAGCCAGGTCGTCACAGGTACTACACCAACACACCCTACACCCCGGTTAGGCACACCGAAGTTAAACACAAATCCTTGTTGCCTTCCTCCAGGGGCTGATGTCCACACCAGGGGGTGGGCCAGGCGGTTGGTCCCGCCCACCGAGGAGTTCACAGTCCTGGAGGCGGGAAAAGGAGTCAGATGAGTTTTGGAGAGGAAAGTGGTAGTAGAGGAGACTGATCGTGTCCGGGTGTGTGGCCCGGACATACAGCAAGGTTGGCAGACGGTGGTGACCGTCTGCAGGAGAGGCTGATCAAAGTGAACCATACGGACCGAGGACGGGCGGTGGCCCGCCGGAACCGGATCGGGGAGTGAAGAGAAGCCAGCACCATCCGGCAGGGCCTACGGACCCCGACCAGGCTAGGAGTCGCCGTAAAACCGGTCAAATCTGTTAGAGAAGTGAACCTACGGGGTTTCCCAGCAGCCAAGACCCGATTGAAGGCAACAGCTCACACTGTAGAGGGAAACACAGTCACGGCCAAGGCTACAGTTCCCAGGGCCAGAGCCTGCGGGCAAAAGAGGCTCCCTCAGCATCCATCCAAGCTGGGGAGCGGGTTACCGGTGGGAAGACATTGGAACCGTAAACACAACACAGGTGCAGGGAGAGGCAGTCATCATCAACCTACCGGGAGGAGAACAACCGCAGCCGCCTGTGGGACCCGCCCATCCAGCCGTTTGTTTGACCAGAGACTCTGTGTGAATTACTGGCTGAGTGAGTACCACCGTGCCGTGCAGCACAGCACTGCCCCCGCGACCCTGCACCTCACCAGGCCCCGTAACCCGCCTGTCATCCCTAAAACCCTCACCGGGGCCCCGGGACAACCAACCCCCCTACCTACGGAGGGGAGAACCAACATCCAAGCTGCTCCCTGTCATCGCTCCCGGGATCCCCGTCCAGAGCAGCGGTGGTGTCACAACTTCACCACAACCGTGGATGGCGTCACGGACAATATCCCCAAACCACACACCAACCCCCCTTTCACTCACAGGCGAGGAACGCCGCTCGAGACCCCGGGATCCGGCCTACCGCTCGAGCCACCACCGAGCAGCAGCAGCCGGACCCGAGCAGTGGGTGGGCGCAGCGTCCCCTCCTCCACCTGCGACACTTATCACCTGTAAATACCCCCTTTTCCATTTGAGTGTGGCGCCTAGCCCCTGGGTCCGGAGACACTCGAGCCACGAGTAATCACCACCCCCAGATCCGAGCGGTTCGACCGCTGCAGGGGCGGCACACATGCAGTGGGTGGCCTGAGGATAGACAGAAGACTGACAACCATGATAGTGAGATCAAGAGACAGAGAAGCGACTGAGACAAAGAGTTCTGCCAGAGACAGGTTGGACAACCGAGAAAGTAGCCGAGTGACAGAGAGAGAGGTCTGGCAGATGGAAGTTAAGCAATTTGGTGCCTAGTAGCTTATACTGTAGCTGTTAAGGTATCAAGCCCGGACAGAATAGTATGTTACACGTAGAGAGTGTCCAGGGCGGGAGTCCATAAACCATCAGTAGGCTAAGAGCCTAGTCCATCCTTATTGGCATTATCCCTTTAAGAGGGAGAAGACATGAAACTGCAGTAAGGACAGGATGACTTTCATGGAGTGTGCAGTAAAGCTGAGCTGGGTGGTGGTGAAACATACCGGACTATGTGAAATGTGAGGAATATGTGAGATTGTACATGTGGAGGAAATGTGTTTGGAGATACTCTTTGGTGAATACGAAACATATGAGAAGACATGTTCCTGGTATTGTGTGTATATACTGTAGTTGTCATCAACTTTTTTTCAGTGAAACTACATTTTTAAAGAAGTGGTGGTCTACTTCAGTGAACTGTGTAACAACTAACCCTGACCAGCCGAAGCGAATGGTAGCATGCGGCCTAGAAGGGTGTATTGCCCCAGCATTAATAGCACACATCCAGCCAGGACTCCATCTGTCATGTAGTGTGCAAGTGTTCAGAAGACGCAGACGTCGCCCATGACCACCACCCCATGCCACGATACATACCAACACAAGGATCCATCTTCTTGTCCTGTATTCTTGCAAAATCAGGAAAGATGTGTAATTCCAAAATTCTAATGCTAACAATATCTTAATCAAATGTTCTGTTCTTGTTAAGTCCATATATACTATAGTGGAAGCCCATGGGGCAAGCTGAGGTTTCTTCCTCCCAAATCCCATCCCAAAGGTCATGTCATAGATCATAAGGGCTAACAAGCACCAAGCCTTTACAGTATGTTGCTGTTGGAGAGCAGTCTGGTGTGAGCCATCCAATTCTTTATATATACACCTTGGTACTTGATAAAACCCATATACTGACGGTACAGTGTAATACAAGGGGTTATAAAAATGCCCCAAATTGGTATCCATGTGGTAATTTCCGGTCCTGTGAAACTGACCTAGTGAAAATATGCAGAGAATTTTTATTGGAGCCCTGGATGTACTGGACTGTAGTTAATAGTAATGACCAGAGCTTAGGACTTGTCATTTGGTGAAGACGTAGTGTCACCTTTAACATTTAAGCCTGTTCTGTGTCAACTTGAAAGATGGGACTGTACATATTAGCTTACTGGCTATTTAACCAACACCTCAAGCCTAGCACAAAAATAAGGTTATACAATATGATTTGGAAAATTAACCCCTCACCGAAAAATGATAAGACAGCTTTATTTTTTGGGTCAGTATGATTACAGCGATACCACATTTATATTGGTCTTTTTATGTTTGGTTGCTTTTGCAACATAAAAACAATTTTAATTATAACTCAGCCAATCAGGGAGCTTTAAGCAAGCCATAGAGCTGCTAAAGACAAGGCGTGCAAAGCCTTCTATGCCATCAGAAGGCATCTGTACCATCTCAAGACACCCATCACTGTCTGGCTAAAAATCTTTGACACCATCATTGCTCCAATCCTTCTGTATTGCAGTGAAGTCTGGGGCCTAGTCTCAAATGAAAAACTAATCAAAATGGGACTCTGGGCCAACATAAGTATTCTACCTAGAGTTCTGCAAGTACCTACTCCAAGTCCAATGGAACACATCAAACAGTGCCTGCTGAGCAGAGCTGGGCAAAATCCCACTACAACTTGTGATCCAAAAGAAGGCATTGTCATTCAAGGCTCATCTACAAAGCAGTAGTCTCAGCTCCTACCATCACAAAGCCTGGCAACACCAGGAAAACCCTGGAGAATAAAACCCTCCAATACAAAGCACCCAAAGCCAGCCTGACCAAGCCATCAACCTACACGGCCTGACAAAAGAGGAAATCCAGAAGATGGTGCACAAAAGTAAGGAGGAATATCTTAGCATCTGGATGAATGACATAAACAGATTACAGAAACTGACGATATACCAGAACCTACAGAGTGAGTACAAACTGACCCCATATCTGGAAAAACTAGCAAACCCTAAAGAATTACAAATCCTGAGCCGGTACAGACTGAGCGCCTATAGTCTACTCATCAAATCCAGGGCAGCACCAACAGAGCTACAAGCTGAGCAGAATGTGATAACAGTACCCCCAGGAGTATGAGGCCCACTTTTTGCTGACGTGCCCCAAATACTCTGCAGTGAGGGACACTCACTTCAGATAACTGTCTGATCTCTTCCCAGACTTCAAGTTCATGGAGGCATAAGAGAAACTGCCCGTACTACTGGGGGAAGAGGAAAGTGCAGTGGTTATAGCAACGCAATACAGTTAGTTCCAGAAATATTTGGACAGTGACACAATTTTCGCGAGTTGGGCTCTGCATGCAACCACATTGGATTTGAAATGAAACCTCTACAACAGAATTCAAGTGCAGATTGTAACGTTTAATTTGAAGGTTTGAACAAAGATATCTGATAGAAGTTGTAGGAATTGTACACATTTCTTTGCAAACACTCCACATTTTAGGTCAAAAGTAATTGGACAAATAAACCAAACCCAAAAAAAGAAAATTTTATTTTCAATATTTTGTTGCGAATCCTTTGGAGGCAATCACTGCCTTAAGTCTGGAACCCATGGACATCACCAAACGCTGGGTTTCCTCCTTCTTAATGCTTTGCCAGGCCTTTACAGCCGCAGCCTTCAGGTCTTGCTTGTTTGTGGGTCTTTCCGTCTTAAGTCTGGATTTGAGCAAGTGAAATGCATGCTCAATTGGGTTAAGATCTGGTGATTGACTTGGCCATTGCAGAATGTTCCACTTTTTTGCACTCATGAACTCCTGGGTAGCTTTGGCTGTATGCTTGGGGTCATTGTCCATCTGTACTATGAAGCGCCGTCTGATCAACTTTGCGGCATTTGGCTGAATCTGGGCTGAAAGTATATCCCGGTACACTTCAGAATTCATCAGGCTACTCTTGTCTGCTGTTATGTCATCAATAAACACAAGTGACCCAGTGCCATTGAAAGCCATGCATGCCCATGCCATCACGTTGCCTCCACCATGTTTTACAGAGGATGTGGTGTGCCTTGGATCATGTGCCGTTCCCTTTCTTCTCCAAACTTTTTTCTTCCCATCATTCTGGTACAGGTTGATCTTTGTCTCATCTGTCCATAGAATACTTTTCCAGAACTGAGCTGGCTTCATGAGGTGTTTTTCAGCAAATTTAACTCTGGCCTGTCTATTTTTGGAATTGATGAATGGTTTGCATCTAGATGTGAACCCTTTGTATTTACTTTCATGGAGTCTTCTCTTTACTGTTGACTTAGAGACAGATACACCTACTTCACTGAGAGTGTTCTGGACTTCAGTTGATGTTGTGAATGGGTTCTTCTTCACCAAAGAAAGTATGCGGCGATCATCCACCACTGTTGTCATCCGTGGACGCCCAGGCCTTTTTGAGTTCCCAAGTTCACCAGTCAATTCCTTTTTTCTCAGAATGTATGCTACTCCAAGCATGTCTGCTATCTCTCTGATGGATTTTTTCTTTTTTTTCAGCCTCAGGATGTTCTGCTTCACCTCAATTGAGAGTTCCTTAGACCGCATGTTGTCTGGTCACAGCAACAGCTTCCAAATGCAAAACCACACACCTGTAATCAACCCCAGACCTTTTAACTACTTCATTGATTACAGGTTAACGAGGGAGACGCCTTCAGAGTTAATTGCAGCCCTTAGAGTCCCTTGTCCAATTACTTTTGGTCCCTTGAAAAAGAGGAGGCTATGCATTACAGAGCTATGATTCCTAAACCCTTTCTCCGATTTGGATGTGAAAACTCTCATATTGCAGCTGGGAGTGTGCACTTTCAGCCCATATTATATATATAATTGTATTTCTGAACATGTTTTTGTAAACAGCTAAAATAACAAAACTTGTGTCACTGTCCAAATATTTCTGGACCTAACTATGTCAGTGCCTACCACAGACTAAGGCGGGCTTTGCACACTACGACATTGCAGGTGCGATGTCGGTGGGGTCAAATCGAAAGTGACACACATCCGGCGTCGCAGTCGATGGCGTAGTATGCAAATCCTTTTTGAGACGATTAACAAGTGCAAAAGCGTCGTTATCGTATCATCGGTGTAGGGTCCGAGATTTCCATAATGCCGATGCAGCGACAGGTACGATGTTGTTTCTCATTCCTGCGGCCGCACACATCGCTGTGTATGAAGCCGTAGGAGCGAGGAACATCTACCTGCGTCCCGGCTGCAATGCGGAAGGACGGAGGTGGGCGGGATGTTTACATCCTGCTCATCTCCGCCCCTCCGCTGCTATTGGCCGCCTGCCGTGTGACGTCGCTGTGACGCCGCACGACCCGCACCCTTAGGAAGGAGGCGGATCGCCGGCCAGAGCGACATCCCAGGGCAGGTATGTGCGTGTAAAGCTGCCGTAGCGATAATGTTCACTACGCAAGCAATCACAAGATATCGCACCTGCGACGGGGGCGGTGACTATCGCGCTCGGCATCGCAGCATCGGATTGTGATGTCGCAGCGTGCAAAGTACTCCTAAGAGAAGCCTCATATATCATGGACTATACCCCACCCTGGAGACGCCTCCATCCACCACCCTGGAGGAACCTTCATCCCCAACCCTGGCGAATCCTCCATCTCCCACCCTGGAGGAGCCTCCATCCCTCAAACTGGATGGGCTTCTAAACTCCACCCTGGATGGGCCTCTATACCCCATCCTGGATGAGCCCCGTCAGGGAATGGCAGGCCTAGGGCAGGCTGGGTGGTGAGAGGGAGGAAGTTCCAGCTCTTAATATACTGGTAGAATGCTGATGGAGAATGCTGTCTATTGAGAAAGAGTGCATAGGATCTTGTACAACTAAGAATCGTACAGTTTGCGGATGTAATAGAGTAAAACTACAGTCACACATCCATGTGAGTGTTAATATCCAAGATGAAGTTCCGTGTTTTTCTCTTCAGCTTTTTTTTTCTCTGAATAGGTGGACTTGCTTCCAAGCCAATCAAAAGATGCCTGGAAAGTGACAGATTTTTATTCAATTTTATTCAATAAATGCCTAGACAAGGATTCAAAACGGAAAAATGGAAGCTAACCAGAAGGATTACGATTTGCGTCCGTCTCACAGATCCCCATAGACTTTAATGGTTGAGTTTATTCTGCAAAATAGGATCAAAATAGGACTTTAGGCCCTGTCACACACAGAGATAAATCTTTGGCAGATCTGTGGTTGCAGTGAAATCATGGACATATTGTTCCATTTGTACACAGTCACAAACCTGGCACTGATTGTCCACAATTTCACTGCAACCACAGATCTGCTGCAGATTTATCTGTGTGTGTGACAGGGCCTTTTCTCAGATCTGTGACCATAATGGATGTGTGAATATATCCATTCTGCTAAAAAATAAGACAGCACTCGAATGAGACAGCCATGGATCCCCTGGGGAGGAGGGGCGACATGACCAAGGGGGAGTTAGGGAGTGATGGGGTTAATAGGGACAGTTTGCTTGGCAGGCCTAATATGGCATTAAGGGGTGGTTTAGCTTGGGAGGAAAAGGAGGAGTAGGGAAAGGGTTAGTCTGGGAGAGGAGGGGG
Source organism: Anomaloglossus baeobatrachus (assembly GCF_048569485.1). Lineage (NCBI taxonomy): Eukaryota > Metazoa > Chordata > Amphibia > Anura > Aromobatidae > Anomaloglossus > Anomaloglossus baeobatrachus. The sequence continues at coordinate 783,050,891 of NC_134353.1, forward strand.
TTACCTCCTCTTCATCTTCCGGACGCCAAGAGATCAGCAGCACGAGTCACCATGGCTGATCTCCAGGAACTTCAGCGCCTGATTGCAGCAGCCATTGCAGCGCACGGGCCCCTGGCAGTGCAGTCCCACATCAGGGCTGCCGGGGTTAACCCGTCGGCGCTTGCCCCTCGCTCCCCCAGCCGTGGTGTGCGCCAGTTGCGGCCCCCCCGCAGGTATTCCCCGGGTGCGGGGGGGGCGAGGAGGAGATGCCAGAGCCCCTCCAGGGACCCTCCGCAGCGGGCCGAGCAGCAGCGCAGTCCGGCTGCTGCTCCCAGCAGCAGCGGGAGGAATCTGCATTCCAGCCGCGGTGGTCGGGAGGTGGGAGTGGCCAGCATGGGGCCTACTTCCGGTCCCGGCCTCCGGGCTGGAGTTCCAGTGACGGCAGCGGCTCCAGGTCGGGAGCGCGCTCGGCGAGGGAGGGAGGCCAGCAGTTCCCCCTGCAGTCGGCGGGGGGACCGAGGGGCTGCAGGCGGCGGTAGGTCCAGCGCCAGGGGGAGGTCTGTGGTGCCTGACCCTGGCGCGGCAGTGAGCAGGGGTGACGGCGTGAGCCATGCGGCGACCGCCCGGTCACTCAGGACCGCTGCGCAGCCCCCGGATGTGGCGGTGTCCCGTGGGAGCGGGAGGACCCAGCGGCAGGAGGCCTGCAGCGGCCCAGGAGGGCCAGAGGCGGCGACGGCTGGGATCCAGAGCCGGGCGTCCATCAGTCCGCGTCCAGAGTCCCCTGGCAGTCGGCGAGGGGGTGGGCGCGGGCGCAAGACGTCGAGGCCTGGGGTGCCGGCGCGGGGGACAGGACGGTCTCCTGGGCTGTCGCCCCAGGGCAAGAGACGGAGCGGGGACGGCACTGCCCACGCGGCGGCCCGGTTTGGCGGCCGTGGTGGGGGGGTGCCGCGGCGGCGCCCCCCGGATGTCGGATGGAAGAAGATGTCAGCGGCGAGGATGAGGAGGTCGTGCTGTCGGAAGAGTCGGATGGTCGGCAGACGGAGGACAGCGAGGCTGCGGTATCGGGGGACGTTGAGCCGCGGTTGGGTGAGACGGCAGCGGGGGCGGCGGGGGCTGCGCTGGCGGGGAGTGTCGGGGGCGGGAGGGCGGCTGTGGACACGGCAGCGCCCGGCGGTGTAGCAGTGTGGAGCCAGTTGGTGGGGCTGTTGCAGGGGTTGGCGGCGGTGCCGGGGCTGGGGGGGGGGCGGCGCAGGCGCCGGCAGCGGCGTGGGTGGGGACGACAGGTCGGGGGGCGGCGGCGGTGGGAGGGGGGGACGGAGCGGGCGCGGCGGAAGGGGGGGCGCAGGGGGGAGTGCGGCGGAGGGGGCAAAGGAAAAAGAAAAGGAGAAGGAGGATGAGGTGGTGCGCCTAGATGATAGGGCTAAAAGCGAAGTTTATGTTTGTTTTGAGGGCCTGCTGGGGGCTCATTTAAAGAAGGAGCTGCGGGAAAAAATTTGGAAAGGGGAATATGTGGAGATTTTTTCTCTGCTTCCCCTGGAGAAATTTAATTTGGATAAGGTTAAGCCGAGCGACTCCAAAAAGGAGAAGGACGAGGAGGAAAAGCGCCGTTATAGGCTTATTCCTCGGACTTTTGCAAACTGGTTGCAAGCGTTTGCGATTTTGGCGAGCGTGGTCGAGGAGAAGGAGTCGGAGCATTGTTCGGCCTTGTTTGGTTACATGGATGCGATAGGGGAGGCTTATCGGGTTTATGGCGGGCTGGCGTGGCTGCGTTACGACGAGCAATTCCGGCAGCGGAAGGCGTTGCGGCCGGATATGCGATGGGACTATAAGGATATTTCCTTATGGATGCGACTGATGTTGGCACCGACTCAGCCCTTTCGGGGGGGTGCCGGGGGACCGGGGGCCGGGTCCCCGGCAAGTCAGAAAAAAGGTTTCTGTTGGCAATATAATGAGGGGCAGTGCAGGTTTGGAGCGGCATGCCGGTTTAAGCATGAATGCTCAGGTTGTGAGGGAGGACATAGCTTGTCCAAGTGCTTTAAAAAGGGGAAATGAAAAGCGGGCGACGGGGTTGGAAAAAGGGATGATGCCGGTGAAGGTAGAAGCGATGGCCCCCTTTTTAAATAGGTATCCGGACGGCGAGGCAGCGGCGTTGTTATGGTTTGGTTTTTCTGATGGTTTCCGTATCCCGTCGGCTGTTAGTCCATCGCCCCCGCCGTACCGTAATTTACGTTCTGCTCGGGATCATGCGAATGTGGTGGATGAGAAGCTGAGAAAGGAGGTGGTTTTGGGCAGAATGGGCGGTCCTTATAACGCCCCGCCGTGTTCGAAGTTGGTGGTTTCGCCGTTGGGGGTTGTGCCGAAGAAAGAGCTGAACAATTTTCGGCTTATCCATCATTTGTCTTACCCAGAGGGGTTATCGGTGAATGATGGCATTGCACCGGAGTTAGCGGCGGTATATTATGTGTCGTTCGACAAGGCGTTGGACCTGGTCAGGGTTGCGGGTCGGGGTGCGTTGATGGCAAAGGCTGATGTGGAAGCGGCGTTTCGGTTGTTACCGGTTCATCCAGATAGTCAGCATTTGTTAGGTTGCTGGTGGGATGGCAGTTATTATGTTGATCGCTGTTTGCCAATGGGTTGTTCAATTTCGTGTTCGTATTTTGAGGCGTTTAGTTCGTTTGTAGAGTGGGTGGTTCGGGATGTGTCTGGGCTCACGTCCATTATTCACTATTTGGACGATTTTCTTTGTGTTGGGCCGGCGGCTTCAATGGTTTGTGCGGGGTTGTTATTTGCGTTGCAGAAAGTCGCAGACAGCTTCGGAATTCCCTTGGCCCCCGATAAGACGGAAGGCCCGGCGCCTGTGATGCGTTTTTTGGGGATTGAGATTGATTCTATTGCCATGGAATGTAGGTTGCCGGAGGAGAAGGTTCGTGATTTGAGGGCCGCGGTGGCAGGGGTGAAGGCGGCAAAGAAGGTGCGGCTTAAGGTGGTGCAGTCCTTGCTTGGGAAATTGAATTTCGCTTGCAGGATTATGCCGATGGGGAGAGTTTTTGCGAGACGTTTGGCAACGGCGACGGCAGGTGTGCGGTCGCCGACACATTTCGTGCGACTCACGAAGGCGATCAAGGACGATCTTTTGGTATGGGACCAATTTTTGCAGTGTTTCAATGGCCGGGCGCTGGTGATGGAGAAGGTGGCGTGTAACGGGGCGTTACAGCTGTTCACCGATGCGGCTGGGTCGGCAGGGTTTGGGGCCGTGTTTCGAGGTCACTGGTGTGTGGGTCGGTGGCCACAGGCGTGGCGGGAGAGCGGTTTGGTCAGGAATTTGGCTCTGTTGGAGCTATTTCCTATCGTGGTAGCAGTGGAGCTGTGGGGGTCGCGTTTTGCCGGGAGGAAGGTTTGCTTCCATTGTGATAATCAGGCGGTGGTGTTTGCTATTAACAACTTGTCGGCTAAGTCGGAGCCAGTGGTGGTGTTTTTGCGGCATTTAGTGTTGAGATGTCTGCAGCTGAATGTACAGGTGGTGGCAAAGCACGTTCCGGGAGTTGACAATGGGGTGGCTGACGCTTTGTCTCGTTTTCAGTTCAGCAGGTTTCGGGCGCTACTGCCTTGGGCGGACGAAGTCGGAGTGGAGTGTCCCGTGGATTTATGGAATCTGGTGAGGCGGTGATCTCAGAATTGATTCGGAATTCGGTGACTGAGGTGACTTGGTGCCGATATGCTAAGGTGTGGGCTGAATGGGAGGAGTTGCTGGGTCGGATGTTTGATGGGGTAAGCGTGGATTACTTGGTGGCATTACTGGCGTTGGTGAGTGTGGATTTCTCGGCTGGGCGATCGGCGTCGGCCGTGGCGCATCGGGTGGCGGCGGTGGCGTTTTGGTTAAAAATGAGAGGGGAACAAGATGTTTCGCAGGATTTTCGGGTTCGACGGGCCTTGCGGGGGTTCCGCCGCGGTGTGAGGGAGAGGGACAAGAGGCGTCCCGTATCATTTGGTTTGTTGAGGCAGTTGGTGGGGGGCCTGAGCGGCATTTGTGAGTCGGTTTACGAGACTGTTTTGTTTACAACAGCTTTTGGTCTTGCTTTTTATGGGGCTTTCCGGATCGGTGAGTTGGTAAGCCCGTCCAGGGTGACAGGCGGCGGGTTGCTGCTTGAGGATGTGCGAGTGGGCGGTGATCAGGTGGAGTGCCGGATTAGTCGGTCGAAAACGGATCAGCTGAGTCGGGGTAGGTTGGTGGTGTTATACGCGGTCCCGGGGGAGGAGTTGTGCCCAGTACGTTTGGTGGAGCAATTCATGGCCGTGAGGGGAGGTTTACCGGGCCCATTTTTGCGGCACGTGGATGGGTCCTTTTTATCAAGGTTCCAGTTTGTAGCGGTTCTGCGGCGAAGTTTGCGGAATGTGGGGGAGTGCCCGGAGGATTTCGGGTCGCATTCCTTTCGGATAGGGGCAGCTACGGAGGCCGCTCGTTGGGGGCTTGGAGATGAGGTGGTAAAGCGTATTGGTAGATGGGAATCTTCTTGTTTTCGGCGGTACGTGAGGCCGCAGCTGTTGTAGCATTATGGTAACTTTGGTCTAGGTACAGGTGGTTTGGCGGTTTGGAAGTGGTTTTTATATGTAAAAAAAAAAAAAAAAAAAAAAAAAAAGAGGGGGTAATGTACAAGTGTTAGAGGACGGAGGTAGAATGGGTTTTTCATGAGAGGCGTTGATGGTGGTGTTGTTATTGGTTTTTAATTTCTGTTTTCGTTGTCTTTCTTTGTTGTAGGGATGTGCCTAATCTGGATTCTGGGGCATTCCTTCGTGTTCTGGGGTGCTCGGCGGGCGGCGGTTCGCCCGAATGGTCGGCAGCTAGGGCTGGATCGAGGGCAGGCGACTGTTCGGTGGATCGGTGTTCGGGGCATGGAGTGGGGCAGGGTGGTCCCAGAATTTGGTCGTTATTGTAAGGTTGACCGGCCTCCGGATGTGCTGGTATTACACGTGGGAGGTAATGATCTGGGAGTCCGGGCGTCACGGGATCTGATCCGGGATATAAAGATTGACTTACTGCGGTTGTGGAAGCAGTACCCGGGTTTGATTGTCGTGTGGTCAGACATAGTGACCAGGTTGTCATGGAGGGGGGCTCGGTCGGTGGAAAAGGTCAATAAGGCCAGGGCCCAGGTGAATCGGGTGGTTGCCAGGTTTGTGATCAGGAACGGTGGGATTGTGGTGAGGCACAGGGAGTTGGAGCCGGCAGATTGGCGGTTTCGGAGGGGTGACGGAGTGCACCTCAACGACATTGGAGTGGATTTATGGGCATTGGGCCTGCAGGATGGTGTTGAGCGAGCTGTTGGTGTGTGGCGGGTCCAGGCCACGTAAGGTGTCACGTGGTCTGTCCTGTGGCCGGGGGGGGTAGGTCTGGTCCAGAGGTTGGAAGTTACTGGTAACTGGACCGGGAGTCATTGTCTCGGTATGGTGGCTCTCGGTTCCGGGATGTGGCAGGCACGGGGTTCTGCCAAAGTGTGGGGGTGTCAATCCGTGGGTGATTGGCACCTCGTCTCTGGGTCGGTGTGTTGCGGCCAGGGGCAGGGGGAGTAGTAGTTATGGACTGGGCCTGCCCCCAGGAGGGTCATGTAATTGGCATTGTCTATTGTTATATGTGTGTTGTTTTGGGTCGCCCGTTGGACGGCGTCCCTAAGGTGCTTAGTTTGTGAACAATAGGCAATAAAAGGCTGCTGTGGCCATTTGAACCAAGTCGCATGCAGTCCGTGTGTTTATTTATAGTATAAGGGGTTTGGTAACACAGACATCACGACCGGAGAATACTCCCTCAGCTGGTCAAGACAGCCATGGATCCCCTGGATAGGAGGGGCGACATGACCAAGGGGGAGTTAGGGAGTGATGGGGTTAATAGGGACAGTTTGCTTGGCAGGCCTAATATGGCATTAAGGGGTGGTTTAGCTTGGGAGGAAGAGGAGGAGTAGGGAAAGGGTTAGTCTGGGAGAGGAGGGGGTTACCTCCTCTTCTTCTTCCGGACGCCAAGAGATCCCCGCCCACCCTCCCTTTTTTGTGTTGTCATCTGGGGGACGTGGTTTGGGATGTTGGGATGTTATTTGTCACAGCGCCGGGGGGGGTAGGTCTGGTCCAGAGGTTGGAAGTGACTGGTAACTGGACCGGGAGTCATTGTCTCGGTATGGTGGCTCTTGGTTCCGGGATGTGGCAGGCACGGGGTTCTGCCAAAGTGTGGGGGTGTCAATCCGTGGGTGATTGGCACCTCGTCTCTGGGTCGGTGTGTTGCGGCCAGGGGCAGGGGGAGTAGTAGTTATGGACTGGGCCTGCCCCCGGGAGGGTCATGTAATTGGCATTGTCTATTGTTATATGTGTGTTGTTTTGGGTCGCCCGTTGGACGGCGTCCCTAAGGTGCTTAGTTTGTGAACAATAGGCAATAAAAGGCTGCTGTGGCCATTTGAACCAAGTCGCATGCAGTCCGTGTGTTTATTTATAGTATAAGGGGTTTGGTAACACAGACATCACGACCGGAGAATACTCCCTCAGCTGGTCATGTCATGAGAATATGTGATTACCGCCTAATATATGTAGTAAAAATAATTCTAACTTGTTGGGGGAGAGGGCAGCCTTACCATGGCTTCTCTCAGGTTGTAAGAGAGCTGAGTTTGTGTGTAATGTGGGAATGTAATGTAGTGTGTGCTTGTGTGTGAGCGTATACTATATGAATACCTTGCCAGTCTTTAAATGCTTCCCAGTAATTTAAGCATTTTCCATTTCGGTGGAAAGCAGCTGTTAAACTGTGAAAGGGCCAGTGGAGGATCCAAGATATACACCAAACTGGACAAGGTTTAATTGATTTGGGTGGATTACACAGGCTAAAAGAGGTCTTTTCCATTTTATTGCTCTGTATAGTAAAATATTACTGTCTTAGGCAATCATGACATCTCATTAAGTGCTTATTATTAACACATCATAAGTGAATTCATCACATAGCTGAATTGTACAGCACCATATCTGCTGTAGTTGGAGAAAGTATGGAGCCTGTTTGCATTTTTTTGTTACAGCCCTTGGTGAAGCACCTTGTGCCCATTCTTTATTTCCCAGCAACATCAGAAGCCTATCCGAATGCAACTTGAACATATAATAGCTGAACTGTAAGTGGCTGCTGCTTCCTTAGTCGGGGTGAGGTGGTGACCGAGGGGCCACCGTGTTGCAGAGTAAGTTACGGTTCCAGATGATTTTACAGACAAAACAGGGTATTTTATTACAGGGAATTGACATGTAAAGGCTGCTGGACAACAGGGAAAGGGTTAACTCTGCTATTTCTGAAGTGACAGGGAGCGGCCATAGAACATGACCGACCGCTGTGGGCTTCAGGCAGAGAATGAGCTGCGCGATGAGTAGTGATGTCACTGAGATTATTTGTGGTCAAAGCTGGAGGTTCCCACAGCCCTCCACCTTTGATTGCAGGTATCCTGACCTTAGTTGACCTCAGTAAACTCAGTGACCTCACCTCAGGTGAGGTCACTAAGTTCACAGACCTGCATTTTCAGGTAGAAATCCACATTTTTTTGTCAACAGATGCAGATGTAGTGCTTAAATTTCAACAGCATGTTCCTGAACCCAATCTACACCTCCTGGCAAAAAATCCCGCATCAGTACCGCATGCGGTATGATGCAGTAGTGATGCAAATTTTTTGCCAGGAGGTGTAGATTGGGTGGATGAATATAGTGTAAAAATATCATCACCAAATTTGCAACTCTTGGGCCAAAAATGCAAAAAATGGTTTTGATGCCATTTCAGTGCGGTTTTCATGCAGGAGATGCAAATTTGCTGTTGAAATCTGGTGCAAACATTTCAGCACCAAAATTGCACCTCCTGGCAGAAAACCACACCTACATGGTGTTAAAATCTTCTTTTTTTTGTTACATTTTTGGGCCAAGAGATGCAAATTTGGTGATGAAATTTTTACACCATATTCATGCACACAATCCACGCCTCCTGGCAAAAAAATGCATCAAAACCATTTGCAATATGATGCGGTAGTGATGCGATTTTTTTTTTGTCAGGAGGTGTAGTTTGGGTGGAGCAATATGGTGTAAAGATTTCAGCACCAAACTTGCATATCCTGGCAAAAAAAACAGCTGTTTTCTGCCAGGAGATGCAGGTCTGTGAACTCAGTCACCTCACCTCGGGTGAGGTTACTGAGTTTAATAAAGTTACCTGAGGTTCGATTACCTGAAGTTACAGGGGGAGGACAGTGGGAACCTTCAGCTGCTCATTGTGCTGCTCAGTCTCTGACTGAAGCTCACAGCGGTCAATCAAATTCTATGGCAGCGCTCTGTGCCTTCAGATGTAACAGAGCCAGGATCGTTGTGGAACCTCATGTGGATTATGTCAGACCTGGGTGTTTTGGGAATTAAATTAGTGAAAAAAGATGGGGTTTTGTATTTTATTTCAAATGAATGATTTTTCAGTGTTTGTATTTAATTCTTTTCACTTACAGATTAGTAATGGGGTTCTCATAGACGCCTCCCATTACTAATCTATGGCTTAATGGCAACTTTATTAACCTCTTATTGCCCTGATTGCCACCGCACCATGGGAATCGGGATGAGTCGGGTAACGTTCTAATCTAATGGATGTAACAATCCTGGGTAATTGCAGGTTGCTATTTTTAGACTGGGGAGGGCACAATTTGCATGGCTCTCCCCAGCCTGAGAATGCCACCCCACAGCTGTCAGCTTTGTTATGGCTCGGTATCGAAATTAGGGGGACAGCACGCCGTTTTTTAAAATTATTTTGATACATAGCCAAGATAAGCGTACAGCTGGGGGCTGCAACCTGTAACCGTATGCTTTATTTGTGCTGGGTATCATAATATGGTGCACCCTATGACTATTTATTTATTTATTTTACACCAATCTACGGTGACATGCAGACAGAGTTTGTGATTGCAAGCAGTCAGAGACTTTGTCACACAGGCTGGAGGTGCTGTCTGACTTCAGCCAATCACAGACATCATGACTGCCGGTGGGAGGGGTAAGCAGTGAATAATTATCAGGCTAATAAATGGCCCGGCAGTAGTGTGAGAGGTCCAGAAGCAGTTACAGCCGCGCCAGTGACTCGGTAAGTATAGCGCTTGCTCTAATCCTCTAATCCCTTCTACCACTATCTTTAGGCACCAAATTCTAGTCCCCATCGACTTGTATGGGGACCGACATATGGCCAGATATCTAGGATCAATTCCGGGCTGAGACCGTTTTATCCAGTTAGACCTGCCAAACCTGGATATCTGCGAGTCTGCCCATCACTAGTCGCTATCAGTATTGAGAGAGGCATCTGACAAATTTAAGGGCTTCAATTAGAAAAAGAATCGATCACAACCGTTACATGAGGGTGTCGGCTTTGGTCTGACGATTTTGCTAGCTATCAATGTGAGCCAGCAAAATTATGCAATTATTTTCCATTAATTGAGTGGTGCAAGGGCATGTTTCTTGGGTGACGAGCTGATGATTTTATAATTTTGGGGTAGATTAGACATTTGAATCACTTTTAATTACTTTTTTTTGAGTGTTGCGAAGACCAAAATCAATAATTAAATTCTGACATTTCGATTTTTTTTACCCCCTGGTTAAGTAACTTTATATTTTGATAGTTTGAGCTTTTATACATGCACTGATCAACATATGTTTATTTTTCTTTATTTCTTTATTTTTTATTGGAGAAAAGTGGGTGGTGATTACAATTTTTATATTTTTCCATTTTTTTTTTTTTTAAATTTGTGAAAACATTTTATTTTTATATTATTTTCTAGTTTCCGTAAGGGGACTTGAAGCTGGGATTGTCCAATCACTTGTACAATTTATGGTAATATGGTAGTATTGCCGTGTATGGTAAAAATCATGATCTCCTATGAAGCCCATCCACATATGAGTACCGACTTGATAGGCACTCAGGGCTTCAGTAGAATCCTAGTTGTCAATGCAACCCATTAGTGCCCCCAGAATTGTGTCATGGGTGGTCCGATGAGTGAGTGCCAGAGTCTGATAATGGCAAGAATGTGGTTAGTAGAAACTGAGATTGTCTTCACCCGTTGTCTGTATGACACAGCAATCATCTGCCAGGTATGATGAAAGTTCAGTTTGTCAATCAGAGTCCTCCAACAGAAAGCAGCTTTCTCATATGAGGCGTTTTAAAATTTGAGGAGTCTGATGGGCAAGACTGATTACGTGCCTTTCCATCAGTAGTAGTGATGGGCAGACTCGTAGATAACCAGGATCGGAGAGTCTAACCGCGTTTTAAAAAAACCCTGGTTCTGGCCCGGGATTGATCTATGGAGACCAGAATCCGGTGACTAAAAATAGTGGTAGAAGGGATAGGGAGATAGGAGCAAGCTGACTATACTGTAACGTTCAGTCTAGAGGTGGATCCACGGGACCGTGCACTGGACTCCCCCAGAGAGACAACCAGGAGCAAACCCCTATACAGGGATTGTCTGGCGGCCTCCCCAGAGGGCCTAGATGCACAGCAGCCGGGACACAAGTGAGTTCGGGTTTCGTGTCCTTCAGAAGTCTGTACGGGATATGGCTATAAGTCCAACGGGAACCGTATACAGGACGGGTGACTGGAACTGGGTACAGGTGCCGAGTGGTAACAGCAGACGGGAGACAGGGTCCAGATCCAGCGAGACGTGCAGGCTGAAGTAACCAGGTAGAATCGAGGATCGGTGATGGGTACAGGCTGACGGAAGATGGCGGGATCCACAGCTGATAGTCACCGGGGCAACTCCTGGGACACCGGTAAGCTGGACACACTCAGGACGGCAGACAAGCACTGCGGAAGAGACAGGGTTAACTTGGGTACAAAGCACAGAGGGACCTGCACATCTATCTACAAGAACACGTTGAACAGGCACCGCCCACATGGAAAAGGAAGTCTTATATACCCTGTACCTGTAATCAGCCATATCCTGTTCCAGTGACGCTGGCCCTTTAAGAAGAGGTGAGTGAGCGCGCCCGCGCCCTAATGCGCATGCGCGAGGCCCGAGACCAGTGCAACAAGCAGAGAAGGAGGTGGAGGAGATGCAGGGGAGCCAGGCACAGAGTCCCGGGTCGCAGCAGGACACCGGGACCAGCAGACGGGAGGCATGGAGGACGCACAGGAGGGGGAGCGAGAGGAGCAGCCGTGGACAGAAGGACCGGGGACCGGAGCAGTGAGTGACAGGCGGCACCAGGATCCCGGAAACATGACAGTACCCCCTCCCTCACTCCCCCTCCCCGCAACCGGGACAAGAAGTCGCGCAGCAGAGGAGCAGCAATGTTCTCCTGGGGTTCCCAGGACCGGTCCTCGGGACCATAGCCCCCCCAATCAACAAGAAAGAACTGCTTACCCCGCACTCTCTTTATGGCCACTATGTCTCTTACCGCATATGTGGCGCCCTGTACAAGCCAGAGGCCACAGAGAACAACACCCCCACCCCCAGCAGTTCACAACAGACATCCCAGTGAGACCTGGTTTCTTTCTCGAGCTCAGACAGACACACCAGGTGGGCGGAGTCAGGAGATGGAGACGCCCACCGAGGAGTTTGGCTGGCCTGAGGCAGGAAGCAGGTCCAGACAAGTCCAGGCAGAGGAAGAGGGAGGAGGTCTGCAGGGAGACAGAAGCAGACAGGGGCCTAGGTTGGAGCCTAGGACCCTCGGGTAGAGAGTGAGGCAGACGGTAGTGGCCGTCTGCGGGAGCCGGGAAGATAGTTGGTGGAACCGTAGGTAGCCGGGTTGGGCGGTGGCCCACCGGTACCGAACCGGGGAACCAGCTGGAACCCGGAGCGCAGGAGGCGCGTGCATGGAGGCGAAAGAAAGGACTTACACTACCAACCAGGATCAGGGGAAAAACTACCGCAACCGTCTGTGGGACCCGTCCATCCAGCCGTGTGTTTTACCGAGAACTGTGTCCTCATCATTGGCTGAGTGAGTACCACCGTGCCGTGTGGCACAGCGCTGCCCCCGCGACCCTGCACCTCACCAGGCCCCGTAACCTGCCTGCCATCCATCCCTACCCCATCACCGGGCACCAGGACAACCAACCCCCTACCCACGGAGGGGAGAACTAACAATAAAGCTGCTCCCTGTCACCGCTCCCGGGATCCCCGTCTAGAGCAGTGGTGGTGTCATCAATATCACCACAACCGTGGGTGGCGTCACGGACAATAACCAAAACCCCCACAATTAAAATCCCCTTTTCACTCACGGGCGAGGAACACCGCTCGAGTCCCCGGGATCCGGCCCACCACTCGAGCCACCACCGAGCAGCAGCCGCAGTAGCAGCGGCCGGACCCGAGCAGTGGGAGAGCGCAGCGTCCCCTCCTCCGCCCGCGACAACTTGGCGTCACGAACAGGATCTTACCGCTCTGCCGTCTGGTAGAGGTGCGCCTTGTTACCGCCGGAGGTGTCCGGCCGAAAAATTTATGAAGCCGCCATCTTGGGCGCGAAGAATTCCCGCTCGAGCGTCTTCCCCGAGCAGGAAAGGCGCGAAAGTGGAGCCCCGCCCCCTGAAGAAGGAAGTGCTAAAAAGAGACTAAGGGGGACGGGATGGCGTCCGGCCGCATGTGAACCGCGGCTGTGGAAGCAGGGACGCCAGGACTCTGCCAGTGTTTGGTTCCTGGAACACCGCTGCACGAGATGTCCCGTCCGTCCGGCACCGCTGAAACCTCAGTGCCCGTGCCCGCGGCCAACGCCCCGACCGACCCGTTACCCCTGTCACCGGTAGCGGAGCTCGCAGCGTCTGTGAGGGAGGGCGCAGGCCTTACCATCGTCACCGCCCTGCCACCGGTCCCGGCTTCCATCCCGGCCGCGACGGAGATGACGACGGCTCCGGCAGTCCGCCCGGCCGCAACGGCAGCGAAGCACCCATCCCGTTAACTATCGGGGCAGCCTGGTTCTGGACTGGGGTCAAGGGGTGCTGCCCACTTCTTAGGGGCAGCATCAGGGCCAGGTTGTTTGGGTGGGTGACTGAAGGACCCGTTCCACTGTTATTATTAAAAGTGTTTGATTGTTGTTGCAACGTTAAAGTAATGTGCATCCCGTTGTGGGAAGATTGAAAATGCCTGTTAAATGTTTTATTCTTTTGCAGTTAAAAAAGAGGAAAATAAAACCGGTGATGGACGGGCAGCCCGCGGACGGTCTGCAATTAATTTGCCCGTCTAGAGCAGTGGTGGTGTCACCAATATCACCACAACCGTGGGTGGCGTCACGGACAATAACCAAAACCCCCACAATCAAAATCCCCTTTTCACTCACAGGCGAGGAACGCCGCTCGAGTCCCCGGGATCCCGCCCACCACTCGAGCCACCACCGAGCAGCAGCCACAGTAGCAGCGGCCGGACCAGAGCAGTGGGAGAGCGCAGCGTCCCCTCCTCCGCCCGCGACACATAGACATCGTCTTTGGCAATGGAAGGAGGAGAAGTACCTGTGTCAGAGAAGTAAGGACCAAGGACGACTGGCTTGAGCAAGGATACGTGGAAGGAGTTAGGGATACGCATCGTGGCCGGTAGCTGCAGTTTGTAAGAGACCTCGTTGATCCGGTTGATGAACTTGAAAGGACCGATGTACCGCGGACCCAACTTTAAGAGGGAATCTTCAACCGGACGTATTTGGAGGAAAGCCACACCATATCCCCAGGAGACAAGTGAGGAGGATCAAGGCATCTCTTGTCCGCATGTGTCTTCATCCGGGCGGAAGCATGTTCAAGTGAGGTTTTGACAGTACTCCATATATTGGAGAAGTCTCTGGACAGGGCATCTGCAGCGGGAACATCAGAAGCAGAAGGCACCGGTAATGGCACAGAAGGCTGAAGACCATAGACAATATGGAAGGGAGAGCAGGTGGAGGACTCACTGACGTGATGATTATGGGAGAACTCAGCCCAAGCGAGTAGCGTGGACCAGTCGTCATGATGGACGTTGACAAAGTCAAAGGAAGGAGGTCAGGACTTGGTTGACTCGTTCAACTTGGCCATTAGACTGGGGATGGTAGGCCGAGGAGAGACACTCCCAGATGTTTACAGAGCGCCCTCCAGAAACACGAGGTGAACTGAGTTCCCCTGTCAGACAGTATATGCAGGGGAAAGCCGTGCAGCTGGAAGATGTGCTGAATGAAGGCATCGGCGAGTTCCGGGGCAGAGGGTAGGCCGCCCATGGGGGCGAAATGAGCCATCTTGGAGAATCGGTCCACCACGACCCAAATGACTGTATACCCAGAAGATAAAAGCAAATCCGTGATAAAATCCATGGCAATGTGTTGCCATGGAACGGAGGGAATCGGCAGAGGCAGGAGATGACCATAGGGTAGGTGTTTGGGCGTCTTGTTGCGGGCACAGGATGGACAAGCGGAGACAAAGGAGACGACATCCTTACGGAGAGACGGCCACCAATAGTGACGGACAATAGCGCTCCACGTTTTCTTCTGACCGGCGTGTACGGCCACTTTTGAAGAATGCCCCCATTGATGGACCTTTAGTCTGTCGGTCTCCGTGACAAAGATCTTCCCCGGGGGTATCTGTGCCAGGGTGACGGGAGCCACTGGGATGACCTTACTGGGACAGATGATGGGCTGGTTTGTCTCTTCCTCTTGCTCTGCTGGTATAAAAAACCGGGACAAGGCATCAGCCTGCACATTCTTGTCCGCGGGCCGGAAGTGTAGTTGGAAGTCGAACCGGGCGAAGAACAGGGACCAGCGTGCTTGTCGTGGGTTGAGTCTCCGGGCGGATTGCAGATACGCCAGGTTTTTATGGTCGGTGTAGATAATAACCGGGTATACCGCACCCTCCAACAAGTAGCACCACTCCTCCAGAGCCAACTCCAGAGCCAGGAGCTCCTGATCGCCAATGGTATAATTGCGTTCCAGTGCCGAGAAGATCTTGGAGAAGAACCCGCAGGTAACCATCATCCCAGTGGACGACTTCTGCATGAGCACGGCCCTGGCTCCCGATGAGGAGGTGTCCACCTCCAAGGTAAACTGTCGGTTCGACTCCGGTCTGTGGAGAACGGGAGAGGAGGCAAATGCCTGCTTCAAGGAGCAGAAGGCATCGTCGGCCTCAGGTGACCAGTCTTTCGGGTTGGCCCCCTTCTTAGTCAAGGCGGACAAGACAAAACAATCGCTGATCTCGGGGAGACCAGCCAGAGAAAACACTGCTGGCAGCCAGCGAGGGCGCTCAAGACAGTGAAATCCTAGGTACATTGCCCCCTGGCAAATATGCAAATCAAAAAGGGTCCGTGGAGCCTCTGTTAGAAGTCTCAACACAGAAACCAGCCAGATATCCCTCCGGGAAGGGCCCAGCCAAGGGGTGACTCTTTTTAGGAGACCACCATAACCACCATATTAAGTGGCCCTTTTAGTCAATATCCAACTTTTTGACAAGTTTAAATATATGACAAGGGAAATACCAAGGCCAGGTATCCATCCACAGACAGCTGTTTCAGGGTATTGCCCCTCATCAGTGTGGAGTAGTATTCTGGCCGGGTGGGAGCAATGCCTAGTAGACCAACAAGACAAAACAATCGCTGATCTCAGGGAGACCAGCCAGAGAAAACACTGCTGGCAGCCAGCGAGGGTGCTCAAGACAGTGAAATCCTAGGTACATTGCCCCCTGGGAAATATGCAAATCAAAAAGGTCCGTGGAGCCTCTGTTAGGAGTCTCAACACAGAAATCAGCCAGATATCCCTTGATTTGCATATTTCCCAGGGGGCAATGTACCTAGGATTTCACTGTCTTGAGCGCCCTCGCTGGCTGCCAGCAGTGTTTTCTCTGGCTGGTCTCCCCGAGATCAGCGATTCTTTTGTCTTGTTGGTCTACTAGGCATTGCTCCCACCTGGCCAGAATCCTACTCCACACTGATGAGGGGCAATACCCCGAAACAGCTGTCTGTGGATGGATACCTGGCCTTGGTATTTCCCTTGTCATATCTTTAAACTTGTCAAAAAGTTGGATATTGACTAAAAGGGCCACTTAATATGGTGGTTATGGTGGACTCCTTAAAAGAGTGACCCCTTGGCTGGGCCCTTCCCGGAGGGATATCTAGCTGGTTTCTGTGTTGAGACTCCTAACAGAGGCTCCACGGACCTTTTTGATTTGCATAGTCAAGGCGGAGAGAGGCGCCGTCAGAGCAGAGAAGCGGGGAATGAACTGACGTTAATAATTGGTGAAGCCCAGGAAGTGTTGGATGGCTTTCAGTCCGGAGGGAGGAGGCCACTTGAGAATAGAAGATACCTTCTCGGGATCCATCTGCAGGCCCATGTTGGAAATCACATAGCCGAGAAAGGGAAGAGACGTCCATTCAAACAAACATTTTTCGTACTTGGCATACAGATGATTCTCCCTAAGCCTTTGCAGAACGAGTCATACGTTTCTTCTGTCGGTCGGTAAGTCCAGTGAATAGACCAGGATATTATCCAGATACACGACCACACAGAAGGTAGAGGAGATCCCTGAAAACATCATTCACCAGTTCCTGGAAGACAGCCGGGGCATTACAGAGACCGAAGGGCATCACACAGTATTTGTAGTGCCCATCTCGGGTGTTGAATGCCGTCTTCCCTTCGTCTCCTGGGCGAATACGGACCAGGTTGTAGGCTCCGCGAAGAAAAAGTTTGGTGAAGATGCGGGCCCCCCTGAGCCAATCAAATAGCTCTGGGATGCGAGGAAGGGGATATTTATTTTTTACTGTGATCTGGTTCAAGCCCCGGTAGTCAATGCAGGGTCGCAAGTCACCTTCTTTCTTCTTGACGAAGAAAAACCCGGCTACTGCAGGAGACGAGGATCTCCTGATGAAACCCCTTGCCAGGTTATCTGAAATGTAGTCCGACATGGCCTGAGTCTCGGTTGGTGACAAGGGATAGATCCATCCACGGGGAGGAGTAGTTCCGAGCAGCAAGTCGATGGCACAGTCGTATGGTAGGTGTGGTGGCAATACCTCTGCCTTCTTCTTGTCGAAGACGTCCACAAAAGACCAATACGCAGATGGCAGTCCCGGTAGGGTCTCCAGTGCTGGAGACTGATGGACGGGCCTTCCAGACTGCAGACAGTTCTCCTGACTAGAGTTGAGCGCGGTTCGTGGTTCGTGGTTCTCCAGTTCTAGGCTCGAATGATTTTGGGGCATGTTCTAGATCGAACTAGAACTCGAGCTTTTTGCAAAAGCTCGATAGTTCTAGAAACGTTCGAGAACGGTTCTAGCAGCCAAAAAACAGCTAAATCATAGCTTGGTTTCTGCTGTAATAGTGTAAGTCACTCTGTGAATCAAACTATTATCACATTTCAGTGTATAGTGTGCGTGAACAGCGCCTTCAGATCACTGCTGTTTCTATAATGGCGATCGCCATTTTTTTTTTTTTTTTCTTGTCTTCCTTCCCTAAGCGCGCGCGTCTTGTGGGGCGGGCCAGCATGTCAGCCAATCACAGACACACACACAGCTAAGTGGACTTTGAGCCAGAGAAGCAAAGGCATGTGTGATAGGATCTGCATGTCACATGTCCCTGCATTATAAAACCGGACATTTTCTTCACGGACGCCATTATCTGCCTTCTGCGTCTTTGGTGTCAGACATCACTGTCGCAGCTCCGTCTTGAGTCCTATCGCTGATACAGCTGTATGCGCTGCATACACAGCGTTAGACAGCATAGGGAGAGCACTTTATAGCAGTCCTTTTAAGGGCTCAAACCGGCAGGGTCAGAGTTAAGGTGACAGGTCCTGAAAACAGCGCCAGCGTCTGTGTAGCCAAGGTCAGGGATTTCCTCCCTGCATTTCTCTATTAGGAGGGAATAGAAAGGCAGGCTTCCATTCCTCTACCCAGAGCACCACAATCCTGCCACTGTACCCTCTTGTCCTCTGCACACTCCAACTCATAACTAAGCCATTATACTAGCAAACACTCAGTGTACCTAGTGGCATCCTATCTGTGGCTATTGGACTTTGCTATAGTCCCACTAGTGCAAAGACATTTGCAGAGCACGTCTGCCTGCATTGCACACTACAACTAATTATAACTAAGCCATTATACTAGCAAACACTCAGTGTACCTAGTGGCATCCTATACGTGGCTATTGGACTTTGCTATAGTCCCACTAGTGCCAAGACATTTGCAGAGCGCATCTGCCTGCGTTGCACACTCCAACTAATTATAACTAAGCTATTATACTAGCAAACACTTAGTGTACCTAGTGGCATCCTATACGTGGCTATTGGATTTTGCTATAGTCCCACTAGTGCCAAGACATTTGCAGAGCGCATCTGCCTGCGTTGCACACTCCAACTAATTATAACTAAGCCATTATACTAGCAAACACTCAGTGTACCTAGTGGCATCCTATACGTGGCTATTGGACTTTGCTATAGTCCCACTAGTGCCAAGACATTTGCAGAGCGCATCTGCCTGCGTTGCACACTCCAACTAATTATAACTAAGCCATTATACTAGCAAACACTCAGTGTACCTAGTGGCATCCTATACGTGGCTATTGGACTTTGCTATAGTCCCACTAGTGCCAAGACATTTGCAGAGCGCATCTGCCTGCGTTGCACACTCCAACTAATTATAACTAAGCCATTATACTAGCACACACTCAGTGTACCTAGTGGCATCCTATACGTGGCTATTGGACTTTGCTATAGTCCCACTAGTGCCAAGACATTTGCAGAGCGCATCTGCCTGCGTTGCACACTCCAACTAATTATAACTAAGCCATTATACTAGCAAACAGTGTACCTAGTGGCATCCTATACGTGGCTATTGGACTTTGCTATAGTCCCACTAGTGCAAAGACATTTGCAGAGCGCATCTGCCTGCGTTGCACACTCCAACTAATTATAACTAAGCCATTATACTAGCACACACTCAGTGTACCTAGTGGCATCCTATACGTGGCTATTGGACTTTGCTATAGTCCCACTAGTGCCAAGACATTTGCAGAGCGCATCTGCCTGCGTTGCACACTCCAACTAATTATCACTAAGCCATTATACTAGCAAACACTCAGTGTACCTAGTGGCATCCTATACGTGGCTATTGGACTTTGCTATAGTCCCACTAGTGCCAAGACATTTGCAGAGCGCATCTGCCTGCGTTGCACACTCCAACTAATTATAACTAAGCCATTATACTAGCACACACTCAGTGTACCTAGTGGCATCCTATACGTGGCTATTGGACTTTGCTATAGTCCCACTAGTGCCAAGACATTTGCAGAGCGCATCTGCCTGCGTTGCACACTCCAACTAATTATAACTAAGCCATTATACTAGCAAACACTTAGTGTACCTAGTGGCATCCTATACGTGGCTATTGGACTTTGCTATAGTCCCACTAGTGCCAAGACATTTGCAGAGCGCATCTGCCTGCGTTGCACACTCCAACTAATTATAACTAAGCCATTATACTAGCAAACACTTAGTGTACCTAGTGGCATCCTATACGTGGCTATTGGACTTTGCTATAGTCCCACTAGTGCCAAGACATTTGCAGAGCGCATCTGCCTGCGTTGCACACTCCAACTAATTATAACTAAGCCATTATACTAGCACACACTCAGTGTACCTAGTGGCATCCTATACGTGGCTATTGGACTTTGCTATAGTCCCACTAGTGCCAAGACATTTGCAGAGCGCATCTGCCTGCGTTGCACACTCCAACTAATTATAACTAAGCCATTATACTAGCAAACACTTAGTGTACCTAGTGGCATCCTATACGTGGCTATTGGACTTTGCTATAGTCCCACTAGTGCCAAGACATTTGCAGAGCGCATCTGCCTGCGTTGCACACTCCAACTAATTATAACTAAGCCATTATACTAGCAAACACTTAGTGTACCTAGTGGCATCCTATACGTGGCTATTGGACTTTGCTATAGTCCCACTAGTGCCAAGACATTTGCAGAGCGCATCTGCCTGCGTTGCACACTCCAACTAATTATAACTAAGCCATTATACTAGCACACACTCAGTGTACCTAGTGGCATCCTATACGTGGCTATTGGACTTTGCTATAGTCCCACTAGTGCCAAGACATTTGCAGAGCGCATCTGCCTGCGTTGCACACTCCAACTAATTATAACTAAGCCATTATACTAGCAAACACTTAGTGTACCTAGTGGCATCCTATACGTGGCTATTGGACTTTGCTATAGTCCCACTAGTGCCAAGACATTTGCAGAGCGCATCTGCCTGCGTTGCACACTCCAACTAATTATAACTAAGCCATTATACTAGCAAACACTCAGTGTACCTAGTGGCATCCTATACGTGGCTATTGGACTTTGCTATAGTCCCACTAGTGCCAAGACATTTGCAGAGCGCATCTGCCTGCGTTGCACACTCCAACTAATTATAACTAAGCCATTATACTAGCACACACTCAGTGTACCTAGTGGCATCCTATACGTGGCTATTGGACTTTGCTATAGTCCCACTAGTGCCAAGACATTTGCAGAGCGCATCTGCCTGCGTTGCACACTCCAACTAATTATAACTAAGCCATTATACTAGCAAACACTCAGTGTACCTAGTGGCATCCTATACGTGGCTATTGGACTTTGCTTTAGTCCCACTAGTGCCAAGACATTTGCAGCACGTCTGCCTGCGTTGCACACTCCAACTAATTATAACTAAGTTACATTGTCAGGGATATTTATTCTTTATTATTCTGCTGTTAATAAAGCTAGACCACCACTGCAATCTACACCACCTCTCAATTTTTACTACCACATTTTCAGTCCACAATCTTGTCGCAATCAACATGAGTGGCAAAATGACAGATGCTGGTGGAAAGGGGAAGAGGCGTGGTGGAAAAGGCAAAAAAGGTTTTGTCAGTGGGGAAGGTGGCAAAGCTCCATTATCATCTGCTGCAGATAGACCATCTACTAGCAAAAGTAAGATGTCTACTACTTATTGTGGACAATCCGATGTGCTCCCTTTTTTACGGACACGAACAAGAGGAACAAAGGTAGATGATGGGCAAAAAAGGAAAATGCTTGAATGGATCTCAAGTGGTCCAACAAGTGCCCTCTCAGCCACTTCAAGTACCGCATCCAAAAAACACCAGTCCTCTGAGTTGTCATCCCAATCACACTTGATTTCTCCCAGCTCTGAAGTCTCCATCAGCCCTGCACAGTATGGTGGAACTGAGATGGCTGAGTCTGCAGAGCTGTTCAGTCACACTATAGCCTGGGAATCAGAGGTCTGCTCCCAAGCTACAGTGAGTACAGAACAGGAAATGGTCTGCAGTGATGCCCAGAACCTTTGTGACTCTGGTTCAGGCCGTGAGGACCAAGTTTCTGAGCATAATGTTGACCCTTTGTCACAAACTGTAACACCTGTGGTTATAGACAATGAGGAACATACTGATGAAGATGAGACGCAGATACCCGATTGGGATGACAACTTAAATATTCGGTCAGGGCAAGAAGAGGCTCGGTCTGAGGGGGAGGGGAGTGCAAACACAACAATTGATGATGACGTTCTAGATCCCACCTACTGTCAACCCCCAGTCAGGCACTCGAGGAGGTCAACAGAGGCGGTGGAGGAGGATGCAACCGACGACGAAGTTACCTTGCGCCTTCCTGGACAGAGTCGGAGCACTGGTAGCACGTCTACAACTGCATCCTCAGCCACCACTCTGCCTATGAGCATTATTCGGGGTGGATCAACAGGTCGCATGGCCTCTAAGCCTTGCCTAGCCTGGTCCTTTTTTCACATCGAAAAAGATCGCCCAACTCATGTGATATGTAACATTTGTCATGATTCTGTTAGTAGAGGTCAAAACCTCAGCAGTTTGACAACTTCTTCCATGAATCGTCACATGACTAAATATCATAAGTCCCGGTGGGAAGCTCACCGTGCTGCAATGCGGCCTAGCGGAGCGAACCATCCACCGCCCGCCCCTTCCAGTGCATCCGCGCGCTCTTCATCTTCTAGGACTGTGGGGACAGCTGTCACACCTGTTTTTCCACGCAAAACTTCCACCACTGTAACCGCAACAGGCAGTTTGCTTGTAAGGTCGTCAGTTGGTTTGGAAGGGGAAACAAGTGAGTGTGTACAGCTCTCTCAGACATCAATAGCACCAACGTTGGATGAAGGCAACATCATGTCTCCGCCTGCACTTTCCTCACAAACCTGCATTTTTCCAGGGACACCCTACTCAACACCGTCTACACACAGCAGCCAGATCTCTGTCCCTCAGATGTGGTCAAATAAAAGGCCACTTCCTCCGACCCATGACAAAGCTAAGAGGTTGACTCTATCCCTCTGTAAGCTGTTGGCTACCGAAATGCTGCCTTTCCGCCTAGTGGACACACAGGATTTTAGAGACCTTATGTCTGTCGCTGTGCCCCAGTACCAGATGCCTAGTCGCCACTACTTCTCTAAGAAAGGTGTGCCCGCGCTACACCAGCATGTCGCACACAACATCACCGCTTCCTTGAGAAACTCTGTGTGTGAACGGGTGCATTTCACCACTGATACTTGGACCAGTAAGCATGGACAGGGACGTTACATGTCGCTGACTGGGCACTGGGTAACTATGGTGATAGATGGTGAAGGGTCTGCTGCACAAGTCTTGCCGTCCCCACGACTTGTGTGTCAATCCTCTGTCTGTCCAAGTTCCGCCACTGCTTCTGCATCCTCCACCTCATCTGGGTCCTCCACCTCCGCCCCAAGCCTGCCTGGTCAGGCCACCAGCGTTCTCACTGCGCAGAAGGAATCACGCACCCCTCATTACTATGCTGGCAGCAGAGCGCAACGGCATCAGGCGGTCTTTAGCTTGACATGTCTTGGTAATAAGAGTCACACAGCTGAGGAGTTGTGGTCAGCTCTGCGGTCCGAGTTTAATAAATGGTTGTCTCCACTCAACCTGCAGCCTGGTAAGGCCGTGTGCGACAATGCTGCAAACCTGGGTGCGGCCCTTCGCCTGGGCAAGGTGACACACGTACCTTGTATGGCTCACGTGTTGAACCTTGTCGTGCAGCAATTTTTAACACACAATCCCGGCCTAGATGGCCTTCTGAACAGGGCACGAAAACTGTCTGCTCACTTCCGCCGTTCAAGCGCCGCAGCTGAGCGACTTGCATCGCTCCAGAAGTCTTTCGGCCTGCCGGTTCATCGCCTGAAATGCGATGTGGCGACACGCTGGAATTCAACTCTCCACATGTTACAGCGACTGTGGCAGCACCGCAGAGCCCTGGTGCAATACGTCATGACGTATAGCCTGGGCCAACGAGATGCAGAGGTGGGGCAGATCACCCTGATGGAGTGGTCTCAGATCAAGGACCTATGCACCCTTCTGCACAGTTTCGACATGGCGACGAATATGTTTAGCGCTGACAATGCCATTATCAGCATGACGATTCCAGTCATTTACATGCTGGAGCACACGCTAAACACTATTCGGAGTCAGGGGGTGGGACAACATGAAGGGGAGGAACTACAGGAGGATTCATATGCGCAAGGGACAACAACATCACCAAGGTCCAGACGTTCATCATCACCAACGCAGCAGGCATGGGACCAAGGGGGACAGGGATCGACAAGGGCGCATAGTAGCAGGCGAAATGTTGAGCAAGGTGCAGGAGAACATGAAGAAATGGAGGACGAACTGTCCATGGACATGGAAGACTCAGCGAATGAGGGAGACCTTGGTCAAATTTCAGTTGAAAGAGGTTGGGGTCAGATGTCAGAGGAAGAAAGAACGGGTAGCACCTCTATGCCACAAACACAGCGTGGACTTGGTCCGCATGGCTGCGCAAGACACATGAGTGCCTTTTTGTTGCACTACCTCCAACATGACAGTCGTATTGTCAAAATTAGAAGTGATGATGACTACTGGATTGCCACACTATTAGATCCCCGGTACAAGTCCAAATTTTGTGACATAATTCCAGCCATAGAAAGGGACGCACGTATGCAGGAGTATCAGCAGAAGCTGTTACTAGATCTTAGCTCGGCTTTTCCACCAAACAACCGTGCAGGTGCAGGGAGTGAATCTCCCAGTTGTAACTTGACAAACATGGGACGGTCTCGTCATCTTCAACAGTCTACCCGTACCAGTAGGACCGTATCTGGTGCCGGTAACAGCAATTTTATGGAATCTTTTCATAATTTTTTTAGACCCTCTTTTGCAAGGCCACCAGAGACAACAAGTCTGACACATAGTCAACGGCTGGAGAGGATGATACAGGAGTATCTCCAAATGAACATCGATGCCATGACTGTGCAACTGGAGCCTTGCTCCTTTTGGGCTTCAAACCTAGAAAAATGGCCAGAGCTCGCAACTTACGCCTTGGAGATTTTGTCGTGTCCAGCTGCCAGCGTTGTCTCTGAACGTGTATTCAGTGCTGCTGGGTGTGTGCTGACAGATAAGCGCACGCGTCTGTCCAGTGACAATGTGGACAGACTGACGTTCATCAAAATGAACAAGTCATGGATCCAGAAGGAATTTACTACCCCTGTGTCATCCTGGGGAGAGTAAATGCTTGTTGATTTGGAATGTGCTTGATGCAAATCAAAACATCCTGTTTGCAACTAGGGCACAAGTGCTGCCACTGAATGGGTGGGTGTGTGGGGCCCAATTTTTGGAAAAAAAGGGAGACTCCGCTTGGAGTAACCCTTGCTTACATTGTTTTTAAAAGAAGCCAAGATGAACAGAGCTGGGATCAGGAAAGACTTTGCTACCTACCCTGGTGTCATCCTGGGGACGGTTAATTATGGCGTATTTTTGAATGTGCTTGATGCAAATCTAGCTGTGAAGTGTACAACTGGGGCACAACTGCTGCCACTGAATGGGTGGGTGTGTGGGGCCCAATTTTTGGAAAAAAAGGGAGACTCCGCTTGGAGTAACCCTTGCTTGCTGTGTTTTTAAAAGAAGCCAAGATGAACAGAGCTGGGATCAGGAAAGACTTTGCTACCTACCCCGGTGTCATCCTGGGGATGGATAAGAATGGCGTATTTTTGAATGTGCTTGATGCAAATGTAGCTGTGAAGTGTACAACTAGGGCACAACTGCTGCCACTGAAGGGGTGGGTGTGTGTGGGGCCCAATTTTTGGAAAAAAGGGAGACTCCGCTTGGAGTAACCCTTGCTTGATGTGTTTTTAAAAGAAGCCAAGATGAACAGAGCTGGGATCAGGAAAGACTTTGCTACCTACCCCGGTGTCATCCTGGGGACGGATAAGAATGACGTATTTTGGAATGTGCTTGATGCAAATCTAGCTGTGAAGTGTACAACTGGGGCACAACTGCTGCCACTGAATGGGTGGGTGTGTGGGGCCCAATTTTTGGAAAAAAAGGGAGACTCCGCTTGGAGTAACCCTTGCTTGCTGTGTTTTTAAAAGAAGCCAAGATGAACAGAGCTGGGATCAGGAAAGACTTTGCTACCTACCCCGGTGTCATCCTGGGGACGGATAAGAATGGCGAATTTTTGAATGTGCTTGATGCAAATGTAGCTGTGAAGTGTACAACTAGGGCACAACTGCTGCCACTGAAGGGGTGGGTGTGTGTGGGGCCCAATTTTTGGAAAAAAGGGAGACTCCGCTTGGAGTAACCCTTGCTTACATTGTTTTTAAAAGAAGCCAAGATGAACAAGTCATGGGTCAGCAAAGACTTTGCTACCTACCCCGGTGTCATCCTGGGGATGGATAAGAATGGCGTATTTTTGAATGTGCTTGATGCAAATGTAGCTGTGAAGTGTACAACTAGGGCACAACTGCTGCCACTGAAGGGGTGGGTGTGTGTGGGGCCCAATTTTTGGAAAAAAGGGAGACTCCGCTTGGAGTAACCCTTGCTTGATGTGTTTTTAAAAGAAGCCAAGATGAACAGAGCTGGGATCAGGAAAGACTTTGCTACCTACCCCGGTGTCATCCTGGGGACGGATAAGAATGACGTATTTTTGAATGTGCTTGATGCAAATCTAGCTGTGAAGTGTACAACTGGGGCACAACTGCTGCCACTGAATGGGTGGGTGTGTGGGGCCCAATTTTTGGAAAAAAAGGGAGACTCCGCTTGGAGTAACCCTTGCTTGCTGTGTTTTTAAAAGAAGCCAAGATGAACAGAGCTGGGATCAGGAAAGACTTTGCTACCTACCCCGGTGTCATCCTGGGGACGGATAAGAATGGCGTATTTTTGAATGTGCTTGATGCAAATGTAGCTGTGAAGTGTACAACTAGGGCACAACTGCTGCCACTGAAGGGGTGGGTGTGTGTGGGGCCCAATTTTTGGAAAAAAGGGAGACTCCGCTTGGAGTAACCCTTGCTTACATTGTTTTTAAAAGAAGCCAAGATGAACAAGTCATGGGTCAGCAAAGACTTTGCTACCTACCCCGGTGTCATCCTGGGGATGGATAAGAATGGCGTATTTTTGAATGTGCTTGATGCAAATGTAGCTGTGAAGTGTACAACTAGGGCACAACTGCTGCCACTGAAGGGGTGGGTGTGTGTGGGGCCCAATTTTTGGAAAAAAGGGAGACTCCGCTTGGAGTAACCCTTGCTTGATGTGTTTTTAAAAGAAGCCAAGATGAACAGAGCTGGGATCAGGAAAGACTTTGCTACCTACCCCGGTGTCATCCTGGGGACGGATAAGAATGACGTATTTTTGAATGTGCTTGATGCAAATCTAGCTGTGAAGTGTACAACTAGGGCACAACTGCTGCCACTGAAGGGGTGGGTGTGTGTGGGGCCCAATTTTTGGAAAAAAGGGAGACTCCGCTTGGAGTAACCCTTGCTTACATTGTTTTTAAAAGAAGCCAAGATGAACAGAGCTGGGATCAGGAAAGACTTTGCTACCTACCCCGGTGTCATCCTGGGGACGGATAAGAATGGCGTATTTTTGAATGTGCTTGATGCAAATGTAGCTGTGAAGTGTACAACTAGGGCACAACTGCTGCCACTGAAGGGGTGGGTGTGTGTGGGGCCCAATTTTTGGAAAAAAGGGAGACTCCGCTTGGAGTAACCCTTGATTGCTGTGTTTTTTATAAATGAATCAAGCTGCACAGAGCTGGGATCAGGAAAGACTTAGCTACCTACCCTGGTGTCATCCTGGGGACGGTTAATTATGGCGTATTTTTGAATGTGCTTGATGCAAATCTAGCTGTGAAGTGTGCAACTGGGGCACAAGTGCTACCACTGAAGGGGTGGGTGTGTGTGTGGCCCAATTTTTGGAAAAAAGGGAGACTCCGCTTGGAGTCACCTTGCGGTGTTTTACATGATTTTAGAAGGGCGTGCCATGCCTATATCTGTGTGTCCTCCTCTTTTTCCTTGTCCAGCTGTTTTGTTTTCGCATGAGTATATGTCCTTGTCACTTTCCAATGTGTTTGAGTTGTTTGTCACCTTTAGGACACCTTTGAGGGTGTTTTCTAGGTGTTTTTCTGTGTTTGTGATTGCCTGCCATTGTTTCCTATGCAGTTCGAGTTCGGTTCGTCGAACGTTCGACGAACCGAACTCGAACGGGAGGTCCGTTCGGCGAACCAACCTCGAGCCGAACCGCGACCGGTTCGCTCATCTCTACTCCTGACAAGACTGGCCCCAACGGGTAATCTCTCCAGAACGCCAACTGATGACAGGTTTATGTAGTCGTAACCAGGCTAGGCCCAGTAGGAGTGAGTGAGCCAGTTTCGGAAGAACATATAGGGCAATCTGTTCGGTATGCAGTGCACCAATATGGAGTTCCACTGGTGTGGTGACAAACAACACGGGTTCGTAGAGAGTTTTCCCATCCACGGATGCGATCACAAGGGGATTTGAGAGCGGTATGACAGGCACCCGGTATTTGTCCACCGTAGCCTGTTGGATGAAATTGCCCGCTGCCCCTGAATCGAGGTATGCCTCTGCCGTGAACCTGGTCTCTTCCGTCGTCACATGGACAGTCAGCGTTACCGGGGATGAGAGAGTTCCGGTGCCCAGGGTGGCCTCTCCTACCAACCCTAGGCCTTGGAGTTTCCCGGCTTCTCAGGGCAGGCACGAAGCAGGTGTGTACCGCTTCCACAGTAGAAACACAGACTCTTGGCGAGCCGCTCTGCTCGGCGTTGTTCTGCTTGTCCCAGACGATCTATTTGCATGGGTTCGGGAGTAGAATAGCCAGGTGGTACTTACTGAGGAACGGTAGACCTCTGCGGAGTGGAGGCGTGACATGTTGGTCGTCTCTCCCGGAGTACTTCCTTGGACCTTTCCTGGAAACGGAGATGAAACCGGGTCACCAAAGGGACCAGGCCGTCCAAGGTAGAAGGAACATCACGACCGGCCAATTCGTCCTTGATGCGGCCGGAAACACCTTCCCAGAAGGCTGCTGTCAATGCCTCGTTGTTCCATCCTAACTCAGAGGCAAGCATACAAAATCGGATGGCATACTGGCCAACCATTAAGGGCCCTTGGCGTAGCCGAAGGAGCGAAGAGGCGGCCGTGATGGTACATCCCGGTTCATCAAAGGTGTTGCGGAAGGCCTCTAGAAATCGCTGGATGTTGGACGTCACCGGATCTTCCTTCTCCCACAAGGGATTTATCCAGGCCAATGCTTCACCTTCCAGATGGGACATCAGAAAGGCCACCTTTGCTTGGTCAGAGACGAAGAGATGAGGGAGCAACTTGAAATGCAGCGAGCATTGATTCAAGAGCCGTCTACAGGTCTTGGGGCGGAGAAGCCAACCGGAGTCTCGAGGCTGAAGAGGAAGCCATTACGGACGTCGCTGCCGTGTTCTGATCCGACAGGCATGGGGCTGTTGCTTGGAGATTGTTCAGACGGGTGTCCACTGACGACATAAAGGCCAGCATGTGAGATTGGGTCTTGCGTTGTCCAGGGCCGGATTATAGGCGGGGCAGGCGGGGCTTCAGCCCCGGGGCCCCCACCAAAAGAGCTTCCAAGGGGGCCCCCACCACCAGGGCCATACTTGCCACCCGTCAGCAATTTTTTTTTTCTTTTCTTCACACCCGCTCCCCCTCCATTAAGACAGTCTAAATCAGCTGTGTTTTCGGGGGGGCCACCTACATTTATTTGTATCTGCGTCTCTAAGACGCAAAAACAAGCTGCGGGCACAGGACGCTGATTGACCTCGGAAGTACCATCGTTTGTACTTCCGGGGTCAGAGGTGTGCCTGCTCCCTGCTCTGCTGCGGCGTCCAATGCTGCGGACGTCACAGCAGGACGCCGCCGCGGAGAAGACCCACGCGCGCGGCCGGCTGGCCGGCCGCGGAGGAGAGGACCCACGCGGGCGGGCGGCCGGCTGGCTGGCCGGCCGCGGAGGAGAGGACCCACGCGGGCGGGCGGCCGGCTGGCTGGCCGGCCGCGGAGGAGAGGACCCACGCGGGCGGCCGGCTGGCTGGCCGGCCGCGGAGGAGAGGACCCACGCGGGCGGCCGGCTGGCTGGCCGGCCGCGGAGGAGAGGACCCACGCGCGCGGCCGGCCCGGAGAAGACCCACGCCGCGGCCAGGAGAGGAGACTAACCGGAGCAGGAGAATGGCCGCCGCACCGGAACAGCAGCAGGACGATGGCGGCCTATACCGGAGCAGCAGGAGGATGGCATCAGAGCAGATAGGGACAGAGCTGAAGAAAGATGTGTGGTGTGATGCAGAGCTGTGTGGTGTGATGCAGAGCTGTGTGGTGTGATGCAGAGCTGTGTGGTGTGATGCAGAGCTGTGTGGTGTGATGCAGAGCTGTGTGGTGTGATGCAGAGCTGTGTGGTGTGATGCAGAGCTGTGTGTGTGAAGCAGAGCTGTGTGTGTGAGTGTGTGTGTGAAAGAGAGCTGTGTGTGTGTGAAGCAGAGCTGTGTGTGAAGCAGAGCTGAAGAAATGTGTGGTGTGAAGCAGAGCTGTGTGTGTGTGTGTGTGTGTCTGTGTGTGAAGCAGAGCTGTGTGTGTGAGTGTGTGTGTGAAAGAGAGCTGTGTGTGAAGCAGAGCTGTGTGTGAAGCAGAGCTGAAGAAATGTGTGGTGTGAAGCAGAGCTGTGTGTGTGTCTGTGTGTGAAGCAGAGCTGTGTGTGTGAGTGT
Organism: Anomaloglossus baeobatrachus; assembly: GCF_048569485.1. Taxonomy (NCBI): domain Eukaryota; kingdom Metazoa; phylum Chordata; class Amphibia; order Anura; family Aromobatidae; genus Anomaloglossus; species Anomaloglossus baeobatrachus. The sequence continues at coordinate 783,080,855 of NC_134353.1, forward strand.
GTGTGTGAAAGAGAGCTGTGTGTGAAGCAGAGCTGAAGAAATGTGTGGTGTGAAGCAGAGCTGTGTGTGTGTCTGTGTGTGAAGCAGAGCTGTGTGAGAGTGTGTGTGAAAGAGAGCTGTGTGTGTGTGTGAAGCAGAGCTGAAGAAATGTGTGGTGTGAAGCAGAGCTGTGTGTGTGTGTATGTGTGTGAAGCAGAGCTGTGTGTGTGTGTGTGAAAGAGAGCTGTGTGTGTGAAGCAGAGCTGTGTGTGAAGCAGAGCTGAAGAAATATGTGTGGTGTGAAGCAGAGCTGTGTGTGTGTCTGTGTGTGAAGCAGAGCTGTGTGTGAGTGTGTGTGAAAGAGAGCTGTGTGTGTGTGAAGCAGAGCTGAAGAAATGTGTGGTGTGAAGCAGAGCTGTGTGTGTGTCTGTGTGTGAAGCAGAGCTGTGTGTGTGTCTGTGTGTGAAGCAGAGCTGTGTGTGTGTGAGAGAAGCAGAGCTGAAGAAAGATGTGTGGTGTGAAGCAGAGCTGTGTGTGTGTGAGAGAAGCAGAGCTGAAGAAAGATGTGTGGTGTGAAGCAGAGCTGTGTGTGAGTGAGAGAAGCAGAGCTGAAGAAAGATGTGTGGTGTGAAGCAGAGCTGTGTGTGTGTGAGAGAAGCAGAGCTGAAGAAAGATGTGTGGTGTGAAGCAGAGCTGTGTGTGTGTGTGTGTGTGTGTGTGTGTGAAGCAGAGCTGAAGAAAGATGTGTGGTGTGAAGCAGAGCTGTGTGTGTGTGTGTGAAGCAGAGCTGAAGAAAGATGTGTGGTGTGAAGCAGAGCTGTGTGTGAAGCAGAGCTGAAGAAAGATGTGTGGTGTGAAGCAGAGCTATGTGTGAAGCAGAGCTGAAGAAAGATTTGTGGTGTGAAGCAGAGCTGTGTGTGTGTGTGTGTGTGAAGCAGAGCTGTGTGTGTGTGTGAAGCAGAGCTGAAGAAAGATGTGTGGTGTGAAGCAGAGCTGTGTGTGAAGCAGAGCTGAAGAAAGATTTGTGGTGTGAAGCAGAGCTGTGTGTGTGTGTGAAGCAGAGCTGAAGAAAGATGTGTGGTGTGAAGCAGAGCTGTGTGTGTGAAGCAGAGCTGTGTGTTTGAAGCAGAGCTGTGTGTGTGTATATATGAATCAGAGCAGTCTATGCGGCACCCCAGAACTATATGGGTCCCCCAGAGCGCTAAGCCACCCATCCCAGTAATGTGTACGCCACCAGAGCGGTTTGCCACTCCAGTAACGTCTATGCCCCCCCCAGTAATGTCTATGCCCCCTGCCCCTCCTGTAATGTATTTATTGTAGGCCCCAGCCCCTCCTGTGATGTATATACATCAGTGCTGTGTCAGTGTGCATGGTGTGCAGTCATGTCTGTTATTGATGGCCATCATGCAACACAGCCATATGTCCTGGAGGAGCTGGAAACAAGCGGGAGAGGTGAGTGATGCTGCTTGTGACTTCTCCATATTAACACCTGTAATGCGTCTGTGTCTGCATGTATGTCAGTGTATATGACTGTGCATATATTTGTCTGTTTAAATGTATTTTTGTGAATTTGTCTTCAAATATGTATATGTACGTATGCCTGTATGTGTATGTGTGTGTCTGTGTGTGGATGGGGCCCACTGAGACTCAACCGGGGACCACAAAAACCTGGAGCCGTCCCTGGCTGCCTTAACATTGGGATCAATTAAAAATATGTGAGTAAAGGCCGCTTTACACGCTGCGATATCGGTCCCGATATCGCTAGCGTGCGTACCCGCCCCCATCTGTTGCGCGACACGGGCAAATCGCTGCCCGTGCCGCACAACATCGCCCAGAGCCGTCACACATACTTACCTGTCCGGCGACGTCGCTGTGACCGGCGAACCGCCTCCTTTCTAAGGGGGCGGTCCATGCGGCGTCACAGCGACGCCACTGAAGCGTCACTTAACCGCCGCCCAATAGCAGCGGAGGGGTGGAGATGAGCGGGATGTAACATCCCGCCCACCTCCTTCCTTCTGCATAGCGGCCGGGAGGCAGGTAAGGGGAGCTTCCTCGTTCCTGCGGTGTCACACGGAGCGATGTGTGCTGCCACAGGAACGAGGAACAACTTCGTTACTACTGCAGCAACGATATTAGAGAATGGACCCCCATGTCGCCGATTAGCGATTTTGCACGTTATTGCAACGATGCAAAATCGCTTATCGGTGTCACACGAAACGGCATCGCTAATGCGGCCGAATGTGCGTCACGAATTCCGTGACCCCAACGACTCCGCATTAGCGATGTCGCAGCGTGTAAAGCCCCCTTTACTCTACTTTCTTTGTATAAGTGACGGCTGTGAGTGATCCTGGACTGTATCTGTATTGTACTGTGTGTATAAGTGACGGCTGTGAGTTATCCTGGACTGTATCTGTATTGTACTGTGTGTATAAGTGACGACTGTGAGTGATCCTGGACTGTATCTGTATTGTACTGTGTGTATAAGTGACGGCTGTGAGTGATCCTGGACTGTATCTGTATTGTAGTCCTGTAAATCTGAATATGGCAGATCAGGGTAAAGGTCCAGTCACACTAAGCAACTTACCAGCGATCCCAACAACGATGGGGATCGCTCGTAAGTTGCTAGGAGGTTGCTGGTGAGATGTCACACTGCGACGCTCCAGCGATCCCACCAGCAACCTGACCTGGCAGGGATCGCTGGAGCGTCGCTACACAAGTTGCTGGTGAGCTCACCAGCAACCAGTGACAAGCCCCCAGCGCCGCGTGGAAGATGCTGCGCTTGGTAACTAAGGTAAATATCGGGTAACCAACCCGATATTTACCTTGGTTACCAGCGCACGCAGCTACACGTGCAGAGAGCAGGAAGCAGCGCACACTGAGCGCTGGCTCCCTGCTCTCCTAGTTACAGCACACATCGGGTTAATTACCCGATGTGTGCTGCAGCTAAATGTGCACAGAGCAGGGAGCAGCGCACAATGCTTAGCGCTGGCTCCTTGCTCTCCTAGTTACAGCACACATCGGGTTAATTAACCCGATGTGTGCTGCAGCTACATGTGCACAGAGCAGGGAGCAGCGCACAATGCTTAGCGCTGGCTCCTTGCTCTCCTAGTTACAGCACACATCGGGTTAATTAACCCGATGTGTGCTGCAGCTACATGTGCACAGAGCAGGAGCCGGCACTGATAGTGAGAGCAGCGGAGGCTGGTATCAAAGGTAAATATCGGGTAACCAAGGACAGGGCTTCTTGGTTACCCGATGTTTACATTGGTTACCAGCCTCCGCAGAAGCCGGCTCCTGCTGCCTGCACATTTAGTTGTTGCTGTCTCGCTGTCACACACAGCGATCTGTGCTTCACAGCGGGACAGCAACAACTAAAAAATGGCCCAGGACATTCAGCAACAACCAACGACCTCACAGCAGGGGCCAGGTTGTTGCTGGATGTCCCACACAGCAACATCGCTAGCAACATCGCTGCTACGTCACAAAAGTTGTTCGTTAGCAGCGATGTTGCTAGCGATGTTGCTTAGTGTGACGGGGCCTTAAGATACATGTTTATTGGATTTATATCTAAATGCTACAGTTCGTGCTCTACTGTTATGGCTAAAAATGTTAACGTTTATGGGGCCCCCACCAGATTTTCTGCCCAGGGGCCCCCACCAACCTTAATCCGGCCCTGGCGTTGTCGCACGAGTTCTAGTTGTAATCCGGCCAGCTGGGATGCTTATGCTCGAGCTGGATCCATGGCCTGTTCGTGCTATAATGTTCAGTCTCCAGAGTTGGATCCACGGGACCGTGCACCGGACTCCCCCAGTGAGACAACCAGGAGCAAACCGGAGGGATTGTCTGGCGGCCTCCCCAGAGGGCCTAGATGCACAGCAGCCGGGACACAAGTGAGTTCGGGTTTCGTGTCCTTCAGAAGTCTGTACGGGATATGGCTATAAGTCCAACGGGAACCATATAGAGGACGGGTGACTTGAACCGGGTATAGGTGCCGAGTGGTAACAGCAGACGGGAGACGGGGTCCAGGTCCAGCGAGACATGCAGGCTGAAGTAACCAGGTAGAATCCAGGATCGGTGACGGGTACAGGCTGACGGAAGATGGCGGGATCCACAGCTGATAGTCACCGGGGTAACTCCTGGGACACCGGTAAGCTGGACACACTCAGGACGGCAGACAGGCACTGCGGAAGAGACAGGGTTAACTTGGGTACAAAGCATAGAGGGACCTGCACATCTAGCTACAAGAGCACGGTGAACAGGCACCACCCACATGGAAAAGGAATTATTATATACCCTGTACCTGTAATCAGCCATATCCTGTTCCAGTGATGCTGGCCCTTTAAGAAGAGGTGAGTGATCGTGCCTTAATGTGCATGCGCGAGGCCCGAGTGCCGGAGACCAGTGCAGGAAGCAGAGAGGGAGGTGGAGGAGATGCAGGGGAGCCAGGCACAGAGTCCTGAACCGGCGGACGGGAGGCATGGAGGACGCACAGGAGGGGAAGCGAGAGGAACAGCCACGGACAGAGGGACCGGGGACCGGAGCGGTGAGTGACAGGCAGCGCCGGGATCCCGGAAGCATGACATATACTTACCAAAGCTCTGGCGCAGCTGTAACTGCATTCAGGCCTCTCATTCACTTCCAGGGCCGCTCATTACCTTCATAGCATATTCAATGCTTTCCCCACCCACCGACATCTGTGATTGGTTGCAGTCAGACGTGCCTCCACCCTGAGTGGCAGCATGGCAGCTGACTGCTTGCAATCACAGACGCTAGGTGCATCTATTGTGGTAAATAAATAAATAAATACATTATTTGGCTTAAGGTCCCCCCATATTATGATACCCAGCACAGGTAAAGCACACAGCTACAGGCTGCAGCCCCCAGCCATGCGCTTATCTTGGCTGTGTATCAAGCTAAGAGGAACTGCATGAGGTTTTTTCTAAAAAAATTATTTAAATAAATAATTTAGAAAACCGGGGTACGGTCCCCTTTAATTTTGATACCCAGCAAGTTAAAGCCCAACAGCTGGGGGCTGGTATTCTCAGGTTGGAGAGACCTGTGGTTATTGCCCCCCCCCAAACCTAAAAATAGCGGCCTGCAGCCGCTTAAGATTGCCGAATCCGTTAAATGCGACAGTCCTGGAACTTGCCGCTGGTTATCGGGCTCACATGCTTTGGCCAATACATACGCTAAGGGGCACTTTGCACACTACGACATCGCAGCTGCGATGTCGGTAGGGTCAAATCGAAAGTGACGCACATCCGGCGTCGCAGTCGATATCGTAGTGTGTAAATCCTTTTTGATACGATTAAGGAGCGCAAAAACGTCCAAATCGTATCATCGGTGTAGCGTCGGTCATTTCCATAATTTCGGAAGGACCGATGTTACGATGTTGTTCCTCATTCCTGTGGCAGCACACATCGCTGTGTGTGAAGCCGCAGGAGCGAGGAACATCACCTTACCTGCGTCCTGCGGCTCACGCCGGTTATGCGGAAGGACGGAGGTGGGCGGGATGTTTACGTCCCGCTCAGCTCCGCCCCTCCACTTCTATTGGCCGCCTGCCGTGTGACGTCGCTATGACGCCACACGACCCACCCCCTTAATAAGGAGGCGGTTCGCCGGCCAGAGCGACGTCGTAGGGCAGGTGAGTGCATGTGAAGCTGCCGTAGCGATAATGTTCGCTACGGCAGCTATCAACATGATATCGCAGCTGCGACAGGGGCGGGAACAATCGCGCTCGGCATCGCAAGCATCGGCTTGCAATGTCGTAGTGTGCAAAGTGCCCCTAAGAATCTCTTTTTGTCATTATTTCCAAAGCGGTAATGCAATGCCTGTGCCTTTTTACTCATTTTTCACATTATCTATGTATTTTTCTTCTTTCTCCAATATTCTTATAGCAGTAATGCAATGCCAATGTACCCTTATATTATTGAGTGCCACTGGGTATGTGTGAAGCCCCACAGGTGTTGTGTCGGTGCATACCTTCAGGGACTCCACGTAGCTGGTGCTGGTCACAGGTAGGAATCTTCGGTTTTGATCGTGACGCCACTCTCAGTATTGCGGTCAGTGGGGACCGCCACTGCAGGTTAGGGAACGCCTGGGGCTGATGGTGGGTGCAGTCGGATGTAGTAGCCTCCTGAGAGTGAGGCAAGCCCCAGGGCCCTGTGTAGGTTTGTAGTACCACAAGGCGCAGAATAACTCCACACAGGCAGAATGTCTTTCAAGGGCTTTACTCACATTTGATGGCAGGGTGAGTAGCCCGGGCGTAGCTGAGATGAACCAGGTGGGAACCAGGCATCCTTCAGGCTGACTTTATGAGGGTGACTACTGACTCGCCTTCCTTAGCCCTTGGTGGTTTGGGGTGACCCCGACTTTGAGTCCCTATGGGGGTCACCCAGGGAAGATGCTGCAGCCTCTCTCCCCTTGTTGTTTGCCGTGTGCTTGTTCCCCGGACCAGGCCACTCCAGCTGCTTGCCTCCTGTGACCTATGGGCCCTCACTGCGGTTACGTGGCTGCGGCTTTTGTGGTGTTGTGGTGTGGGCTTTTAGAGCCCCACACCGGCAGGTTTAGCAGAAGAAAGCTGGATCTATCTTCGCTTCGGGATCTGCCGCCCGGTTGGGCCTGGTGCTCTCTAGCAGTCTCCTTACTTCCCACTCCGTTGCACTCTCTAGCTGAAGCTGGCTTTCAGGCAGCACTCCTAGTTGACCGTTCTCCCCCGTCTGTAGCCACTGCGCGGACGCTGTCAGATTGCACAGCTCCAGGGATCTGCTCCTCACTTGAGCTCCCTGGACTCTACACTGAACTGGCTCACTGCTCCTCCTCTCCTGTTCTTGCCTACGCCACCTAGCAACCAGACTCTCCACCACACCCCTTGAGAGGAGATGGAGGCTCTACCCCCTCCACTATTCCAGTGAAGGTGAAGGCTTGCCCCCTCCTGGGATCCCCAGGGGTCCTCTCATGGGTACATGTGTGAGACCTGATCACTATGCGCCTGTGTTCCACACCCCGGTCAGCCTTCTGGATTACCTGTGTTGTACTGTCCCCAGCATGGGTGCAGTACTCAGTGGTGCCTGACCAGGTCAGGGGCGCCACATTCCCCCTTAGTTATCACCAGCACGTCCTCGGGCTGCAAGACAACATTTTAAAATGCATAAAAACATTAAAACATGTAAAACATTTAAAAGCACCAGGTATCAGACATCACCACCCTCCACCCACAAGTCCGTTAACCCACCCAAAACCCTCTCAGGAGGCAGGTCACCGGTCCTGTTGGTAACCAGGTCTGGGCCATCCGTTTCCCCAGACCTTTCCTCCAATCTTCCTCTCCCGTTGGCCGCGACTTCAGCCACTTCTGGCAGAATGTAGAGGCGGCTTACATGGGCTGGTGGTTTCAGGGTATACCTGGCCTGGTGGATCCGCGCCCTCAGCCTCTTCTGGCAGGATGCAGAGGCGGCCTCCACAGTTGGTGCTGACCAGGTACCCTCTTTGTGGTGGTGAGCCAAGGCCCCATAAACAGGCGTGCTCTCTGGTCGCAAGTGAGCCAAGGCCCTATATACGGACGGGCCCCTCCTGGTTGCAGACGAGCCGAGCCCCTAAACAGGCTGGCCCTGGTGGTGGTGCCACTGGTGTAACTATTTACACTGCGAGAGTTTGTGGCTATAGCCAGTTCATAGCCTTAAAGTTTATTTCTCACAATAGTTTTTGTGGGCACATGCTTAAACAATAACGTTGCAAACTTTTCAACTTGTCAAACTGGTCAAACTTTCGGTACTTCTTTCTTTACTTTACTCCTCTTTACCAGGGCTTTGGCCTATTGGGCTACGGCACCTGCTGTTTTCTTGCTCCTTGTCATCCTCTGAGGTAGTTTCATCTGTAGGCTCTTTGTCTTTTCTTTCTTGATCTTCATCTGTTTCTTTTTCTGCATCTGTTTCTTTATCTCTGTCTTTTCTTTCCTCTTTGGGACATGGTGCTACGTCTAAGGCATAGTAGCCCCTTTCTCCTTGATGCAAGGTGAACTGTACTGCGTCTCCAACTTTCAAATTTCTGCCTGAATGTCCTCTGGGCAGGTGGGCTTGAACATCTCTCCGATTCACAAATATGCCCTCTTTTATTCCTCTTGCTACAATAAAGCCGTATCCGCTTTTCAAATTGAAGTCCTCCACTACTCCTCTGCAAAGGGGTCCTCTGACCTGGGCTCTGGACTTTCTCAGTAACCTTTTCTCCCGCAGGTCTCTGGCTGTGACCTCTCTCTGCTCTGGGGATGGCGGTGCAGGGGAAAACTGGGTTCTACTGCGGCGCTGTGTCTTGCGGCCTGAACTCTGCGTGGTACAGCTTGCAAACTCCCAGGTGAGACTTTTGGGCAGTTCTTCGTCAGCGGACGGTGTCAGGTCTTCCTCATCCCAACGTGAATAGGGTAACATCTCCGGCTCTGAGTATAGGTCCACTGCGGGTGGCTCCGGAGTCAGCTCCTCAGCTTCCTGGCCTCCTCTCCCCCTTAGTTCTTCGCTGCACTCTGGTTGTGGCAGTGCTGGGGATGGGCTTTCTTCAGCTGGTCTGGGCGGTGGACTCTCTGGCGCGGCTGCAGGGGTTGCCGGAATCTCCTTGGGGGTATGCGGAGGGAGCAGATACCGATCCACCATCTCTTGTGGGAACTGGGCCTCTAGGTCAGCCTTCAGCTTCCAGTATTCGGGGTCCTCTCCTATCAGGGTCTTCCTAGCAGGGACCTCTCTGGACTGGGGAGCGGTGTCTGCTCTGGCCTTGCAGGCCGGGGTAAACGATGAGGTAATCTCTTCTTGGCGGGCCGCGCCTGGCATGGCGGCGGCCTGGTCTTGGCGGGCCGCGCCTGGCATGGCGGCGGCCTGGTCTTGGCGGGCCGCGCCTGGCATGGCGGCGGCCTGGTCTTGGCGGGCCGCGCCCTGGCTGGCGGCGGCCTGGTCTTGGCGGGCCGGGCCTGGCATGGCGGCGGCCTGGATCTGTGTCGCTGTTGCAGGGGGCTCTGTGCAGGCTGGGCTGGACGTCGCTGCAGCAGTCTGGGCTTGGCGGGCCGCGCCTGGCGTGGCTGCGGCCTGGTTCAGCACCTCACTTGCGGCGCGGACGAGCGTTGCTGCGGCGGTGGGGTCTCGGCGGGCCGGGCCTAGCAGGGCGGCGGCCTGGGTCAGCGTTACGCCTGCGGCGCGGATGAGGGTCGCGGTGGCAGCCGGTTCTTTGCGGGCCGGACTGGGCGTTGCTGCAGGGACCGGGTCTTGGTGGGCCGAGCAGGGCATCGCTGCGGCCGCTGGGGCTTGGAAGGCCGCACCTGGCGTGGCTGCGGCCTGCTTCAGCGTCGCCGCACCGGACGCCTCTTCGGGGACCGCGGGCGTGGCAGCAGGGGTCGGGGCACTTGCGCTGGCCGGGGCATCACTCGACTCACCCACCGGTGGCAGCATCGGGGTCTGCGTCATCGCCGTCCTGTCTGGCACTCGGCGCGCGGCTCTCCTTTCATAGGCCCGAACCGCGGCAGCCATCTCCAGCAGTTCCATTCGTTCTTCTCTAATCTGCTCCACGACCCGGTTCTCCAGTCGGTCGCAGAACTGGGCCAGCTCCCGATACCACCAGGCAGCGGAGCCCGGTTCTGGATTTCTGCGGTCAGACGCCATTTCTTCTGCGCCCTCTTCTGCACGACTCTCCAGCTGTGGACTCGCCGTTGCCTCTGATAGCAAGCTGTTCAGTTTCTGCTCTGCCTCTTTCAGCAGCTCCTCTCCCAGCAGCAGGCTTGTGGCTCCCTTTCCTTCCCGCCGTCTCCGGACGCTTCCGCTCTCATAGCTGGCAAGGTCAGAACTCTGCAGGGGATCTCTGGGTAGCCACACCTCTTCGTGGGCGGTAACTTCTCCCAGCGCGGGCTGCTGTTGTTTTTCGGCGCGCTTTTCATGGTGGCAATATGGCGGCGCTTCCAATTTTTCAAGCGGACCGCCCAGGCACATGGTCACCTGTCTGAACAGGTCTAGTCCTTATCCTGTTCGTGACGCCAGATGTGAAGCCCCACAGGTGTTGTGTCGGTGCATACCTTCAGGGACTCCACGTAGCTGGTGCTGGTCACAGGTAGGAATCTTCGGTTTTGATCGTGACGCCACTCTCAGTATTGCGGTCAGTGGGGACCGCCACTGCAGGTTAGGGAACGCCTGTGGCTGATGGTGGGTGCAGTCGGATGTAGTAGCCTCCTGAGAGTGAGGCAAGCCCCAGGGCCCTGTGTAGGTTTGTAGTACCACAAGGCGCAGAATAACTCCACACAGGCAGAATGTCTTTCAAGGGCTTTACTCACATTTGATGGCAGGGTGAGTAGCCCGGGCGTAGCTGAGATGAACCAGGTGGGAACCAGGCATCCTTCAGGCTGACTTTATGAGGGTGACTACTGACTCGCCTTCCTTAGCCCTTGGTGGTTTGGGGTGACCCCGACTTTGAGTCCCTATGGGGGTCACCCAGGGAAGATGCTGCAGCCTCTCTCCCCTTGTTGTTTGCCGTGTGCTTGTTCCCCGGACCAGGCCACTCCAGCTGCTTGCCTCCTGTGACCTATGGGCCCTCACTGCGGTTACGTGGCTGCGGCTTTTGTGGTGTTGTGGTGTGGGCTTTTAGAGCCCCACACCGGCAGGTTTAGCAGAAGAAAGCTGGATCTATCTTCGCTTCGGGATCTGCCGCCCGGTTGGGCCTGGTGCTCTCTAGCAGTCTCCTTACTTCCCACTCCGTTGCACTCTCTAGCTGAAGCTGGCTTTCAGGCAGCACTCCTAGTTGACCGTTCTCCCCCGTCTGTAGCCACTGCGCGGACGCTGTCAGATTGCACAGCTCCAGGGATCTGCTCCTCACTTGAGCTCCCTGGACTCTACACTGAACTGGCTCACTGCTCCTCCTCTCCTGTTCTTGCCTACGCCACCTAGCAACCAGACTCTCCACCACACCCCTTGAGAGGAGATGGAGGCTCTACCCCCTCCACTATTCCAGTGAAGGTGAAGGCTTGCCCCCTCCTGGGATCCCCAGGGGTCCTCTCATGGGTACATGTGTGAGACCTGATCACTATGCGCCTGTGTTCCACATCCCGGTCAGCCTTCTGGATTACCTGTGTTGTACTGTCCCCAGCATGGGTGCAGTACTCAGTGGTGCCTGACCAGGTCAGGGGCGCCACATATGCTTCTGGATTGGGCCTGATTCATTGACACTTTGAACAGCTATACAATTTTGGTGCAATGCGAGGCTATACTAAAATCTTTCCATTTTTGCCCAGCTATGACAAAGTGACAAAGTGAGCAGAGCTTGGGTGGGACAGGAAAATTCATGAAATTCATGACCACCGGTGGTGTTTCTTACTGCAGAAATCTAATGTCAGTCCTCGACTGGTGTTAGCTTACTGGTGAGACACCCACGGTGGTATACAAAATATTTCAGATTCACCAGATTCATTAAAGGCCGGTTTCAGACATCCGTGTTTAAATAGATTCAAGCCACACGTACTGGTTTGATCATCCGTGTGACATACGTGTGACATACGTGTGATGTCTGAGTGACATCGATGTTTGCATACATGTGACATCCATGTGTCTAGTACCGTTAAAAAATGCAAAGCCTTAAAAATTCTAGATAGATATAGAAAGATAGATGATAGATAGATCAGATTAGATAGATAATAGATAGATTATAGATAGTTAGATAGATAGAACAGATAAAATAGATAGATAAAGAGATAGATAGAATGGACAGATGAAATAGATAGAGAGATATAAAGATAGAAAATAAGAAAGAAGATATAAAATATACAAAAAGAAAGAACAACAGATAGAATAGCTCAATAGATAGAGAGATAGAAAGCTTTGCCAGCTGTTTTGCAGCATTTTTATTTTTTAATTAAAAAAAAAAATAACGTGGGGTCCCCCCCCAATTTTGATATCCAGCACAGGAACAGCAGCAGCTGTGTGCTGCAACCTTCGACTTTGTGCTGTACCTTGGCTGGTTATTAAAAATAGAGGGGATGCCACGCTTATTTTGTAAATTGTTAGATTTTTTTTTTATTTTTTTTTTCAAATGAAGTGACGTCCACTTCATTTTACTAAAACCAGCCATGGTACAGCAGACAACTGGGGGCTGATACTATTAGGGTGTGAAGGGCCATGGTTATTTGGCCCTTTAAAGCCTAACAATAGCAGCCCGCAGGCTCCCAAGAAGTGATGCATCCATTAGATGCGCCAATTCTGGTGCTGGACATGGCTCTTCCCGTTGCCCTGGTGCAGTGGCATTTGGGGTAATATTTGTAGGAGACACTCCCATTACTAACCCAGCGATTGAAAGGAGAATAAAATAGTTTATTTGAACAAAAACCCCTCGACTCCAGTCCTCGTTCACCAATTTATTTGTTTTTTAAAAATTAAAAAAATGCAAAAGGTCCGCCGTAATCCATGATGAGATCCCACGACGTTCCCCAAAAGCGAACCTGAAAAGACATAAGAAGAGAAAATCATTCAATAAATAAAGACAAGCGACACCCTCTTTTCCAGTTTATTTTCCTGTCAAAGCCCTAATCCTGGTCCGATGTAATCCAATTATTGGGGGGGCTTTGTCGATCCCATACAGCTGGCACATTCAATGGAGAACAGAACATTCCCCATTGATTGTGAGATCAGCCCCTGCAGGCACACACACACTGCTGTGTATTCTTCCCTGTGGTGACCTGTACCTCATACTGTCAGCCCAGGTCACCGCAGGGGCACCCTCAGCAGTGTGTGTGCTTCCCTGCAGTGATCTGGACCTCATAAGGTCAGCCCAGGTAACTGCAGTGGTGCCCTCAGCAGTGTGTGTGCGGCCGCGGCAGTGACGTCAAGGGTTCATGGGTTCATTGGAGTTCACAATGAACTCTGATGACCTCCTGACAACACCCCCATGACACCCACACTACAGCGGGGGTCATGGCAGTAACGTCGAAGGTTCATCGAAGTTCTCAATGAACTCTGATGAACCCGTGAAGTCTCGACACCAGCAGTAACACGGATGTTGCGGGGGTGTCATCAGGAGGTCATCAGAGTTCATTGGATACACCGATGATGTCCTGACATCACTGCCACCCTGATGGATGCTCACCTGTCCCGGGCTCTACTGCTGCTTCCAGCCCGCAGTGCAGTGCATATGCAGTGAGCTTAATGAGTGGAGGTCGGAAGCAATGACAGCAGCGCCAAAGACTGAGACGGGTGAGTATAGAAAATTATGTTATTTCAAAGGCACATGTTTTCTCCGGTACGTATCACACTGATGTCACATGAATCACATCAGTGTGCGGGCTGTGTGACATCAATGCTGCCGGAGAAAAAATTGACATGTCTCCGTGTGTGCGTGTGGGGCCACATGGTGCATGTGAAAACACGCACATGTGATTTAGCCCATAGAATAACATGGGTAAGCGTGGCATCCGTGAAAAAAATGGATGTCACACGTTCCTAAAACACAGACGTCTGAAACCGGCCAAAAAGTGTGTGTCTCTTAATGAATCAGGAGCATCTGACTTCAGTATGTCTCCTTATTAAGACTGCCGTGAAAAATGCCAGTCTTGATGAATCGAGGCCAATGAGTTATTGAGATTATTTGAGATGGAAGAAAATAATTACCTTTTTTCCAAAAACAGTGCATTTTTTGACAATGATGTTTATTGACATCTCAATCATGTCACTTGGGAATTGCACTGCACTACCAGGCACACAGCACATATATACAAGGGGTATTTGCAGAAAAAAAGTTCTAGTAAAAAATTTCACCCCTTTAATCTCTCTTTGTAAGCAGAGTGTAAGCAATGTATGCCAAACAAAAATAATGTAACAGAAACCACTAATGCAAAGTGGATTTTATTGGTGGTTTATATAATATTAACACAAATAGTTTGGAGCGGAAATACATTTCATCATTATAATCTTTACCATTACAAGGAGTGAAAACAAAAAGTTCATCCATTTGTACTTTTGGTTTAAAGAGTTTCTTACAAACCAGATATTTAAGTTGAACATGTTAGATCCTCTGGGCACCCGGAACTACGAGCAGTTCAGGATGCATATTTATAATCAGTCCGTAAAAGTGCCTGTATATACTAGCATACAGTTAGGTCCAGAAATATTTGGACAGTGACACAAGTTTTGTTATTTTAGCTGTTTACAAAAACATGTTCAGAAATACAATTATATATATAATATGGGCTGAAAGTGCACACTCCCAGCTGCAATATGAGAGTTTTCACATCCAAATCGGAGAAAGGGTTTAGGAATCATAGCTCTGTAATGCATAGCCTCCTCTTTTTCAAGGGACCAAAAGTAATTGGACAAGGGACTCTAAGGGCTGCAATTAACTCTGAAGGCGTCTCCCTCGTTAACCTGTAATCAATGAAGTAGTTAAAAGGTCTGGGGTTGATTACAGGTGTGTGGTTTTGCATTTGGAAGCTGTTGCTGTGACCAGACAACATGCGGTCTAAGGAACTCTCAATTGAGGTGAAGCAGAACATCCTGAGGCTGAAAAAAAAGAAAAAATCCATCAGAGAGATATCAGACATGCTTGGAGTAGCAAAATCAACAGTCGGGTACATTCTGAGAAAAAAGGAATTGACTGGTGAGCTTGGGAACTCAAAAAGGCCTGGGCGTCCACGGATGACAACAGTGGTGGATGATCGCCGCATACTTTCTTTGGTGAAGAAGAACCCGTTCACAACATCAACTGAAGTCCAGAACACTCTCAGTGAAGTAGGTGTATCTGTCTCTAAGTCAACAGTAAAGAGAAGACTCCATGAAAGTAAATACAAAGGGTTCACATCTAGATGCAAACCATTCATCAATTCCAAAAATAGACAGGCCAGAGTTAAATTTGCTGAAAAACACCTCATGAAGCCAGCTCAGTTCTGGAAAAGTATTCTATGGACAGATGAGACAAAGATCAACCTGTACCAGAATGATGGGAAGAAAAAAGTTTGGAGAAGAAAGGGAACGACCCATGATCCAAGGCACACCACATCCTCTGCAAAACATGGTGGAGGCAACGTGATGGCATGGGCATGCATGGCTTTCAATGGCACTGGGTCACTTGTGTTTATTGATGACATAACAGCAGACAAGAATAGCCGGATGAATTCTGAAGTGTACCGGGATATACTTTCAGCCCAGATTCAGCCAAATGCCGCAAAGTTGATCAGACGGCGCTTCATAGTACAGATGGACAATGACCCCAAGCATACAGCCAAAGCTACCCAGGAGTTCATGAGTGCAAAAAAGTGGAACATTCTGCAATGGCCAAGTCAATCACCAGATCTTAACCCAATTGAGCATGCATTTCACTTGTTCAAATCCAGACTTAAGACGGAAAGACCCACAAACAAGCAAGACCTGAAGGCTGCGGCTGTAAAGACCTGGCAAAGCATTAAGAAGGAGGAAAACCAGCGTTTGGTGATGTCCATGGGTTCCAGACTTTTGGCAGTGATTGCCTCCAAAGGATTCGCAACAAAATATTGAAAATAAAAATATTTTGTTTAGGTTTGGTTTATTTGTCCAATTACTTTTGACCTCCTAAAATGTGGAGTGTTTGTAAAGAAATGTGTACAATTCCTACAATTTCTATCAGATATTTTTGTTCAAACCTTCAAATTAAACGTTACAATCTGCACTTGAATTCTGTTGTAGAGGTTTCATTTCAAATCCAATGTGGTGGCATGCAGAGCCCAACTCGTGAAAATTGTGTCACTGTCCAAATATTTCTGGACCTAACTGTATATAAACAGATCTTTAGAAAAAGTATTTCTAAAGATCATTTGAGCGCGGGGACTAGTCGCATGGGCGTGTGGACGTGCTAACATGCAATTCAATGCCCAGCGTCACTGCATGGCCGCGCATACCTGTTTGAATTGACCCCGTCCGATGCCGAGTGTTGTCTTAGTGCGCATGATCAAAAGTCCACCCCACTTCTGGTCATGCGCACTACACCTCTTTGAAGCCGAGACTCGGGCTTCAAAAAGGTGTAATGCACAGAACCAGAAGTGAGTTCAAACATCCACAAATAATCTTAATACCGCATTGTGCAAAATTGTTATTCCCTAGAGGTTCTTATACGTTTAGGCAAAACAATTTGGCTCCTATGGTATCTTGTGTGGTGTATACAACAGTCTTACTTTATCTTATGCAAGGTATACAGCAACTGATGCACTGAGACTGCTGTATACATCATGTAGGATAAATGTAGACTGCTGTATACATCACAAAAGATACACTGAGACTCTGCTGTATACATCAAATAGGATACTCTGAGACTGCTATAAATATATATCACAGGATACCCTGAGAGTATGCTATATTCATCATATGGTGTATCCTATGTGATGTATAGAATGGTTTATGTAATCTACACAGCATACTCTGTGTATATTGTGTGATTATAGCGCACAATATCATTACAGACAACTGAAGATTAAGAAAAAAATACATTGTGCTCAGTCAGTCAAGAAGATTTATTTTTTATCTTATCAAACACTTCTCATGAATCTCTTGTATATGTGTTTACGATACAGCTCCTTTGTTAGTTGAGACATGGGTCTGTAGAGCTGTGTTCCTTCAGACTTCAGGCCATCCTGACATGCAACTGTCGCGGGCGGGGAGGACGCCACCGCTGCTGGTCGCTCGCTAACGCTCGGGTCCGGCACTGCTGCAACTGCTCGATG
Source organism: Anomaloglossus baeobatrachus (assembly GCF_048569485.1). NCBI lineage: Eukaryota > Metazoa > Chordata > Amphibia > Anura > Aromobatidae > Anomaloglossus > Anomaloglossus baeobatrachus. The sequence goes on from NC_134353.1 coordinate 783,097,527, forward strand.
GCTCGACCAGTGGGCCGGATCCGGGGACTCGAGTGGCACTCCTCGCCCGTGAGTGAAAGGGGTGGTTGGTTTGGGCGATTTAGTCCGTGACGCCACCCACGGGTTGTGGTGAAGATGGGCACCACCGCTGCTGGTGACGGGGATCCCGGAAGCGATGGCAGGGAGCAGCTGGGATGTTGTTTTCCCCCTCTGTGGGTAGGGGTCAGTGGTCCCGGGGCCCGGTGGTGTGACGGGGAGGCAGGGTTGGTGAGGTGCAGGGTTGCAGGGACAGCGCGGCGCGGTACCGGATGGCACGGGTGTACTCACTCAGCAAGAGATGCACAAAGTCCTCGGTAAACCAAACGGCTGGATGGACGGGTCCCGCAGCCAGCTGCAGTGTCTCTCCCCGGACAGGTGATGGCGGCTGTCTTTCCCTGCACCTTGATGTACTTGTTTGACTACGATGGATCCCCAACGGTAGTCCGCTCCCCGGTGTATGGATGCCGGAAGAGCCCGTTTGCCCGCAGGCGCTGGCCTTTGGGTCTCTAGCCTTAGGCGGTAGCTGTATACACTCACGGTGTGGGCGGTTGCCTTCTATCGGGTCTTTTGCTGTTAGGAAACCCCTGGGGTTCCGGTCACACTCAGATTTGACTATTGTCGGCGGCTCCAAGCCTGGTCGGGGTCCGATGGCCCTGCCTGTGTGTGCTGGCTTCACTTCGCTCCCTGGTCGATACCGGCGGGCCAACGCCCGACCCCGGTCCTACGGTTCCCCGTTGCTTCACCACTCCTGCAGATGGCCACCACCGTCTGCCAACCTTGTTGTCAGTGCCTGGGCCACAAACCCAGACACCCAAGTGTTTACTCCTCACACTTCAAACTCCAAACTCGTTCTGTCACTTTTCCCGCCTCCAGGCTTGTGAACTCCTCGGTGGGTGGGGCCAACCACTTGGCTCCGCCCCACCTGGTGTGGACATCAGACCCTGGAGGGAGGCAACAAGGGTTTTGTGTTTGGCTAATGTTACTGTCTAATGGGGGTGGGGGTGTTTGAGTGTTACCTGTGATGACCTGGCTAGTCCAGGGCGCCACATTCCCCCTTGGTGAAATGCAGACCATCCGCGGGCTGCCCGTCCATCACCGGTTTTATTTTTTTTTCAAAAACTGTAAAAACATAAATAACATGTAAACATTTCAAACATAAGCATTTTTGCCAGGACACTTGAACGTTGCACATATAAAACACATTTTTAATAATAACGGACGGACGGACGGATGTCTTCCGCTCTCCCACCCAAGCAACCTAGCCCTGATGCTGCCCCTAAGAAGTGGGCAGCACCCCTTGACCCCAGTCCAGGTTCAGGATGCCCGAGCAGGAACGGGTACAGTAACTCGCACCCGGCTGTCACTTCAGGGGACCCCACATCCAGGGGGACGCCTGACCCCCAGAGGATGGCCACCGGTCCTGGTGGTGGCCAGGCCCCAGCCTGCTCTGCTGCGGGCCCTTCCTCCAATCTGCCTCTCCGGAGGCGGCAATGGTTTCCATCCCACAAAACTATTTACAAACCCACAAGTTCGTGGGTGGACTGCCAGTTCTCGGCCATGTCCATGAGTAGTTCCTCATGTGGGTGGTGAAAACACAGAGAGTCCCTTCGAGGACAACTTGCCGGCTACGGCCGGAATAATCACACAGATAATCAGATGAAAAACTCGGTTGATTTTTGTCATTCATTTAAACTGCTGAGGGTCCCAACGGGGGACAATTTGCTTGCAACGGAGGACCGCTGCCACTACTTGAGGTCGTACTCGTCTAGGACCTCTTCCAGCTCAACATCCGGACGGCTTGGTGGAGGAGGAGGGGGCTGGGGCCGCAACTGCTCACCGCGGCTCTTCCTTTGCTTCACGTCCAGGGCGAACCAGCCCCTCTCCCCGCAGTGGCGGGTGTAAGTCACCAGGTCGCCCGGCAATAGATCGCGACCTGGGTGGCTCGTGGGAAGATGTGAGTTGACATCGCGGCGGGCCACAAACACTTCGGCCTCCAGGCCCGGCTCGTATATGAATCCGAACCCCCTCCACGTGTCAAACTATCGGACTTAGCCTTGGTACACCGGGCCCCGCACCCGAAAGGTGGCATGACGGAGTGCATCTTTTTCTATAATCACTTGCGCCATTACTTCGGCCCTCTGCTGCTCTCTGGCGGCAATCTCCCGGCCCAACGAGTTTGATTCCCTGTCCCATTAAGGGGCGTTGGCAGACCCCTGCGCCCGGGTCAGGCCCCGCTGGACCGCGCCCATACCGGCCACTACCGGTACTCTCTTGTGGGGGTCCTGTGGTGACTTGACCTGTACTGCTGCTGTGCAGTGGCGGCCCGGCGCAGCCTCAGCCGAGGCGGGGGATTCAGGGACAGTTGGCCTCACCGGTTGGGCCTTCGGGCCGGCAGCGGCCGGTTCTTCCACGGCTGGGCGGACTGCCGGAGCCGGGACGGTCTCGGGTGCAGCCACTTCCGGGGCCGACGGCTTCTCGTCATGGATGGCTACTTCCCGCGGGGCCTTCCATCGCAGCGGGAGGGACACAGGCCGTTCCCGAACAACGCCCCCAGGCCGGTCCTTTAGGGCGGACGGGTTGGATTCCGCTACCGGTGTTGGGGGTAGCGGACCAAGCGGAGGGGCAACAGCAACCGATATGGATGGCGGGGGAGGCAGGAGGGTGAGCGGGTGCAGGCCGGGCCCCTCAGCCACAGCGGCCGGTCCTTCTCGGACACAGGGGCGTGGGTCGCTTACCCGCTCCTCCAACTCTGCCTCCATCTCGCGTCTCCGCACGGCCGCCGCCACTTCATCCATCTCGGCCACCCAGCGCTCCATCAAGAACCGGGCCTGGGCTTGAAGGCGGCAGCACATTTGTGCGGTCTGGGCTTCCACCCACGCCGCTGTTCCTGGCGTGGGCTCGGGGCTTTCCGCGGTGCCGGACGGACGGGACATCGTGTGCAGCAGTGTTCCAGGAACCAAATGTTTGCAGAGTCCTGGCGTCCCCACTTTTATAGCCTCGGCTACATTAGGCAGACACACACCCTCCCCCCCTTGGTTCTCTTCAGCACTTCCGTTTGTTGGGGGCGGGGCTTCGCTTTCGCGCCTTCCCTGCTCGGAGAAGACGCTCGAGCGGGAGATTTTCGCGCCAAGATGGCGGCGCTTCAAAATTTTCGGTCGGACACCACCAGCGGAGATCACAAGGCGCACTTCTACTGATAAGTAGATGGGTTCAATCCTGTTCGTGACGCCAAGTTGTCACGGGCGGGGAGGACACCGCCGCTGCTGGTCGCTCGCTAATGCTCGGGTCCGGCGCTGCTGCGGCTGCTCGGTGGCTCGAGCGGTGGGCCGGATCCGGGGACTCGAGCGGCGCTCCTCGCCCGTAAGTGAAAGGGGTGGTTGGTTTGGGGATTTAGTCCGTGACGCCACCCACGCTGCTGGTGACGGGGATCCCGGAAGCGATGGCAGGAAGCAGCTGGGATGTTGTTTTCCCCCTCCGTGGGTAGGGGTCGGTGGTCCCGGGGCCCGGTGGTGTGACGGGGAGGCAGGGTTGGTGAGGTGCAGGGTTGCAGGGACAGCGCGGTGCGGTGCCGGATGGCACGGGTGTACTCACTCAGCAAGAGATGTACAAAGTCCTCGGTAAACCAAACGGCTGGATGGACGGGTCCCGCAGCCGGCTGCAGTGTCTCTCCCCGGACAGGTGATGGCGGCTGTCTTTCCCTGCACCTTGATGTACTTGTTTGACTACGATGGTCCCCAACAGTAGTCCGCTCCCTGGTGTATGGATGCCGGAGGAGCCCGTTTGCCCGCAGGCGCTGGCCCTTGGGTTTCTAGCCTTAGGCGGTAGCTGTATACCCTCACGGTGTGGGCGGTTGCCTTCTATCGGGTCTTTTGGTGTTAGGAAACCCCTGGGGTTCCTGTCACACTCGGATTTGACTATTGTCGGCGGCTCCAAGCCTGGTCGGGGTCCGATGGCCTTGCCTGTGTGTGCTGGCTTCACTTCGCTCCCCGGTCGGTACCGGCGGGCCAACGCCCGACTCCGGTCCTATGGTTCCGCGTTGCTTTACCACTCCTGCAGATGGCCACCACCGTCTGCCAACCTTGTTGTCAGTGCCTGGGCCACAAACCCAGACACCCAAGTGTTTACTCCTCACACTTCAAACTCCAAACTCGTTCTGTCACTTTTCCCGCCTCTAGGCCTGTGAACTCCTCGGTGGGTGGGGCCAACCGCTTGGTTCTGCCCCACCTGGTGTGGACATCAGACCCTGGAGGGAGGCAACAAGGGTTTTGTGTTTGGCTAATGTTACTGTCTAATGGGGGTGGGGGTGTTTGAGTGTTACCTGTGACGACCTGGCTAGTCCAGGGCGCCACACAACTAGTATGCAGTAGTTTGATGTACGTGATGGGGTTAGTTCATTACATTCTTGGAGAACCCCCTTTAAATGGAATCTGTCATCAGGTTTCTGCTACCTCATCTGAGAGCAGCATGATGTAGACTAAGATACGCTGAATCAAATGATTTATCACTTAGTTTACTGGGTGCAGTGGTTCTGACACAATCAGAGTTTTTAAATGCAGCTGAGCTCAGAAAGCTGCCCCTGCCCTCACCAGGCTCTCTATATACAATCTTAATAGACAGTGTGCTGCTAATCAGAGTTGGGGTGTGTCGTAGTAGCTGAGCCCCAGCTGACCTAGTCCAGAAATGATAATCCTCTGAAGCTAAAACAAACATTCCATGCATCATTGAAATCTGTGTTAACCCTAAAGCCCCATCACACACAGCGAGATCGCTAGCAAGATCGCTGAAAAGTCACAGGTTATGTGACATATCAGCGACCTTGCTAGCGATATCGCTGGGTGTGACAAGCAGCAGCGAGCGGGCCCCTGCTGCGAGGTCGCTGATCGTTACAAAATGATCAGGACCATTTTTTGCTGGTTGGTCTCCCGCTGTGCAGTACGCATCAGTGTGTTTGACGGCAGGAGACCAACACTCTGAATGTGCAGGGAGCCGGCGTCTGCAAGTACACTGGTAACCATGGTACACATCGGGTAACTATGCAAAGCGCTTTGCTTAGTTACCCGTTGTGTACCATGATTACCAGTGTACACCGGTTACAGGCTGCCAGATGCCGGCTCCCTGCACACATAGCCAGGGTACACATCTGGTAACTAAGCAAAGCGCTTTGCATAGTTACCTGATGTGTACCCTGGCTACCAAGCACAGCGTCGTTACACAGGTCGCTGGTGGCTGGTCTCTGATCGCTGTGGAGATCTGCCTGATTGACAGCTCACCAGCGACCATATAGCGACGCTCCAGCGATCCCTGTCAGGTCGGATCACTGGTGGGATCGCTGGAACGTCGCTACGTGTGACGGGACCCTTACAGCATGTACTCTTCAGATTATATAACAAAAACCTGCTGACAGAATCCCTTTAAGGAGTGAGTAAAATATACATGGAGATATTGTACCAACAATCCAATATTTGTACAGTATCATCAAGTAGAAATAATGTTGTTAGGTAAGGTTCACTAGTTATAAAAAATGTATTGTAAATGTTAGACTGGTGTGTAAATAGCTAAATTATTTGTGTGATAAACGCTTTACGTCTGCCACCGGTATATACAACCAGTTCTATTATGTTAAAAAAAAATCTGATTTTTACCTAAGATTCAGAGATGTCCTTTCTATAAAATTCTCATGGAAACTGACAGTTCTGGATCATGCAATGCCAAAGCAAGTATGAATAAAAAAAACTAAAATAAAAACACAGCCTAAAGCAATTATTTAATAAATTCTCTAATGTATCATTATTCAATAATGACAGATCAGACTTTCCCTTCTTTTGAGAAAATGAATAGAAATATTATAAATCTTTAATGGTATTAAATCTCTTGTTTTTGTCTATAATTTGCTTTTCTTTTTCCTATTCCTGAAACAGTGTCATATGTGTCTTTTTTTCTGGTATTGCAGTTTAGTGTCTCTCTCCTGTAAGGAATGTGTTGTAATTCCAGACTCTGGACAATTGCGGCTTCGATGTCCACATGGAGTTTCTTTTAGAAATGCAAAAACAAAGGAGATTTCCTTTTCCTGAAGCAGTTTTGAAGAGTTTATGGAGAGGTTTCATTTTTTTTTTTACCTGAACCATTCATTTTTACAAAACAAACATAGCTGCACTCTGAAATGCTATAATATGTAACCATTGAATATATGAAATCGGAATTTCATTACTGCTATGTTAAAATATTAGGGACCTAACAAACAAATTGGCCAATTTATGAGAGACCAAACACCAGTGACAAGGCGTACCTCTTTGTTGGGACTCTAACCTTATATGTCTCTCTCCAGATTATAAGCCTACAACTTTAAGGTAAGAAGGATCCAGCTATAATTAAAATGCCCTAGGCTAATGGGTGGCATGCTCAGTCAAAAGAAAGTACCCCAAATATCAAAAATAAAAAACTGACCTGCGCCTCCAAGAATGAGACAAGTGTGAACAGGTGCAAGCTAAAACAACTAGTCAATCTATAAAAAGAATGTAGCTGCACTCTGAAATGCTATAATATGTAATCATTGAATATATGAAATTGAAATTGCATTACTGCTATAGAAACTATGTTAAAAAATTAGATACTTAGCGCACAAATTGGCAAATTTATGAGAACCAAACAGCCAGAGACAAGGCATACCCCTTTTGTTGGGACCCTAATCTTATCTGCCTCTCGCCAGGTTGTAAGCCTATAGCTTCAAGGTCACGAAGGATACAGCTATAATTAAAAACTCCATTCTTTCCAGTCTATTGACTTGACTGAGCCAAGTTTTGAGAGATTTCCCTCAGGATATGCTTTAAAGTAGTGACATGCACTTTGTATTCTCGCATCATCTATTTTGCAAAACCGCTTCAAGAAAATATTGATTAAAAAAGCTTCTCATATGAACAAACAAACACTGAAGTGGATTTCTCATAGAATTGGAAGAGTTTTCTAAGATTAACTTCCCTCAATTAATTTTTGGTGAGTTTTTGGTGCTGCACATTTTTTGCTGCACAACTTAAGGCCGCTTTACACGCAACGACATCGCTAACGAGATGTCGTTGGGGTCACAGAATTCATGACACACATGCGGCCTTATTAGCAATGTCATTGCGTGTGAAACGCGCGAACGACCGTTAACGATCAAAATTACTTACCTTATCGTTGATCGTTGACGCGTTGTTCTATTCCTGATTATCGTTGCTGTTGCAGGACACAGGTTGTTCGTCGTTCCTGCGGCAGCAAACATCGCTATGTGTGACACCGCAGGAACAAGGAACATCACTGTACCTGCGTCCACCGGCAATGAGGAAGGAAGGAGGTGGGTGGAATGTTCTGCCCGCTCATCTCCGTCCCTCCGCTTTTATTGGGCGGCCGCTTAGTGACGTCGCTGTGACGCCGCACAAACCGCCCCCTTAGAAAGGAGGCGGTTCGCCGGCCACAGCGACGTTGCTAGGCAGGTAAGTACGTGTGACCATTCTTAGCGATGTTGTGTGGCACGGGCAGCGATGTGCCCGTGACGCACAACCGGCGGGATGTGGGTGCTTTCACCAGCGACATCGCTAGCGATGTTGCTGTTTGTAATGTGCCCTTTAGAGTTCCAACAAAGTAGATGGGATTTATAAATATCTCCTGCCCTCTGTGCTTCTCTTTACTCAATGTAAATGGACCTGCAGTGCATGTTTGAAATCCACAGCATGTCAACTTCTCTTGTGGTTACACTGAGTTTTATGTACGAATTTTCCACACACAAAATTGTATTATTAGATTTGGAAAATACACAGGTAAAAAACACGTGTTTTTAGAGTCTTTTTGCTTGTAGCACCAGCGTCCATGCACTCCACTCTCTCTCCCTCCTGCAGGGACGCCGACTCACTCACTGCCGCGGCCGGCCTACTCCATGCTGCCTGGCTTCCCCGTGGTCCCCCACATAGCCGTCCTCTTCTTCCCCCTCCAGAAATGCTCCTAGGCGTGTGTTCACACCCCTGCACTTATTTTAAAGGGCCAGCGTGCCATTTCCTGGAAGTGCCTCTTAGCCTATTGCTGAGAGGCACTGTGTACTTTAGGCACTCCCACTAGGGGAGATGTCTGATCAAATCTATTCGTAAGTTACTGGTTTGTTCTCTAGCCAGCCAGTTGTCAGGTCCCTTTGTTCCTGTTTCCCTTGCCTGTTAGTACCTTATTCCTGTCTGTCCTGCCCTGTTTGTGTCTGTGCTTGTCCGTCCTGGCCATGCTTTCTGCCTTACCCATCCCGGTGGTTCCTTCCTATACTAGTGACTGTACCTGTCTGTCTTGGTCGTGCTACCTGCCTCAGCTGTCCCGGTGGTTCCGATCTACACTAGAGACTCTGCCTGTTTGCATCTGTGTCCGTCCTTGTCCTTGCAGTCAGCTATCACAGTCCTGGTCACTGCCCTGGGAGTTGTACCTGGCATCTGCCTCGCAGGAGGGGCTTAGTCAAGACCGTCCCACTAAAGGGTAAGCCTGGGTCCCACCCTATGGTCCAATGGGTCCACTTCAGTTCGCTGCTTTACCATCTCCTGTAGTAAGCATTACACCGCTGAGGAAACATACTAAACGCATGGCTATATCAATGGCTAAATCAATACATGGCTATATCAATAAGGTTTTGTGAAAACTAAAGAACAGAAAGTATAAAAAACAAAACAGCTTTATTGGAAAAAAGTTACGTATCAAAAAGACACAATGACACTATAAAAAATGCATGTAAAAAATACAGTAAACAATACATTGTAAAAAGAATGTAACGTAAGTTACCCATGTGCTGCAGAAAATCAACAACAGCAAAAACTCACACATTACTCATCAGAGCCTGGGTTTTTGGAGCTGTTTTTGAAGAGAATTTTGGAGCAGATCTGCTCGAAATAACTCTTTAAAAAACATCAGTGTGAGCCTAGTCTTATTTAAAAAACGGCAAATCAGCCCCAAAACTGTAGTTCTATTTGTCCTACAACTTATCTAGAACATCTGGAGACACCAGACAGCTGCTCCATGGAAGTGAACATGCCGGCTATACATTACCAAGTACCATGTACATAGACACTAGTGAACATGTTGAATAAACTCTGACCTACTCCCACAGAGAGGTTTAGTGTTAATGACCCCTTCACTTTCAGTGTGATTTCAACACTTTTTTAGGTCTGTCAGCTACTCCGGCTGTAGAAGGCTATTGTAAATGTGACCCTTCCGGGACACTCATCACCACCAATACAAAGTGTATTTGTTGCTGCTCTATCCACAAATGTTTGCTTTGCGTGCAGGGTCTTCTCTGGTAAATTCTATTTTTATTTTACTCCTTTACTTTCTTCCACTTTTCATTCGTTCGGCTAAAAAGGAAAATGGCAAATTCACTTTGTTTAAACAGATGTTTCTCGTTCTCTATAACTTTTTCCAGATATAGTCTTTCCTTTAATGTTCATTTCTTGAGCATGTGCCTTTTTTTTTTTAAGATATTCTTTTCCCTTTCTTAAACAAAACCAGTGTTTCTATTCATAAGTATTGTTTTCTTCTGGTAGGTGGTGCGAGGAGTGAACATCTTAAGAAAATTACAGATTACACCTAAGTGTTCTTAAGAACATAGCAATTAGCTAAAGATAGAAATATGGTTTGCTTAAGATGGAGAAGAAGATGGCATTTATTCCAGAATGGTGGCAGGGTCATTCATTGTTTATGGATAGCTACCTGGCATGGTCAGCACACTGGCAGCTGCTTGGGAGTGTTATGTATTGATATTTATGTGCAGTTACTAAGGGAGTTTGCATGACAACATCGCATTGCCTTTATACATTTGGGCGATTCATTTTTGAATTTGCCCCTCTTTTTTGTTACAAGTTTTTGTTTTACATCTTTTATTTGTGCCACCTTTATCTTTGTATTTGTGCCTTTTTTAAGGTCAATGTTTTATGTATTTGTCTCTATTTTTTTATTTTTTTTTTTGCCACTGCGGGTACAGTTTAGCATTTTCAGATGTTTTCAACTTAGGCGGGCTCTGCACACTAAGACATCGCAGGTGCGATGTCGGTGGGGTCAAATCGAAAGTGCCGCACATCCGGCGTCGCAGTCGATATCATAGTGTGCAAATCCTTTTTGATATGATTAACGACCTGAAAAGCGTCGTTATCGTATCATCGGTGTAGGGTCCAACATTTCCATATTGCCGGTGCAGCGACAGGTACGATGTTGTTCCTCGTTCCTGGGGCAGCACACATCTCCTACCCGCGTCACGGCTGCAATGCGGAAGAAGAAGGTAGGCGGGATGTTTACATCCTGCTCATCTCCGCCCCTCCACTGCTATTGGCCGCCTGCCATGTGATATCGCTGTGACGCCGCACAACCCGCCCCCTTAGGAAGGAGATAGGTCGCCGGCCAGAGCAACGTCGCAGGACAGGTAAGTGCATGTGAAGCTGGCGTAGCGATAATGTTCGCTACGCCAGCAATCACAAGATATCGCTGCTGCGATGGGGGCGGGGACTATCGCGCTCGACATCGCAGCATCGGCTTGCGATGTCGCAGCATGCAAAGTACCCCTTAGTCTTTGAGGACCCAAATATTGTGTTTTAAAATGGTGGTGGAAAGGGTTAGGGGTACTTTAGAGCAGGATTGTTATACTACACAAGTCTCCCACATGGTTGTAACAATACTTCAAGGGCCACTCATTACCCTCATACATATTCACTGTTTCCCCGCCCACCAGCAGTCACAGCATCCCTGACTGGTTGCAGTTTGACCGCATCCCCACCCTGTGTGACAGCTTGTGTGATTGCGTGGAATCACACACGCTATCTGCATCTGTATATTGATGTAAAAATAAAATAATAAAAAAATTAGTTACCCCTATATTGTAATACCCAACACAGATAAAGCATATAGCTACAGGCTGCAGCCCCCACCCATGTGCTTATCTTGGCTGTGGATCAAAATAAGAGGAACCCTATGCAGCTTTTTTAAAAATTATTAAATACATTTTTTTTACAAACTGTCATGTGATCCCCCAATTTTGATAGCCAGTCATGATAAAGCTGACAGCTGGGGGATGGTATTCTCAGAGTGGGAAGGCCCATGGTTATTGGACCCCCCAGCCTAAAATCGCAACTTGAAGATACCTAGAATTGTCACTCTTTGCCCAGCTCATCCCAATTGCCCTGGTGCGGTGGCAATCGGGTAATAAAAGGGATAGTGGCAGCTATGAGCTGTCATTAACCCCTTATATTTGCCTACATGGCTGGGGGCTGTAGCTGGTAGCCATATGCTTTATATGTGCTGGGTATAATAATATGGGGGACCCTGGGCCAATTTTTTAATTAATTTATTTATTTTTACACCGCTATAGAGATGCAGGCAGCGTGTGGGATACCAAGCAATCCCACACACTGTCACATACACTGTGTGCAGAATTATTAGGCAAGTTGTATTTTAGAAGATTTTTTTTTATTATTGATCAACAACTATGTTCTCAATCAACCCAAAAGACTCATAAATATCAAAGCCTAATATTTTTGGAAGTTGGAGTGGGGATTTTTTTAGATTTGGCTATCTTAGGAGGATATCTGTTTGTGCAGGTAACTATTACTGTGCATAATTATTAGGCAACTTAATAAGCTTGCAGCTTTGAAATATGGCCACACTGGTGGCAAATGCCATCTTGGCAGCTTCACGCTTGATTTTCCTCAATTCATGGGCAGTTATTTTGCGCCTTTTTTGCCCAACACGCTTCTTCCGACTCTGTTGGCTATTTGCCATGAAACACTTGATTGTTCTGTGATCACGCTTGAAAAGTTTAGCAATTTCAAGACTGCTGCATCCCTCTGCAAGACACCTCACAATTTTGGACTTTTCAGTGCCCGTCAAATCTCTCTTCTGACCCACTTTGCCAAAGGAAAGGAAGTTGCCTAATAATTAAGCACACCTTATATAGGGTGTTGATGTCATTACACCACACCCCTCCTCATTACAGAGATGCACATTACCTGATTTACTTAATTGGTAGTTGGCTCTCAAGTCTATACAGCTTGGAGTAGGACAACATGTATAAAAATTATCATGTGATCAAAATACTCATTTGCCTAATAATTCTGCACACAGTGTAGGGTAAGGTGATCTCACTACAGCCAATAAGAGATGCTGTGGAAAGCAGTGAATATGAAGGTAATGAGAAGCCTCGGAAGTAGTGAAACAGCCATGCGAGAGACTCGGCAAGTATAACACACCTGCTTTATTCTCTTTTTTTTTCTTTAAATTATCCAGTTTTTCGAATCCAAATAGTTTCATGGAGTTCCCTGAGAACTCCGTGTTTGGAATTGGTGCACAGATGCCAGGTATCTGGTAAGGATCGTGAATTTTACAGTTGGGGTTCGCCCATCACTAGTTGTGAAACAATCAGGGTTCTTAGCTGTAGGATGAAGCAGAGTTGAGAAAGCTAATGCCACCCACACCACAGCTTGCTGTATACATTGTCTATTGACAGTGAGCTGTTTATCACAAGAGGGAGTGTAATGAGACTAGGAGTATCATAAGCTCCAGACTTCACAGTGATCATCAATTAGTAATACAACTTTTATTATAAGTAAAGAGCAGCACACAGTGCCATAAGAGACAATTCTGTGAATTCTGTGTTTTAACCCCTACTTCATGCAGTCCTCAGATTATATATCAAAAACCTGCTAATAGGATCCCTTTAAGCCATAGACCACAGTAAGGTTCTTACATGTAATGATTATTTAATGTCTTCATACTATTTTAATGGAAACTTTCAGAATACAGAATTCTTTAAATATAAAATTGGATGTTAAATCAGAGGGGAAAATGTAGAAAAATGTAACTTTTGTAAATAGTTACCATATGCAGGAACCCAGAATATCCAACTGAGAAGCTGGCACTGAAAAATGGAGAACCAGAAGCTGAAATGTTCATTGTTTTGTGCACATATGTCTTTCTTACTCAGTGGTATATGCACAAAGCTGCACACATCCAGTGTTTACTATGTTTATTGCATTTTACAGATGTAGAATTTTTGTAATTTTGCTGTGGACCACCATGTAATAGTCTGACGGGCTGAAGCACTCACACAATTATTGTTGCCTTATACAAAAGGATTTTATAGGTTTAGCAGAAGACAACCACATTTGGAGCGCAACTCCTTTCAGATTACGTACATTAGAATGTTATAAGTTACAACTGTGACCGGGCCCCAAGCTGGGGGTCATTTAGCCCCCTACACCACATTATCTTTGTAGTCTCTTACGTCTAACTGTCCAGTTTCTAGGGCAGCACCCCATTTACCTGTATTGCTATATTCACAATGTTGATGCAGTAGGCACCTCTCGCAGAGTAAGTGTGACGCCCTGGCAAAACCAAGTAGTCACAAATAGGCCCCTGCATAACACCTTCCCTCATTAGGAAACACACAGCCAACCAGAAAACCCTAGTCACCCCCTCTTAGGGACAGAAAGACACACCAGTGGGCGTGACCAGGCGATTGTGACACACCCACTCAGGGGTCCAGCATGCCCGGGGGCGGGAAAGTAAGTCAGTTGGTTTTTAGAGTTCAGTTTGGAGAGGAATGTGGGCTGGAGCTAGGGGTAGCTCCAGCAGTGAAGTCCAGGTTGAGCGGTGCCAGGGTAGGAGCCCTGGTGCCTTGGCTAGGAGGCAGACAGTGGTCTCCGTCAACAGGAACCGAGGTGGACCGGGCCAGGGTTGCAGCCCATTGGTACCGACACGGGGAACCGACCCGGAAACCATAGCACAAAGGGGGGTACTCGGACCCTGAAGCCAGGAACCAGAAACAAGTGGAACTGGTTAATTAACCGATTGAGGCCAGGACTAGAGGTCCTGTCCCACCCAAAGTCCCTCATAGAAGACAACAGCCCACTGATTAGGGATAAGAGGTCACCGCCAGGGCCCATAGATCCCACGGGCTAGCATCTGTGGGCACAGCTCCTTAGGCCACATCCAGCCGGGAGCGGACTCCTGAGTTTTATACTGGGAAAGTCCAACTTACACAACGGTGCAGGAAAAGGATAGAGACCACCAGCTGGGTAGGGGATCCCGAACGCAACCGGCCGTGGCACCGGCCACCACCACCTTGGTTTACCAGAGACTTGTGTGTTTTACTAACAGTGAGTACACCAGCACCCACTGCGGTCATCATTCCCCCTGCACCAGAGCCATCGGGTCCCGGGGTCACCATCCCTGCCCATGGAGGGGTTAACATCTGGCTGCACAGCATCTTCCCCGGGTGCCCCGTAACAGCAGCGGTGGTGTCCCACCTCACCACACACCATGGGTGGCGTCATGAACCTATTACGGCCTAGCCCGTACATCTACGTCCCCCATTTTATTCGGTGTGTCTGTAAGACCCCCGGGTCCGGAGACCCTCGAACCACCACCCCAGAAGGTCCGGATCCGAGCAGCATCGGCTGCTGGCACGGGGGCGGCACATAAGCCTTTTCATTTACAGTACAGAGCAAAGGTTTGGACACATCTTCTCATTCAAAGAAGTTTCTTTATTTTCATGACTCTGAAAATTGTAGATTCACATTCAAGGCATCAAAACTATGAATTATCACATGTGGAATGAAATACTTAACAAAAAAAGTGTGAAACAACTGAAAATATGTCTTATATTCTAGGTTCTTCAAAGTAGCCGTCTTTATAACAGTCTATTCAGTATGTGTATCCACTAGACATCTGAACAACACAAATGATGGTCCCAACCCCATTTATATGGCAAGAAATCTGACTTATTAAACCTGACAGGGCACACCTGTGAAGTGAAAACCATTTCCGGTGACTACCTCTTGAAGCTCATCAAGAGAATGCCAAGAGTGTGCAAAGCAGTAATCAAAGCAAAAGTGGCTACTTTGAAGAGCCTAGAACATAAGACATATTTTCTGTTGTTTCTGTACTGTATGCAGGGGCGGACTGGCCCACCAGGAGGTTGGGAGAACCCCCGGTGGGCCCCTGCTATTGATGGCCACGCCCTCTAGGCCCCGCCCCCCTACGCCCCCCTACCATCCCTGGGCCCCTATGGATATGTGTGAGAGGTCCTCCCGGTCGGTAATTCCACTAATCATATCGGCACATTGCCGATATGATTAATGACAATCCCATTCCCTCTGCCAGCACCCAGCAAACCCGGTCAAATGCTGGGGCCCTGAGCTGCCGGGGGGGCCCACTCGCGGTAGCAGGAGTGGCGCACCGCTACTCAGGGGGGCCCGGTGGCCGCGCTGTCACCGCCCCCCCCCCCGCCGAGGATCGTGATTTCAATTATATCGGCATCCCAGGTGCCGAAACAATTGAGAGCAATGATGAGAGAGTGAGCGGCGCGCTCCCTCTCTTATCATTCTCCCCGCTGTAACTGTCGGCATTCTGACAGCTCTGCAGCAGAGCGTGGTGACGTCACCACTGCGTGCCTGCTGAGAGGTCACAGCGAGTGACAGCAATGGACGCGCCGAGGAGATCGGATCACTGGGGGAACGAAGAGAAGTGAGTATTAATCACTGTATGCTGCATGAGGGTGCCTACTGCTATCCAGCTCTGCGCTGTGCTGTATACAGGCTGTGCTATATTATATAGCACAGCCTGTATATAGCACAGTGCAGAGCCAGATAGCAATAGGCAGCCTCATGTAGCATACAGCTTGTATATACAGTTAGGTCCAGAAATATTTGGACAGTGACACAAGTTTTGTTATTTTAGCTGTTTACAAAAACATGTTCAGAAATACAATTATATATATAATATGGGCTGAAAGTGCACACTCCCAGCTGCAATATGAGAGTTTTCACATCCAAATCGGAGAAAGGGTTTAGGAATCATAGCTCTGTAATGCATAGCCTCCTCTTTTTCAAGGGACCAAAAGTAATTGGACAAGGGACTCTAAGGGCTGCAATTAACTCTGAAGGCGTCTCCCTCGTTAACCTGTAATCAATGAAGTAGTTAAAAGGTCAGGGGTTGATTACAGGTGTGTGGTTTTGCATTTGGAAGCTGTTGCTGTGACCAGACAACATGCGGTCTAAGGAACTCTCAATTGAGGTGAAGCAGAACATCCTGAGGCTGAAAAAAAAGAAAAAATCCATCAGAGAGATAGCAGACATGCTTGGAGTAGCAAAATCAACAGTCGGGTACATTCTGAGAAAAAAGGAATTGACTGGTGAGCTTGGGAACTCAAAAAGGCCTGGGCGTCCACGGATGACAACAGTGGTGGATGATCGCCGCATACTTTCTTTGGTGAAGAAGAACCTGTTCACAACATCAACTGAAGTCCAGAACACTCTCAGTGAAGTAGGTGTATCTGTTTCTAAGTCAACAGTAAAGAGAAGACTCCATGAAAGTAAATTCAAAGGGTTCACATCTAGATGCAAACCATTCATCAATTCCAAAAATAGACAGGCCAGAGTTAAATTTGCTGAAAAACACCTCATGAAGCCAGCTCAGTTCTGGAAAAGTATTCTATGGACAGATGAGACAAAGATCAACCTGTACCAGAATGATGGGAAGAAAAAAGTTTGGAGAAGAAAGGGAACGGCACATGATCCAAGGCACACCACATCCTCTGTAAAACATGGTGGAGGCAACGTGATGGCATGGGCATGCATGGCTTTCAATGGCACTGGGTCACTTGTGTTTATTGATGACATAACAGCAGACAAGAATAGCCGGATGAATTCTGAAGTGTACCGGGATATACTTTCAGCCCAGATTCAGCCAAATGCCGCAAAGTTGATCAGACGGCGCTTCATAGTACAGATGGACAATGACCCCAAGCATACAGCCAAAGCTACCCAGGAGTTCATGAGTGCAAAAAAGTGGAACATTCTGCAATGGCCAAGTCAATCACCAGATCTTAACCCAATTGAGCATGCATTTCACTTGTTCAAATCCAGACTTAAGACGGAAAGACCCACAAACAAGCAAGACCTGAAGGCTGCGGCTGTAAAGACCTGGCAAAGCATTAAGAAGGAGGAAAACCAGCGTTTGGTGATGTCCATGGGTTCCAGACTTTTGGCAGTGATTGCCTCCAAAGGATTCGCAACAAAATATTGAAAATAAAAATATTTTGTTTAGGTTTGGTTTATTTGTCCAATTACTTTTGACCTCCTAAAATGTGGAGTGTTTGTAAAGAAATGTGTACAATTCCTACAATTTCTATCAGATATTTTTGTTCAAACCTTCAAATTAAACGTTACAATCTGCACTTGAATTCTGTTGTAGAGGTTTCATTTCAAATCCAATGTGGTGGCATGCAGAGCCCAACTCGCGAAAATTGTGTCACTGTCCAAATATTTCTGGACCTAACTGTAGCCTATATACAAGCTGTATGCTACATGAGGGTGCCTATTGCTATCTGGCTCTGCACTGTGCTATATACAGGCTGTGCTATATACAAGCTGTATGCTACATGAGGGTGCCTATTGTTATCTGGCTCTGCACTGTGCTATATACAGGCTGTGCTATATACAAGCTGTATACTACATGAGGGTGCCTAATGCTATCTGGCTCTTCACTGTGCTATATACAGGCTGTGCTATATACAAGCTGTATGCTACATGAGGGTGCCTATTGCTATCTGGCTCTGCACTGTGCTATAGATAGGCTGTGCTATATACAAGCTGTATGCTACATGAGGGTGCCTATTGCTATCTGGCTCTGCACTGTGCTATAGATAGGCTGTGCTATATACAAGCTGTTTGCTACATGAGGGTGCCTATTGCTATCTGGCTCTTCACTGTGCTATATACAGGCTGTGCTATATACAAGCTGTATGCTACTTGAGGGTGCCTATTGCTATCTGGCTCTGCACTGTGCTGTATACAGGCTGTGCTATATACAAGCTGTATGCTACATGAGGGTGCCTACTGCTATCTGGCTCTGCACTGTGCTGTATACAGCTGTGCTATATACTACATGAGGGTGCCTACTGCTATCTGGCTCTGCACTGTGCTATATACAGGCTGTGCTATATACAAGCTGTATGCTACATGAGGGTGTCTACTGCTATCTGGCTCTGCACTGTGCTATATACAGGCTGTGCTATATACAAGCTGTATGCTACATGAGGGTGCCTATTGCTATCTGGCTCTGCAGTGTGCTATATACAGGCTGTGCTATATACAAGCTGTATGCTACATGAGGGTGCCTATTGTTATCTGGCTCTGCACTGTGCTATATACAGGCTGTGCTATATACAAGCTGTATACTACATGAGGGTGCCTAATGCTACTGGTGCTGCACTGTGCTATATACAGGCTGTGCTATATACAAGCTGTATGCTACATGAGGGTGCCTATTGCTATCTGGCTCTACAGTGTGCTATATACAGGCTGTGCTATATACAAGCTGTATACTACATGAGGATACCTAATGCTATTGGCTCTGCACAGTGCTATATAGGGGCTCTGCACTACATGAGGGTGCTTAATGCTATTGGCTCTGCACAGTGCTATATAGGGACTCTTCACTACATGAGGGTGCTTAATGGTATCTGGCTCTGCACTGTGGTATATAGGGGCTGTATACTACATGAGGGTGCCTAATGCTATCTGGGTCTGTATTGTGCTATATGTGGGCTGTATACTACATGAAGGTGCCTAATGATATATGGGTCTGCATTGTGCTATATGGGGGCTGCTTAATGTTATATGGGGGCTGCGTAGTGCATATGGGGGCTACATAATACTATATGGAGAACAATGGGGGCTTCATAACACAATATGGGGGCTGCATACTACTATACCCCCAGAGCTGTATGTCCCCTCCACCCAGGCGCTGTTTACCCCCCAGAGCTGTATGTTCCCTCCACCTCAGAGTCACTGCCCTCCTCTAGAGCTGTATGCACCCCATTGCTGTATACTCCCTTCATCAGTAATATGTATGCCCCCAGTAATGTGTATGTCCCCAGCCTCTCTTGTGATGTATATACAGCAGTGTTAGTGTGCTCTATGTGCGGCCATGTCTGTTAGACAAGCCGGGAGGTGAATGAGGCTGTTGCCGGCTTCCCAATATTAGAAATATATATACAGGATAAATATATAAAAATAATGTGTGTGTGTGTGTGAAGCCCCACAGGTGTTGTATCGGTGCATACCTTCAGGGACTCCACGTAGCTGGTGCTGGTCACAGGTAGGGAATCTTCAGTTTTGATCGTGACGCCACTCTCAGTATTGCGGTCAGTGGGGACCGCCACTGCAGGTTAGGGGACGCCTGGGGCTGATGGTGGGTGCAGTCGGATATAGTAGCCTCCTGAGAGTGAGGCAAGCCCCAGGGCCCGGTGTGGGTTTGTAGTACCACAAGTCGCAGAATGACTCAAACACAGTCCAAGAAGTCTTTTAACGTGTTTACTCACTGTTTGGAGGTCACGGTGAGATGCCCGGGCGACACTGTGATAACCAGGTGGAACCAGGAATTCCAGGAGGCCGTTCTGAGGGTAGCTGTCCACTCGCCTTCCTTGCACTCTTTCTGTTTTAGGAGGATCCTTTGCTTGAAGCGTGGTAGGACCCCTCCAGGGAAGCTGTTACCACCCTGCTCCCCTCTCTCTGGCTCGTCTGCCGGCAGCGTGGCCTTGGTGGGATGGCTTCTGGCCCTGTCCCCTTATGGGCCTGGTGTGCTGCTTGGCTCAAGCTCTGTGTAGTCGTGGTGAGGGCATGAAGTACCCCCCCAACCTGTAGGTTAAGCAGCTCTGGATGATCTGCTGCCTGTTCTGGGGACCTAGTTCCCCTTGTGTGCTCGGATACTGGGATCTCCGTACTCAGCCACCCCTCTTTCTCTGGATGCTCTTCAGGCCGACCCACAGTACTCCGTTCTCCTCCGCTTTCAGCTACAGCACTCCTCAGGACCTGTCTGCACGGGAGCTTCTCTGCTCCCCCTCCATACACTTCAACTTCTTCCTCTCGACTCCCCTCTTCCTCTCCCTCTCTGCCCTGCTTCCTAGCAACCAGCCCCTGAACACACCCCCTAGCTGGGAATTGAAAGTTAACTCCTTCTGGCTACTCAAGGGTCCCCTCTGGTGATGTGGGAGGCCTGGTCACTATATGTTTGTGTGTGCACCTCATCCTGGCCTTTGGAGATTACCTGGAAGCATTGCTCCCGCATGGGTGCAATACTCTGTGGTGCCTGCCCAGGTCAGGGGCGCCACATTCCCCCTTAGTTATCATCAGCACGTCCTCGGGCTGCAAAGACAGGAGAAAGAAAAAAGGTAATTACAAACTTTTCCCACACAGGGGCAATTATTTACATTTAAACATACCAGGTACCATTCCACCACCAACCACCCACATGTCCGAAACCCACCCAAAAACCTCCAGGAGGCAGGTCACCGGTCCTTTTGGTAACCAGGTCTGGGCCATCACATTCCCCAGACCTTTCCTCCAATCTTCCTCTCCTGAGGGGAGTGGTGTAAGGTAGGCCCCATAAACAGGCGTACCCGCTTCCGAGTGTTGGAGGGCAGGCCCCATAAACAGGCGTGCCCCCTTGTTGGTGCAGAGCCATGCCCCTCAACAGGCAGACCCTGTGGTTGGTACCAAGAAGGCAACTTTTTACAATGCAAAGTTTGTGGTTAAAGCCAGTTCATAACCAGTGGTCTAACATTTTAAGGAAGTCTCACAATAGTCCTTGTGGGCACATTTCGCTTAAACGTTGCTTAACTATAACAGGTTAAACATTACACTCCATACCGTCACTTTCAACTAAACTGTACTTTGTCTATAGCGTAATGGGAGCTGACCAAAGTTGCTGCGGGTTGAGCTACGCAGTACTATACTGTCATCTGTCTGAGGTTGTGTCCTCCCACCCGATGTATGTGTCTCAATGTGAATTCTGGGTGTACTGGGTACTGATACCAATGCGTGGTTTTCTGCTTCAGCTACATTTGGCACTTCTAGGTTCTGAACAGGTGCTTCTAGGTCTCCTACTTCTCTAGATTGAGTGAATGTAATGACTGGAATAACAACTGCTCCATTGTATTGAGGCCAACTTGCTGGAAAATCTCCAAGCGCAGTATGGATCATCCTTTCTTTTGGTTCTTGAACTGGCAAAGGGTTGGGAATTTCTTCAGGGATTCTTAGTTGTTCAGGACATTTCTTTAGGCGATCTCTAGAAACGACAGCTGTTGTTTTTCCTCCATCTTTGCTGATAAGGCATGTCTTTTCATTGCTAAGCGTTGATGGTAACACAGTATAGGGTTCTTCTTCCCAGTGATTGTCAAGTTTATGACGCCTTCTCTTTCCCTTGAGAACTATATCTCCTGGCATCAAAGGAACAGCAGGTGCTTTTCGATTGTAGGCCTTTTCTTGTTTCTCACGCTGCTGAGTCAGGCTTCGCTCCACACACTCTTGTACTTTCTTGTATTGGGCTTGGCGGTTGGAATCCCAATCAGCACCTTGTTGATGGTCTTCAGGGGTCTCAACTCCCATTTCCAGATCTACTGGCAATCTCCCTGGTCTGGCCCTCATCAGGTATGCCGGTGTGCAGTTCGTGGAACTCACAGGGATGTTGTTATACATGTCCACTAGATCGGGTAGTTTTTCTGGCCACTGACTTCGTTCCTCCAATGGGAGCGTCTTCAGAAGATCGAGAATGATGTGGTTCATCTTCTCACACATGCCATTGGTCTGAGGATGGTAAGGCGTAGTACGGATCTTCTGGCAGCCGTATAGGTTACAAAACTCCTTAAACACTTCAGCTTCAAAGGCTGGTCCTTGGTCAGTGAGCACTTGATCTGGATAGCCATGTGGTCGACAGAAGTGTGTCTGGAAAGCTTTGGCTGCAGTTTGACCTGTCAAGTCCTTGACTGGTACTACCACCAGGAATCTGGAGTAGTGGTCAACCATAGTGAGAGCGTAGTTGTAGCCTTGTCTGCTGGGTGCCAACTTTACATGGTCCAGGGCCACGATCTCCAGGGGCCGTTTAGTTTGGATGGGCTGGAGTGGTGCTCTCTGGCGGTGCTGGTCTTTTCTTCTAAGATTGCAAGGCCCGCAGTTTCGACACCACTTCTCTAGGGCAGATCTCATGCCCACCCAGTAGAATCTTACTTTAAGTAGGGCCTCCAGTTTCTTCCAACCAAAGTGGCCTGCACCATTGTGATAGGCTTCTAGCACCATCCTCGTATCCTTCTGTGGGACAATCACTTGCCACACCTTCTCATGCGTCCTCGGGTCAATGATGCTCCTGTAAAGTTTGTCTTGATAGATGAATAATCGACCCCTCTCCTTCCATAGGTACTGTGCCTCAGGTGGGGCTCCTTTGTCAAGGCTGGCGCCAGGCTGGCTGATCAGTTTCTTTACCAAGCCTACCGCTGGATCATTTTCCTGGGTCTCCTTCCAGTTGTAATGAGGTAGTGGGTTCAGGGTCACCTCTTGGCGGTTGGCACGCGACTGCCGACACTGTTTTGCTCCATGGCGATGGAACGCTGGCAGCTCAATCTCTTCCAGATCATCTTCATCTTCACCCTCATCTGCTAGGTGAGGCATCCTGGACAGAGCATCTGCGTTGCCGTTCTTGCGGCCAGCTCGATACTTGACAGTAAAGTCATAATTCGCCAGTCGGGCTACCCAACGCTGCTCCATGGCACCCAATTTAGCAATATCCAAGTGGGTCAGGGGGTTGTTGTCCGTGAAGACAGTGAATTTGGTGGCTGCCAAGTAGTGCTTGAACCGCTCTGTGATAGCCCATACCATGGCCAGGAACTCCAGCTTGAATGAGCTATAATTCTCTGGGTTTCTTTCGGTAGGCCTGAGCTTCCTGCTGGCGTAAGCAATCACACGCTCTTTGCCTCCCTGTACCTGTGAAAGCACTGCTCCCAGTCCCACATTACTGGCATCTGTGTACAGTACAAATGGCAGACCGTAGTCAGGATAGGCTAGGATCTCTTCACCCGTCAAGGCCCCTTTCATTTGTCTGAAGGAGTGTTCTTCTGCTTCTCCCCAGTGAAATGGCGGGCCGGTGATCTTTCCTTTCTTCTTTGGGTGGCCTACCAGGAGCTCTTGCAAAGGCGCTGCCATTTTCGTGTAGCCCTTGATGAACCTTCTGTAGTAGCCTACCAAGCCAAGGAACTGACGTACCTCCCGGACGGTAGTAGGTGTGGGCCATTCCTGGATGACTGTGACCTTCTCTGGGTCCGGTGCTACTCCTTCTGCACTGACCACGTGACCTAGGTACTGGACCCTTGGCTTCAGTAGATGGCACTTGGATGGTTTCAGCTTCATTCCATATCGGGATAGTGCTTCAAAGACTTCAGCCAGGTGTTTCAGGTGGTCCTCATAGGTCTTGGAGTACACGATGACATCATCCAGGTAGAGCAGGACGGTTTCAAAGTTGAGGTGCCCTAGGCAGCATTCCATAAGCCTCTGGAAGGTCCCGGGGGCATTGCAGAGTCCAAATGGCATGCTGTTGAACTCACAGAGGCCCATTGGGGTGGTGAAGGCCGTCTTCTCCCGATCTTCTTCTGCTACAGATACTTGCCAGTAGCCACTAGTAAGATCTAGGGTAGAAAAGTAGTTAGAGGCTTTCAAGGCAGCGAGGGATTCCTCTATCCTTGGCAAAGGGTAGGCATCCTTGTGTGTTATCTGATTTATCCGTCTGTAATCCACACACATCCTCATCGTGCCATCCTTCTTTCTTACCAGGACTAGGGGAGCTGCCCAGGGGCTGCAACTGTCCCTTATGACTCCTGCCTCCTTCATGTCCTTCAGCATGTCCTTTGTGCGCTGGTAATGGGCTGGTGGAATAGGCCTATGTCTTTCCTTAATGGGAGGATGACTGCCTGTGGGTATGTGATGTTGCACCCCTTTGATCCTACCAAAGTCTAGTGGGTTCTTACTAAAGACCTGCTCGTATTCCTGCACGACCCTGTAAACCCCATGTTTCTGGTAGTCGGGTGTAGAGTCAGTCCCCACGTGTAGTTTCTGGCACCAGTCCTCTAACTGCTTTTGGGAGGTCTCGCCCTCTTTTGAGTCAGCTTGTGTCAGGGGACCTACAGGTGTTATGGCGTCATCTGAGCATGTAAACAGTTTGGCTATGGTAGCGTACCTTGGTAGTCTGGCTTCCTCCTCCCCACAGTTCAACACTCGTACAGGCACTCGTCCCTTGTGTACATCAACTACCCCCCTGGCTGTCAGAATCGTGGGCCAGTGGTCTGAATGAGTGGGCTCTAGTACAGCCTGGTAATCTTGTCCTCTGAGACCTACCGCTGCTCTACACCACATCATCATTTCACTCCGTGGGGGTATCACAATGGGGTTAGCATCCATCACCCGTACACTACCAATCTCACCGCCAGTCTGTTTTACCTGTTGCTTCCTCAGAATGATTCGGATCTCCTTTTGCAAGGCTCTTTGCGACCTGCCGTCAGCACCTTCAACAATCTGGTGAAGCAACAACAACACTTCCCCTAGGCAATTTTCTATGACATTAGTGCCTAAAATCATTTGCGGGTTCCTTTCTCTAACATCAGTGTCCACAACAATCAGTCCTTGTCCCTTCATTTCCTGCCTTCCCACCTTTATGGTTACCTCTTTGACCCCGATCTGGTCTATAGGTTGTCCGTTGGCAGCATAGATGGTGAGGGAGGGGTCCGGTGGTCGGAGATCGCCGTCCGACCAAAACCTCCGATAAAGGACATGCGGGATCGTGGTGACCTGAGAGCCGGTGTCCAATAATGCCGGGGTAGGGATCCCGTCCAAGACGATGGACAGGACAGGACGTCCACCCACGTACTGATCACAGCAGCGACTTGGGCCTGATCTTCTTAATCCTGAGGACTGGCCCTCGGCCCCAGGTTTGACTCGTTTAAAGGACAGGCCCTTGCATAGTGACCTGCCTTCTGGCAACGACGACAGATGGGTTGTCCAGCTGAGTCATAGCGATCACTGCTCCTGCCTCGAGTTGGGGGACCCCTTCTCCTCCGCATCCAAGGGACGTCCTCTGGGTTGTCGGCTAGCAGGATCTGATGAGGGACTTTGGTCTCTGAGGGCAACTGCATTGCTTTCAGGATTTGTGCGACGTCCTTAGTGAGCTGCTGCACTTGGGAGGATAGCGTACTTATGGTCTCTGCTGGCGCGTTGAGTCCTTTTGCAGTCATCAGGGCCTGCGTGGAGGATTCCGCTCCTGCAGCCGTGGAACTGGCAGGGTCTGTGTCCACAGGGGTTTGGAGTGCTTTCACTGCCCGGTCTTTCAGAATGGCAAAGTCCACGTCGGGGTGTTCTAGGGACCACAGCTTCATCTGCTTCCCATCCTCAGGAGAGCGCAGGCCCCGCAGGAATTGTTCCTTCATCATCCGGTTTCCTTCCTGGTCACTGACAGGGTCCACCAGCTTGAGAGCCCGTAGTGCAGCCTGCAGCCTGAGGGCATAGTCTCTTATACTATCTTGGGGCTTCTGACGGCAGTGATAGAAGTCCGTTCTCAGCTCTCCCTCCGTGCGGTGTTCAAAAGCAGCTGCTAGTTTGGCAAAGATGGTCTCAACAGAGCTCCGGTCATCATTGGCCCAGGACTCAGCTTCCAATTCTGCTGCTCCAGTCAATTGTCCCAGCACCACAGCGGCCCTCTGTTTACCAGTCATCGCGTGCATGTCTAGCAGGGTGTTGATCTTTTTCTTAAACCCGGTCAGCGTGTCTATTTTACCGGCGTATTGAGGCAGCCATTGCGCCCCTGGGGCATACAACAAGGACACTGGCATTATGGGGGCGACCTCGGCCGGCGCAGCTGCGACCGCGGCACCGGCACCAGGCGCTGCGGCGTCCAGCGCGACAGGGGCTGGCATCGCTTGGGCTGCGTCGCCCTGACCAGGGGCATTACCTCCTGCAGCGTCCATTTTTCTTCAGAATATCCGCGCGCTCCCTTTCCACTTCCTGGGTCAGTACGCTCTCTGAATTGTGGGGATTCTGGGGCGGCCACACCTCTTCGTGGGCGGTGCTCTTCTCCCTCGCGCGGGCTGCAGCGCGCGCTTTTGAAGATGGCAATATGGCGGCGGTTCAATTTTTGCGGTCGGACCTCTGAGGCACACGGTCACCTGTCTGAACAGGTCTAGTCCTTATCCTGTTCGTGACGCCAGAAGATGTGAAGCCCCACAGGTGTTGTATCGGTGCATACCTTCAGGGACTCCACGTAGCTGGTGCTGGTCACAGGTAGGGAATCTTCAGTTTTGATCGTGACGCCACTCTCAGTATTGCGGTCAGTGGGGACCGCCACTGCAGGTTAGGGGACGCCTGGGGCTGATGGTGGGTGCAGTCGGATATAGTAGCCTCCTGAGAGTGAGGCAAGCCCCAGGGCCCGGTGTGGGTTTGTAGTACCACAAGTCGCAGAATGACTCAAACACAGTCCAAGAAGTCTTTTAACGTGTTTACTCACTGTTTGGAGGTCACGGTGAGATGCCCGGGCGACACTGTGATAACCAGGTGGAACCAGGAATTCCAGGAGGCCGTTCTGAGGGTAGCTGTCCACTCGCCTTCCTTGCACTCTTTCTGTTTTAGGAGGATCCTTTGCTTGAAGCGTGGTAGGACCCCTCCAGGGAAGCTGTTACCACCCTGCTCCCCTCTCTCTGGCTCGTCTGCCGGCAGCGTGGCCTTGGTGGGATGGCTTCTGGCCCTGTCCCCTTATGGGCCTGGTGTGCTGCTTGGCTCAAGCTCTGTGTAGTCGTGGTGAGGGCATGAAGTACCCCCCCAACCTGTAGGTTAAGCAGCTCTGGATGATCTGCTGCCTGTTCTGGGGACCTAGTTCCCCTTGTGTGCTCGGATACTGGGATCTCCGTACTCAGCCACCCCTCTTTCTCTGGATGCTCTTCAGGCCGACCCACAGTACTCCGTTCTCCTCCGCTTTCAGCTACAGCACTCCTCAGGACCTGTCTGCACGGGAGCTTCTCTGCTCCCCCTCCATACACTTCAACTTCTTCCTCTCGACTCCCCTCTTCCTCTCCCTCTCTGCCCTGCTTCCTAGCAACCAGCCCCTGAACACACCCCCTAGCTGGGAATTGAAAGTTAACTCCTTCTGGCTACTCAAGGGTCCCCTCTGGTGATGTGGGAGGCCTGGTCACTATATGTTTGTGTGTGCACCTCATCCTGGCCTTTGGAGATTACCTGGAAGCATTGCTCCCGCATGGGTGCAATACTCTGTGGTGCCTGCCCAGGTCAGGGGCGCCACATGTGTGTGTGTGCGCGGATGTATGATGTGTATCTATGCATGTCAGTGTATATGACTGTGTCTAGATTTATGTCTATTTATGTGTTTTTGTGAATTTCTCTTTAAATAAGTATGTGTACGTATGCCTGTATGTGTATGTATCTGTGCATGTCTATGTGTGGATGGGGCCCACTGAGACTATTTCGCCCAGGGCCCACAAAAACCTGGAGCCGGCCCTGCCTGCACCGACCGCGCCGGTATTCAGATGTATGCGTGTCTTTCAGGCGCGCATACATTTGTACAGTGCGGCCGGTGACAGGAGGCAGAGCAGCACTGCTCAGCCCCACACCGCGAAGTACCGTAATCACCGGGGCTGCAGAGGAGCGCGCCTCAGTCTTGCACCGACATCATCATCACCGGGCCGCAGCTGCAGGGATGAAGAGGAGGACGCGCAGGCACAGGTAAGCGCTCCAGAGGAGCCGAAGATGTACTTTTATATGAGCGGCTGCAGCTGGGGGAGGAGCAGTGTTATTTTACAAGTGGCATTAAGAAGCGGTGGGGGACTTTAGGAGCATATTATGGGTCAGTGGGGGGACATAATAGGGCAGTGGGGGACATTATAATGCAGTGGGGAACATAATAGGGCAGTGGGGAACATACTAGGGCAGTGGAGAACATAATAGGGAGGTGGGGAACATAATAGGGAGGTGAGGAACATAATAGGGAGGTGGGGAACATAATAGGGCGGTGGGGAACATAATAGGACAGTGGGGAACATAATAGGGCAGTGGGGACATTATAGAGCAGTGGGGACATTATAGGGCAGTGGGGAACATTATAGGGCAGTGGGGAACATTATAGGGCAGTGGGGAACATAATAGGGCAGTGGGGAACATAATAGGGAAGTGGGGAACATAATAGGGCAGTGGGAAACATAATAGGGCAGTGGGGGACATAATAGGGCAGTGGGGAATATAATAGGGCAGTGGGGGACACTATACAGGGCAGTGGGGGACACTATATAGGGCAGTGGGGGACACTATAGGGCAGTGGGGGACACTATAAGGCAGTGGGGGACACTATAGGGCAGTGGGAGACACTATAGGGCAGTGGGGGACATTATGAAGCAAATTGGGGAATTATAGGTCAGTGGGGGACGTTATGAAAGAAATTGGACATTATAGGGCAATGGGGGAAATTATGAGGCATCAAAGATTGTGGAAGGCAGCATAGTATAATGAGGAGGGAGGGAATTTATACAGTGAAGTAGTTGGGGGAGATATTATAAAATGCAAATTTTTGGGGGACATTATGGAAAGGGGCACTTTGTGGGGCTATTTTGGAGAGGAGCAGTGTGGGGGGATATTTTGTGCAGGAAGCAATTAAGAACCCCTTCTGATTCCACTTGTTTCCCCAGACATTATTAAATAAAAGGGGCCAGGATGAGGGACATAATTACCATATGGGGCCAGAATAAGGGACATACATTATTAGTTTATGGTGGCACTTGGGGCATAATTACTGTAGGGGCAAATTAGGGGACATTATTACTGATGAAATATAAGTTAATTTTGAGGATACTGACTCCAATGGGGGAACAAGAGTCTGACGTGGTGTAGAAATTGGGGAAATAGTGAGGAATGTGCTCTGGGAGTGATTGGCTATAGGTGACTGTTATTTTCTGCAGAGTCGCGTCATGCAGAAGGAAGTGATGGCGGTCAGCACCGGATGAAGAGAAAAAGCGAAGATGAATAAAGTCAGCTAGAGACGTCACTGGTAAGTCAGTGTGTTACATGAACACACACACTATACTGTACACTGTATACAGAGCTCCTGTGTATAATGTCACTGGTGAGCACTGTATTACCTATACACTATATACAGAGCTCTTGTGTATTATGGCACTGATGGCAATATTAGTGTTATTAGTGTTGTAGTTTTTATTCATGATCATTATTATAGTATTATATGTCCTTGTGTGGTAGTAATATGTCGTCTGGTCATGTTGTACTGATATTTGTCTCGTGTGTGGTATTATTTGGTCATTATGTGGTGTGGTAATAGTGTCACGGTATTTCTCCCTTGTATGTGGTTGTATTCGGTCACTATGTGGTCTGATTATGGTGTGGCGGTATTACTTTCTTGTATGTAGTTATAGTCGGTCATTATGTGGTGTGGTTATAGTGTTGTGGTATTTCTCCCTTGTATGTGGTAATATTCAGTTACTGTGTGGTCTAATTATGATGTGGTGGTATTACTCTCTGGTATGTGGTTGCTTTTGATCACTATGTGTTGGTAGTATGCTATCTGGTCATAGTGTCGCAGTATTTATCCCTTGTATGTGGCTGTATTTGGTCACTGTTTGGTAATATGTGGTCTGGTCACAGTGTGGCGGTATTTCTCCCTTGTATGTGGCTGTATTTGGTCACTGGTGGTAATATGTTGTCTGATCACTGTGTGGCGGTATTTATCCCTTGTATGGGTTGTATTTGGTCACTATGTGGTGGTCATATGTTGTCTGGTCACGGTGTGGCGGTATTTCCCCCTTGTATATGGTATTATTGATTTTTGTATAGTGGATTGTGTTGTGTATGGAGGTCACTTTTTCTCTCTATAAGGGGGAGATTATTTCCAGTAGAAATTAAATACTTAAACATTTAACCCCTCCCTGCCCTGTGACTATTACACTGCAGTAAATATGCACTTACAGAGGTTCTCCAGTGAAAACAAGTAATCACCTTTACTAAGGCCACGTGCACACACTGAGTATTCAGTGCGTTTTTTACCTCAGTATTAGAAGCCTAAACCAGGAGAGGTAAAATCAGAGAAAAAGTGTAATAGAAACACGGGCACCGCTTCTGTATTTATCACCCACTCCTGGATTTGGCTACAAATACTGATGTAAGACACTGACCAAATACTGAACGTGTGAACGTGGCCTAAGGATAAGTGATCATTTATTCATCAGTGGGGTCTGATTGCTGGGACCTGCACCGATCGTGCAACTTTTATCCCCCATTACACTGGAGCTCGTGTCTGACTCAACCCCTGATCCATTCATTCCCTCAGTGGCTGCGAGCGCTGCGCTTGTTATTATCTGGCAGCTCCACAGAGGATGAATGGAGCTGCGGTCACACATCCCACCCCACAGAGGATGAATGGAGCTGCGGTCACACATCCCACCCCACAGAGGATAAATGGAGCTGCGGTCACACATCCCACCCCACAGAGGATGAATGGAGCTGCGGTCACACATCCCACCCCACAGAGGATAAATGGAGCTGCGGTCACACATCCCACCCCACAGAAGATGAATGGAGCTGCGGTCACACATCCCACCCCACAGAGGATGAATGGAGCTGCAGTCACACATCCCACCCCACAGAGGATGAATGGAGCTGCGGTCACACATCCCACCTGCCGCTGCAAAAAGTTCCCCAATCTTCCGATCGGTGCGGTTTCCACTGGTCTGGTTCCACCGATCAATAAGTTATCACCAACCTAACCTGTGGATCGGTGATAACTTGTTTTCACCAAAGACCCCATTACTGCAAACTACTATTAATTGTACATCCCAGTTATGGTGCACAAGATAGATGTGCAGGAGCCGCCTGTGTATACAGTCAAAGCAGCACAATAATGGGGATAACACTAATGGGTGTTTATATTTATCTGTAGGGTGGGCCCCTGGAGTCATTTCCCCCGGTGGGATTCAGACACCCCAGTCCGCCCCTGACTGTATGTCCGTGGTTTACAGGATGGCAGGGGATGTGTAGGGTATCAGAACATGCATTGGACTAAAGCGGGCTTTACACGCTGCGACATCGCTAATGCGGAGTCGTTGGGGTCACGGAATTCATGACGCACATCCGGCCGCATTAGCGATGCCGTTGCGTGTGACATCGATTAGCGATTTTGCATCGTTGCAAAACAGTGCAAAATCGCTAATCGGCGACACGGGGGTCCATTCCCAATTATCGTTACTTCAGCAGTAACGATGTAGTTCGTCGTTCCTGCGGCAGCACACATCGCTGCGTGTGACGCCGCAGGAGCGAGGAAACTCTCCCTACCTGCCTCCCGGCCGCTATGCGGAAGGAAGGAGGTGGGCGGGATGTTACGTCCCGCTCATCTCCGCCCCTCCGCTGCGATTGGGCGGCGGTTCAGTGACGTCGCTGTGACGCCGCATGGACCGCCCCCTTAGAAAGGAGGCGGTTCGCCCGTCACAGCGACGTCGCCGGACAGGTAAGTATGTGTGACGGCTGTGGGCGATGTTGTGCGGCACGGGCAGCGATATGCCCGTGTCGCGCAACAGATGGGGGCGGGTACCCACACTAGCGATATCGGGACCGATATCGCAGTGTGTAAAGTAGCCTTAAAGAAACCCAGTAAGTCACACATCGCTGGAATCAGGGTCTCTGTATCTTCATTAGGTGGCAAAAATTTGCTGACAGATTTCATTTAGCATTCTCCACCAAAGCAAATCTATCCAAAGATTATATAGTTGACAGTTAAAGGGAAAGACTGTGACTCTTCACTTATTGCTTAGCTTTTGATATACATATAATCATTATTCATAATCTTTACCAGGCTGGCTTAACTTTTATTGATTATGGCAAGTTAAAACATTTTAATTCCACTGGAATGGTGACTTACCTGGGCTAAAATACTCCACCGTGGAATTTGTAATCTTTCCCACTGGCATTTTATCGTACAACAGTTCAGGCTATGAACACAAAACGTATTGTGTATAATAGTATTTTGTAGAACACTGACTAATATGTACAGGACCTATCGCTATTTGTAATTACGTCCTTTCATCCATATATTTCTATATGATTTTCTCTTTTGGTGAAACTTCAGACCATGATATGCTTCTGTTTGGTGACCGCTAGCTTCACCAATATAATTTATAGCTTTACACACATTAGTCCTCTGATGCTAACAAAATCAAATAAAAGGAGCAATCCGCCCCCTGCCATTGTCATGTATGTCATAAAAACACATCACGCAACATGACTTATTGCATACAAACAGTTGACAATGACCGTGAACCCACAACCCAGTAATTGTTGTGTAAGGACTGAAGCCAAAGTCGTGTTTATTAAAGAGGGGTCGTCTTTGATGTAATAGTCTCAGAACATGAATAAGGATCTGTTTTACTTCTGTTTATATTACTTTTTTTGAGAAATAAAGTGTGAAGTGTGCAAGTGTCTTGCAGAGATGTCCACAAATCTAGAGAGGGAAGGAAAAAAAATAATCAGCCCACCTTCCAGGGACGACAATTGATTGTGAAAAACACTTGTATTCACATGGGAACCCTAAAGACCCTTGGTCAGGCTGTGGTGCAAGGCGTGAAGGACCACACCAGGTGGGTATCCAGTAGAGATGAGCGGTTCCGTTGAGACTCGGTTTGCCGGCAGCAAACAAGCCTAGCTCCACATGCTTGATCTTGACCCGAATCCTGGATCCAGTTGGTGTTCGGTTCAACAACAGAACCTAAGGTTCACTCATCTCTAGTATCCAGGTCAGAAATGGAAGGAAGGTCCATGAGTACTGGGGTCCAACATCGATGGAGAACTGTTAAAGCATAACTTTTCCTGTGCTTTACACACCATAAACATTATGTTTTATCATTTTCCTATTAGTACTGGAGCTCAGTCCTCATGGACCTTTATTATTAATCTAGTCACCCTGCAACTATTTGCTAGCAATATCTGCAAGGTACAACTGACTGGGAAATTTAGATGAAGGGGAGCCTTCTATATCCACTAACTGTAAAAAGCTTAAAGAGTAACCATCATTTTAATTTTTATTTTATAAATCAATAGTACAAATGAAAATAGGCAACTTTGTAATATATCCTATCAGAAAAATTTGCTTCTTTCCCTGCCAGATTTGACAATCATTATCAAAAATTTTCATTTCTCAGCCCTTGGCGATTGTTACTGATGAGAAAATATGTGTCACATGGTGTTTGGCTCTAAACTCGCCGAGTATCATGGTGGCATCAGACACTGTTCAGACCACAGACTCTGACACTCCACACTGTGCTTTCTCTGGTCCTTCTGAGTTGCACAGGCAGACTCGGGTTTCGACCAACTGTGTTTCCATTAGTGATTGGGATAGCAGGAGTTAATTTCTGCTAGCTTGCTGGTTATCTTTTGGATCAAATGTTGCTGGAGGCCTATCACAGTTACTTCTCATCATTTTAAGATGGAGGAATCTGTAGCTTTTGACAAAAACTTGTCTATGTGCTGTTGTTTTTCAGTCACTGGTGTTGCTTGGTGTGCTATGGAATTCCTCCTGTCGTCTGGTTATTTCTTCCCTGCTCTTTATTTTCCTCCTTAATATTTGTTGTCTGATCACTGTGTGTGAGGGTGCTGCATGATAGAGTTTTGGATTCCCCTGTTTGTCCATATCTGTACGTTTAATTACTCTAGTCCCAGTCCTCCCCTGGGGTGGGGGAGAGGGGGTTTTAGATCAGGGCTTACTAGGAGCAAGGCAAGGAAGGGGGCCCAGAGATTGTCACCATTAGACTACTGTGGGAGTAGGGACAGTCTAACAGCCCCAGTCCCCTCACACCCTGTGACATTATGATGATGGGAAGAGGGAGGAGCTAGAGGTGGAGGCAGAGCCAGAGCTAGAGGGAGGATCTAGAGGCAGAGCTGCGCCCATCCTGTCTCTTTTATTCATAAAATCTCATCAGTAACAACTGCCATCTCCTATCTCAGTAAAGGGAAAATCTTCACTGAAAACAGATGTACCATATTTTCGGACTATAAGATGCACATTTTTCCCCCAAATGTTGGGGGAAAGTGGGGGTGCGTCTTATAGTCTGAATGTGGCTGCGGGGAATGAGGGTGCTGCGGTGTAGCGGGTCATCGGGGGCACGAGCAAGCTGCAGCAGCGTCTGTCGTGCCCACGTGGGCCTGCTCATTTAATATGCACGCCCATCATCCCGCCCATCGGGGAATGAGAGCAGCCTATTAAACAGCCTGACCACATGATCACCCCTGGCAACTACAGCCTGATGTGATCATGTGCGGCTGTATTCACTGCCCCCAACGCATCATCATCAGCGTGGGGTGCAGTGATCAGTATACTCATCGGCCACGATCCCTGAAGCATCACCCCGTCCTCCTGTCTGTGCCGGCCACGGCTGTGTGTGGATACTAGCGGTGTGCACAGCGATGACGTCATCGCTGTGCTCACGTGTCCACACACAGACGCCGCTGGCAGAGACAGGAGGACGAGCGATGCTGCAGGGACCGTGGCCGGCTCTACTCAGCGGTGCTGCTGCTGACACTGACAGGAGAAGGAGCGATGCTGCAGAGAGCGAGGAAAGGTGATGGGGTATATAGCAGGATGCGGCCATACACCAGGATGGGGTATATTATGAGCAGGATGAGGGCATATAGCAGGATGGGGTATATAGCAGGATGCGGCCATATGCCAGGATGGGGGTATATAGCACGATGCGGCCATATACCAGGATGGGGGTATATAGCAGGATGCGGCCATATGCCAGGAAGGGGTATATAGCAGGATGGGGTAAATAGCATGATGCGGCCATATGCCAGGATGGGGTATATAGCAGTATGGGAGCACATACCAGGATGGCAGAATATATCAGGATGGGGGCTATACCAGGATGAGGGACATATGTACACAAGGATGAGGATCATATACAAGGCAGGAGGATCATTACCAGGATGGGGTATTTTAGTTGAGAATTTGGGGACATTACCCCCATAATAGTGTCAACAGCAGATCCTCGCCCCATAACAGTGTGTCATGACCACATTTTTTGCGTAAAATTTTATTTTTCTATTTTCCTTCTCTAAAACCAGGGTGCATCCTATGGTCCGGTGTGTCTTATAGTCCGAAAAATACGGTAACCTCAGAATTGAGAAATTTGGTCAAGATGGATCAATTCTCGCAGAGAAAGAAGCACATTTGTCTGATGAAATATATTACAAAGTTGTCTATTTTCATGTCTACTAATGGTTTATGAAATAAAAATTAAAACGCTTTAAATCAACAGACTTGGTGCAGGTTATAATTTACGTTACATTCAAGTGGGCATTACCAGAGATTTGTCTCTGTTGACAGATCATGAGTTGTGATGGGCAGACCCTGACTGTTAAAGTCCGCATTCGCATGGTTTGAAAAGTATCCAGGTGCTAGACCAATGCCCAGAGTTCTCAGGGAACTTTGGCTAATGATCCAGGTCTGACACTTGGTTAATACAAAAATGTAAAGGAAAAATAAAGAAAAAAAAATAAAGCAAGCGGCGCTATACTTACCAAGCCTGTAGCCCAGCTGTAACTGCTTCCGCAGCCTCCCATTGACTTCCGGGGCTGCACATTAGGATCATGCATATGCACTGCTTTCCATGCCCATCAGCATCTGTGATTGGTTTCAGTCAGATTAACCCCCACCCTGACTAACAGCCTGTCTGATGCCTCCAACCAAAGACCAGGTCTGCAGGTCTGTATCGTACAGTAAAAATAAATAAAAAAATAAATTGGCGTAGGGTCCCCCCATACTATGATACCTTGCACAGACAAAGCTCACCGCTACAGGCTGCAGCCCCCAGCCGTGCTTTTATCTCAGCTGTGTATCAAAATAAGAGGAACCACATGCGTTTTTTTTTTCATTGATTAAATAAATATTTTTAAAAAAGTGTGTGGTTCCCCCCAATTTTGATACCCAGCCATGATAAAGCCCGATAGCTGGGAGCTGTAGAGATAAAAATATAGCGCATATGAGAAGCACCCGTGGAGTGATTTCTGTATATATATATTATAGAATTGCTCACCTGGTTAGGTTGTGCGCCCTCGCACAACCCCGGTGTTAGATGTATAATTCCTCTGGGGGATGAGGGACTGTCTCAGCTGGCGTTATCCGTTGTTTTGCTGGGTGGATCCAGGTTTGTTGCCGCTGCTGGCTTCAGATTCACCGACTTTTTGAATCCTGGAGCTCTGTGCGGACCTGTGTCCTCCCGCTGTTAGTTCAAATGATCTGATGGATTCTATTACTCACAGCAGCTCTACCCGGATTCCCTTATGGGAGTAGGCATGTAGAAAAAAGATTCCGGTCTTTGTGAGCGCTAGTAATAGATCTTTGGTCTTTGATCTTTTAAGAAATTTGGCTTTATTATTAATAACATAAAGCTCTTGTATTAACACAACGCGTTTCAGCAAGATACACTTGCCATCCTCAGGTGTCAAGTGTATCTTGCTGAAACGCGTTGTGTTAATACAAGAGCTTTATGTTATTAATAATAAAGCCAAATTTCTTAAAAGATCAAAGACCAAAGATCTATTACTAGCGCTCACAAAGACCGGAATCTTTTTTCTACGATAGCTGGGAGCTGGTATTCTCAGGCTAGGAAGACAAATGGTTATTGGGAGACAATCCAAGCACTTTACCCGGCTCTTCCCAATTGCCCTGGTGCATTGGCAATCGGGGTAATAAGGGGTTAATCACATGCCACAGCTGCCACTAAGCCCTCCCTAGACTAGCAATGGGAGGCGTCTATGACACCTTCCCATCCCTAATCTGTAAGTGAAAGTAAATAAACACAAAGCACTGAAAAAATCCTTTATTTGGAATAAAATACAAAACACAGCCTCTTTCAACATTTTATTAGCACCCCACAAAACACCCCTACAGGTTCGACATAATCCATACGAGGTCCCACAATGATTTCAGCTCTACTACATTACTGAAGGCACAGTGCGCGATCATGGAACATGACCACATGCTGTGAGGTTCAGAGAGAGACTGAGCCATGATCAGTGGTGACGTTACTCAGGTTAGTTATGGTCACAGCTGGAGGTTCTCACAGTCTTCCACCTGAGATTGCAGGTAACCTCACCCCAAGTGACTTCAAGGAACTCTCACTGAGTTAACAGGCTTGCATCTCCTGACAAAAACTGTGTTTTTTGTCAAGAGATGCAGATTCGGTGCTAAAGTTTTTACACCATATTCCTGCATCAAATCTACACCTCCTGGCAAAAAGCTTCATCACTACCGCATGCGGTATGATGCAGTAGTTATGTGTTTTTTTTTAGGAGGTGTAGTTTGGGTGCAGGAATATGGTGTTAAAATTTCAACACCAAATCTGCATCTTTTGGCAAAAAAATGTACAAAAACGGTTTTGATGCTGTTTCAGTGCAGTTTTCTTCTAAAGGGTGCACATTTGGTACTGAAATGTCTGTGGTTCCTCTTATTTTGAAAACACAGCCAAGATAAGTGTATGGCTGGGGGCTGCAGCCTGTAGTCGTGTGCTTATCTGTGCTGGAAATCATAATATGAGGGGACCCTATGCCAATTTTTTTTTATTTATTTATTTTTACACCTGCAGACCTGGTCTGTGATTAGTTGCAGTCACACAGACTGGGGGTGTGTCTGACTGCAACCAATCACAGATGACAAATGCATATAGTTTTGTGATAATGAGTGGCCACGGAAGGAGAATGAGCGACACGGAAGCAGTTACAGCCACTCCAGAGACTCGGTAAGTATGAAGCGCTTGCTTCATTCTTATTTTCTTTATTTTTCCCTTCTTTTGCCTTTCTTTTTCATTGAAGAGGCAACAGGCTCTGCTGAAACAGGAGACAAACAGCACAACGTTGCAGAGCTGTTGAAAGGTATAACAGACCAGACAGATCTGTGGCTTTCACCCCTGAACCTACAACCAGGCATGGTGTTTGCTTATTTCCGCAAGACAGCTACTATTCCCGCCGGTTTGACAGTGCTACAGCATTGCTTGCGAGTGATAGATCACGGAATAGTGTGCTACATGACCACATGCTGGAGCTGCACTTTACTAATGTTAGCAATACTTTGTGAGCTGCAAAGGCCAGTAGTTGAATACCAGCTATTAAGGCTAGTTTCACACTTGCGTTGAACGGTATTCGTTGCATTGCGTTGTGTGACGGATGCAACAGATGTGTTGCATATAGTGGAACAACGGATGCCGCAAAACAACGGAATCCGTTTTGATTTTTTTTTTTTTACAGTTTTTACCGGCGGCAGACTATTGTGAACGATCAGCTGATCGCTCACAGCAGTCGGTCGCCGGGTGATCAGCTGATCGCTCCCAGTAGCCAGCTGCCGGGTGATTAGCTGATCGCTCCCAGTAGCCGGCCGCCGGGTGATCAGCTGATCGCTTGGCCGCCGAGAATCTGTGGAGTGAGGAGTGGGTGGAGCCGAGCGGGGCCATGGCGCTGAGGACAGGAGAGTGTGCGTGTGTGTATGTATATGTATGTATGTGTGTGTGTGTGTGTATGTACATACATGCGGAGTGGAGTGCGGGAGGGGGCGGAGCCAAGCAGGGAAGTGTCGGGCTCCCTGCACACGTAGCGAGGGTAAATATCGGTGTGGCGCCCTGGACTAGCCAGGTAGCCACAGACAAAACGCACACACATCCCCACCCCCCCAGACAGTTACATTAGTCAGACAAAAACCCTTGTTGCCTTCCTCCAGGATCTGATGTCCACACCAGGTGGGGCGGAGCCAGGTGGTTGGCCCCACCCACCAAGGAGTTCACAGGACTGGAGGCGGGAAAAGTGACAGTTGAGTCTAGGAGGTGAAAGTAGGAGGACACGTACTGCGAGTGTCTGGGTAGGAGCCCAGGCACTGACAGCAAGGTTGTCAGATGGTGGTGGCCGTCTGCAGGAGTTGGTGGAACTCTGCAAAAGCCGTAAGGACCGGGGCTGGGCGATGGCCCACCGGTACTGAACCGGGGAGCGGAGTGAAGCTAAGCACACACAGGCAGGGCCATCGGACCCCGACCAGGCTTGGAGCCGCCGTCAATAGTAAAATCCGAATGTGACAGGAACCCCAGGTGTTTCCTAACAACCAAGTCCCGATTGAAGGCAACCGTCCACACCATGAGGATATACAGCCACCGGCTAGAGATCCAAGGGTCAGCGCCTGCGGGCAAAATGGGCTCCTCCGGCACCTATACGCTGGGGAGCGGACTACCGTTGGGAAGCCAGCAGAGTCAACACAGTACACAAAGGTGCAGGGAAAGACAGCCACCATCACCTGTCCGGGGAGAGACACTGCAGTCGGCTGCGGGACCCGTCCATCCAGCCATTTGGTTTACCGGAGACTTTGTGCATTTGTTGCTGAGTACACTAGTGCCATCCGGCACCACGCCGTGCTGTCCCTGCAACCCTGCACCTCACCAACCCTGCCTCCCCGTCACATCACCGGGCCTCGGGACCACCAACCCCTACCCATGGAGGGGGAAAACAACATCCCAGCTGCTCCCTACCATCGCTCCCGGGATCCCCGTCACTAGCAGCGGTGGTGCCCATCCTCACCACAACCCGTGGGTGGCATCACGGACTAAATCCCCAAACAAACCACCCCCTTTTCACTCACGGGCGAGGAGCGCCGCTCGAGTCCCCGGATCCGGCCCACCGCTTGAGCCACCGAGCAGCAGCCGCAGCGCCGGACCTGAGCGTTAGCGAGCGCAGCGCCCCGCCGCCCGCAACATCGGCAAGCACTTTGCTTGGTTACCCGATATTTACCTTGGTTACGGGTGCAAGGAGCCAGAGAGGGAATGCGCAGTGAAATCCAACAAATTGCGCTGCTCAAAAAAAGTTACATGCTGCATTCCTCCCGTCCGGTGCAGCGTCAAATTAACGACGCTGCGTCGTCCAGCGGATGCAACGCTGACACTTGCGTTAGAGTGCGTCGTCCATACAAGTCTATGGAGAATAGCGCAGTGCGTTAACAAATGCGTTATTCTCCATAGTGACGGACTCCGCTGAACGCAAGTGTGAAAGTACCCTAAAGTGTCTGCACATAAAAACCATACAAATTGGCATGGATGTTTGACATCTGTGATGTTCTACAAAACTTTGAGGAATCAACCAAGATGGTGAGTGGCGATGACAACATAATCAACACAACCATTCCACCTCTGTGTCTACTCAAATGCTAGCTTCTCACAATTAAAAAGGAAGCTTTGCATGCGGACCATGTGGAGATGGAGAAAGTACACAGGGTGGTATGTGTCGCCCAAGGTTATGGGGTACTCGGTCCCGGGCAGTGTATAACTGGGGAATGTCACTTGGCGCCCTGCGTACTTTTTAAAAAGGGGAATATTTACAGGGGATTATTGAATAAAGTTTATACGTGACGCCACTTGCGGTTTTGCGTCTATAGGGATGGAGCCACTGCTGCACAATGTTCACTACTGGGACTGATGTTAGTAGCAGCCTGGATGTTAGGCCCTCCGTAAGCAGGGCCAGGCCCAAGGGGATATGTGTTGCAGCTGAGTGTTGAAAGTAGGTAGGCCACAATGGGAGTTCAGTGTAACTGGTTCTTTTTATTCACTGCAAGCTGGTAACTGGTCACTCGAGGCTGGCTGGTCTTAACCGTAGGTCCCCTTAGTCCCAGTGCCAGTTTAGTGACCTGGTGGCTTCTTTCCCCTGCATCGGTCTTTGGTTGGTGGGTCCCCGTGGTGTAGAGCGGCTTGAATCCCCTCCTGGTTTTCTTCTTCAGCTGTCCGTATGATGGTAGCTTGAACCCTTTGGGGTTGGAGTCTCTGGTCCTGTCCCCGGTTCTTCCTTTGCTACTAAAGGTACCGTCACACTAAGCAACATCGCTAGCAACATCGCTGCTGAGGCACAACTTGCTAGCGATGTTGCTTAGTGTGACATCCAGCAACAACCTGGCCCCTGTTGTGAGGTCATTGGTTGTTGCTGAATGTCCTGGACTATTTTTTAGTTGTTGCTCTCCCGCTGTGAAGCACACATCGCTGTGTGTGACAGCGACAGAGCAACAACTAAATGTGCAGGCAGCAGGAGCCGGCTTCTGTGGACGCTGGTAACCACGGTAAACAGCGGGTAACCAAAAAGCCCTTACCTTGGTTACCCGATATTTACCTTCGTTACCAGCGTCCGCCGCTCTCAGCTGTCAGTGCCGGCTCCCTGCTCTCTGCACACGTTGCCAGAGTACACATCGGGTAATTAACCCAATGTGTACTGTGGCTATGTGTGCAGGGAACAGGGAGCCGGCACTGGCAGTGTGAGAGCGGCGGACACTGGTAACGAAGGTAAATATCGGGTAACCAAGGGAAGGGCTTCTTGGCCACCCGATTTTTACCGTGGTTACCAGCGTCCGCAGAAGCCGGCTCCCTGCTGCCTGCACACGTAGCAGAGTACACATCGGGTAATTAACCCGATGTGTACTGTGGCTAGGTGTGCAGGGAGCCAGCGCTAAGCGCTGTGCGCTGGTAACTAAGGTAAATATCGGGTTGGTTACCCGATATTTACCTTAGTTACCAAGCGCAGCATGCTTCCAGGTGTAGCGACACTCCAGCGATCCCTGCCAGGTCAGGTTGCTGGTGGGATCGCTGGAGCGTTGCTTAGTGTGACATCTCACCAGCGACCTCCTAGCAACTTACCAGGGATCCCTATCAGGTTGTATCGTTGTTGGGATCGCTGGTAAGTTGTTTAGTGTGACTGGGCCTTTAGTCCCGAACTTCAAGGTCAGCGAGGACCTTGATTGTAGATTTTATCAGGTCTGCCTGGAGCTTTTGCCTGACCTCGGATTCTGTACACCATTGGTGCATAGTTTGGGAGTACTCTACTGTACTCCACCGGCAACTAACCGCCTCGGCCCTCAGGTCACTGTTCACTCCTGTCAGTCCGTCTGCTCACTTTCATTTCCTCTGACACACTACTCTCTCCCTCACTGTCTGACTCTCCACTGTCTGCCCCTCCCAGCTGGTTTTCTAGTGGACTGGAGTGGCTCCACCTCTAGGCGGCCATCCATTGGTCCGACCCTAGCCTGGTACCATTCTATGGGTGATGTTTGGGGAAAACAGGGATTACCTTGAGTGTTTGTGTGTTACCAGCACAGGTTTTCTGGGTCCCTAGGGGGTAGGCCCTGCATCCTTGTGAGGATGCAGTACCTAGTAGCTCCCTGATGGCTTCAGGGGTGCTACATTCCCCCTTGGTTAATTCCAGCATGTCTTTGGGCTGCAAGTGATACAGGTTACACTTTTTATTTTGCACACAAATGAAAACATAACAGGTCTTCCCACACAGGGGAGGTTCAGGCTTTAACGTTACTTAAACTGGAGTAACCCTCCTTGCACCCACCACCCAAAGGTACTGGTCCCAAGACCCTCTAGGAGGAAGGTCACTGGTCTCTTTGGTGACCAGGTCTCAGCCTACTCCACTGCAGACCTTTCCTCCAATCTTCCTCTCCTTAGTGGCGGTGTTTAACAGGGTCCACTGGTTAGGTTGTACTCTGGTGATGAACAACAGGTGCAACTTTTTACAAGTAAAGTTTTTGGCTGCTGCCATTCCTGCAGCCTGGGTCCATTTTTATCAAATCAAAACTGGTTAATGCAACAGTCAACATTTTCCGCACATATTTATCTGGAACAGTCAAACCAACAAACAAACAACTAGTAGCACAACAGGTCATAGCTACCAGGGTGTTGGAAAGGGGCCATCTGGTTCACTTGGCTTCCTGGGATCAGCATTTACAGTCTGGGTACACTGGTCCCATGCACCTGCACTGCCTCCTGGTGGCAGCTGGAGGGCTGGTGCTGAAGTAGGAGTGGGTTCCTCTGCAATGATCTCTGCTGGCACAGAGGGTTGCATCTGGGAACCGACCTCACGCCAGTCCGGGAACGGGTCAACAGCAGGCTTGTACTCAGGTTCTTCTGGCTTGGGCACCCAGATGTCGGGTACCGTGTACCTCGTTAGCACAACACGGAGGAACTCGCCCACCGCACGCGATATCCACTTCGGAAGCAGGCCTGTCGTACGCCTTACAGCGACAGGGCACAGTACCTGGGGATGGTCGTGAGCTCTGGCGGCTGCCTCCTCCGCAGCTCCCGATGGCGCTGTAGCCTGGGCTGTCGTCACTGGGTCAGAGGGTGCAGCTTGATCCTTCTCCAGCGGAGAAGGTGATGCCGTCGGGTCTGATCTGGCCGGGGATGCCTATACCACTTGGTCCTCCTCTGGGAGAGAAGGTGATGTGACCGCTTCAGGTCTCATTGGCTCTGGTGGGGATGCGGCCTGGTTGAGGATGGATCCCGGTATCTGGGTCAGTGCAGCCTGGTCAAGTGGCACTCCTCTCTCTTAGGCCAGCATGGCTGCCACCACTCCCATCATCTCCGCCTTCCACTCCTCGATGCGCTGCAGGTGTTCCACACCCAGAGTCCAGCACAGCCACTAGACCTCCGTCTCTGGCCTCTCTGCGGTCCAAGTCCCTGAGCGAGCTGGTGCACTTGCACACTCTCCCGATAAAGACATGTTGTTGCTTGGTACAGTCCTGGAGGCATTCTGTGGCAGGGCTTCCAGGCT
Source organism: Anomaloglossus baeobatrachus (assembly GCF_048569485.1). NCBI lineage: Eukaryota > Metazoa > Chordata > Amphibia > Anura > Aromobatidae > Anomaloglossus > Anomaloglossus baeobatrachus. Next base: position 783,141,029 of record NC_134353.1, read on the forward strand.
ACCTGCTTCCGGTTTCGTTTTACATTCTGGACACTCCCCGGGGGCAGGGCTTTCTTTTCACACCTTTCTCACTGCTGTGTTGCAGTTACTTTTTTACACCAAAATGGCGGCGTTTTTTGAAGCCATAAAACATATTCCTAAAACACAGTCTTTAAGGCACATGTCACCCGGTTTGACTGGGTCCAGTTCAATCCTGTTCATGATGCCAGGAAAAAGCTGTGTCACCCAGGGTTATGGGGTACTCGGTCCAGGACAGTGTATAACTGGGGAATACCCTGGCTGCTTTTTAAAAAAAGGAATAGTTACAGGGGATTATTGAATAAAGTTTATACGTGACGCCACTTGCGGTTTTGCGGCTATAGGGATGGAGCTGTCGCTGCACAATGTTCACTACTGGGGCTGGTGTTAGAGGCAGTCTGGATGTTAGGCCCTCCACAAGCAGGGCCAGGCCCCAGAGGATAGGTGTTGCAAGTGGGTGTTGAAAGAAGGTAGGCCACAATGGGAGCTCAGTGTAACTGGTTCTTTTTACTCACTGCAAGCTGGTAACTGGTCACCCAAGGCTGGCTAGTCTTAACCGCAGGTCCCCTTAGTCCCAGTGCTGGTTTAGTGACCTGGTGGCTTCTTTCCCCTGCATCGGTCTTTGGTTGGTGGGTCCCCATGGCGTAGAGCGGCTGGGGGTCCCCTTCTGGTTGTCTTCTTCAGCAGTCCGTAAGACAGTAGCGTGACCCCAGTGGAAGCCTGTCTGGAGCTGCATTTGGCAGCAGTGGAGGGCCATGAAAGCTCTCTGCCCCGGGGAAAAGCGCAGTGCACAAAATATTAAGATTAAGGGAATCTGGTCATGGGTTCCCAGGGACTTGGGCTTCGGATGGTAGCCAAGATTGCCCTCATTATAATCCACCTATGACCCCAAGGTTGGTAACTTGTCCTGATTATAGGTATAGCATAATAAGGGCAATCTAGGCTACTGCCTGGGGCCCAAGGTGTGGAGGGGAGGGGGGGAGGGGGGCCTGAACAGACTGACCTCATTAAAATGTTTTCTTCACCACCATCGGTGGTGGTGATCTCCAGACAGGGAGATGCCGGCAATTTCCAAGGAAGCTCCCGTTACCTTTTCTTGTGACGTGATCAGCAGGTGGCGGTATGATGACATTATCGTGCCCGCATGTATGTGCCATCCACAAGAAAAAGTAGAAATGCAAGAAATTGTATGGAGAGGTAAGTATTGAAACTTTTTTCTAATAGAATGAATGAAATGGGGGTGGAAGAAAGGTACGGTAATTATAATTAATAAAGGGTGGGGAGTGGGAGGGAGGACATTTAATGAATACAAGATGGCAGTGGGAGAGAGGACATTATATTTAATAAATTGAGGGTGGTGGGCATATAATTATAATGAATCGGGAGAGTGGGATATGCACAGTGGTGGGGCATTTGAGGAGGCAGGAGAGTGACTGGGAATGAATTGGAGGAAATATCTCAGAGGCTAATTAATTTATATATTTATTGGGTGGGGACACAGGGGTGGATTATCAATTTACATTTATAATAGTGGGTTGAATAATAGCTAATTATATATTATTGATGCAGTGCATTTCTGTATTCAGCAACGCCCTATGGGGGACTTTCTTATTCGGGAAATATACATTTGTTAGACCTCTTTTATTTTCAGGGCTGCAAACTGCTGTGTCTGAGTTACAGCGTTAGGACCCCACAATGAAGCTTTGACAAGATAAAAAAGAAATAGGCTACAATTATAGTGTAAGACATTTGGGGTAATATACATGGATATAAAAATGTATCCTGTATAGGAGTACTGTATAGGGGTACATTTACCATTACCGATTGGCAGTTATTTACTGTCGTCTCTCTGTTAAAACAGGCTATTTAAAGGATGGTATGAAATTAAAATTTATTTTCATCCTAGTGTATTAGTCTAATTTTTTTGTACACGGTTTGAGAAAGGTCTGCACCTTTTGCCCGAAACGTGTCACATTGTACATTGTATTTTTGAAAATGGAATAAATAAGGCAAAGAAAGAAGCTAATTTGATGTGAGTACTGATATTCATGCTTTCATGAATTAAAATTACGTGATACAATAATATTGTTGTTAACCAGCCAAGGTAAAGCAGAGAGCTGGGGGCTGGTATTATCAGGCTAGGAAGTCCCCTGGTTATTTGGCCCTTCATAGACTAAAAATAGCAGCTCGTGGCCTCCCCCGAAGTGGTGCATCCATTAGATTCACCAATTGTGGTGCTTTGCCTGGCTCTTCCCTATTGCTCTGGTATTGAGGCAATCAGGGTAATACTTTTGGGGTTGTTGTCAGCTTTGAATTTAAAGCTAGCATCAAATCCAGGGGTTAGTAATGGAGAGGCATATATCAGGCATCACCATTACTAACCCGGAATGCCTACAGTAAAAAAAAAAAAAATACACACACTGGAAAAAAAATAGTTTGTTTGACTACTCCCTCGTTCACCATTTTTTAATCTTGACTGATTTGACCTTATGTTTTGTAATTTCTGCATTGGTTATAATATTAAAATGTGTCAGATCTATTTAATGTTTTAGATTTATAATATAAGGTGTTATCCATGTGCTTGACCTGCCATAGGCCTTTCGTGTGTTCTGTACATTACTGAAATGTGTTGACAAGTCCCCTTTAGATAAATTATGAAAAGTTATCTAGTTACTGTACCATAAAGCCTGATAAGTCTCATGCATAAGTGCACAATAATTTTCCCCAGCAGTATATCTGCTCTATATTTATGATGTGTACTAGATATTCCTCAGGCAGTTACGCTCAAATGGATATATGGGACAAGCAGCTATGATGTTTGTCTAGAAGAAATGAGACTGTGGCTGCCAAACATTTACACAGCCCTACAATACAATGTATGGATGATATCTTGGAATTAATTGGAACCAGGCACATTTTTGGGCTTTCTCTTGATGGTCCAGTGTTGTAATAGACAAACCTGCCATTGCAATGTACTGTCAGAAATACGTCTTCACTGTCCGTTTGGCTTGTATCGCAGAAAATGTCACACAATTTTCAGGCATGTAACTATCACTTTGAAAGGATTAGAAACAAAGTAATAATTATGAGCAGTCACATAATAATTGCTCTCATTCCTACTCACTCATACATTGAACATAAATCTATAAATATACACTAACCACTTATTATACACAGACCCTGTCAGTTACATTCCTTGTACGACTCTGTGTCACCTTCTTAGATAGATAGGGTTGGAATGCCATGTAAAACAGCTTCATCTGACATGGAGGCACTTTATAAGAAGAGGAACAGACCAGGGTAATGCCAAATCCCACCACACCCCCCCCACATTCTGCTTTGTTTCAGACACTGGGGAGTCAAAGGTGAACGGCACCATCTTCCCTTTCTCTGAAGAGCCAATAATTCATACTGTTTTTTACTAATTTGTATTCGTTTAAAGGGATTTTCTAGTTTGAGGTTAAGAATGTTTAATAATTGTATGAATGAAACCTAATTACACTTTGTAAGGGTATGTGCAGACTACGTCTTTTCAATGACAGTGTACCTGGCCAAGGTTTTCAAGAAGAAAACGCTTCAGCAAAGTCTAGGCAATACTGTGTAGTAGTAACCGGTAGTAGTAACTGTTGGATTTTTGCATTGTTTCATTACTCATTCAGGTTCTTAGCGCGTTGTTCAGACTAGATGCAGTTGTATCCACTTATTTTTTTAACGCAGAACTAGTTTTGGCTTCTGGACTCTGCATATAAAGCTGGCCATATACATGAGAGATAACTCTTAGCTGAACATTTGTGTATTTTCAATGGGGAACGGGGAGAAAGCTGTTGCCGGACACCACTTATCTTTCCTGAACATAACACAAGAGTATTGGCCATTGAAATTAAAAACATAATGACCCTCTGTCAGGAGAGAGTCTCATGTCATAGGTCATATACCATGGCAAGACTGATTAACAGACATGATACACAAGGTATAGAAATCCAAAATCCCCATAGAAGTGTAGGCAAACATCACCAAAAGGGGGATAGTGACAAAGACCAGATGTGTGGATAAAATATCATATTTCCAAGAAAAAAGGTCTACAGCAGTTAGCGGTGTGAAGAGTTTAATGTTGCTTCATGCAAAATGGTGAGACACCGGAGGGGAAAAGAGGGGACGGAGCACACAGGACGACAGTACCATTTCGCACCTCTAGTGGTGCTTTCACGGGGAGTAAAAATACAAGTAAGACCATGTATACTACCACATATCCCACATAGGGCTTGAGTAAGGGCACGGTGGCTCAGTGGTTAGTACTGCAGCCTTCTATCGCTTGGGTCCTGGGTTCAATTCCCACCAAGGAATATAACCGCCTGCTGTGAGCTTCAGGCAGACACTGCGATGATCGGTGATGTAATTTAGGTTAATTGAGCTCACAGCTAGAGGTTGCCATGGTCCTCCACCTTTGATCACATGTAACCTTACCTCATTGAACTGAGTGACCTCAGGTAAGGATACCTGCGAGATTTGTTCACAAAAAACTGCACCTTGTGCCAGAAAATGCAACCAAAAAGCCTGCATTTTTGTCCTGTGCGTTTTTTTTTTTTAGTAAAATCAATGGCTGGATAGGCTAAAATACGCAGGGCAAAAATGCACAAAGATTTGACATGCTGCAGTTTTTTTTGTGCACCAAAAACTGCAAACAAAAAAAAGTAACGTGCGCACAGCATTTCTGAATTCCAATAGACTTTGCTGGGAGAAGTAAAGACATGCAGGTTTGGACAGAACAAACTGCACCAAAAGTCACATAAAAAAACCCGCAGTATGCGCACACAGGCTGACAGTGTCATCTGCTGCTAGTGATGTCCTTAGTTTGGTTATTAAACAGCATCTTCAAGCAAATAGCACTGCTGAGTTCTGCAGAGTCTAAAGTATAAAGGTATGAAGAGAATTCTATACTGTATCAATTTTAGGCCAGATGTTTCCAAAGAATGTTCATATTTCCAATTAAGAAAAAAAAACATTGCATTTTCTGTGTGCTCTCTCAGTAATTTTATGTGGCATATGTATAGATTTATACAATTTTCTAGCAATTAGAAGGATAAAAATAGATGTGCTGCCCATATGTTTATTCAAAAGAAGAATGGAAACATGCTACATCATGCAATTTAGTGTTGGAATGGAATAAAAATATCAAGAAAAATTAAGTTGTTATGGTTCATTTTCGTTACGTTCTTTTTGTTCAGGATTTCTAAGTAACTGAAGCCCCTCTTCTTTGAACATTGTGGTCCCAATTCATCATTTACATCTTTTCTGAGTCACTTTTCCTTTTTATCTTGTTGCATTCGTTGCTGTTTTTACCTCTAAATTCATCATATCCACTGGATAGGGCATCAATTTATTTTGGCTAGACAACCACCTTAAATATGAGCATCTCAATTTGAGTTTGGGGAAATAAAGCAGATTTTAGAATGACTGGAATTTATTTATATTTACTAGGCAATAACAATTTTTGTCAATGAACAAGCATGGAACTAAAGGGTGAGCAGATGCACAGTCAAATCTGACTCTCAGGGTCTTTATGGGTCATTAGTCCTGTGCTGTGACGTCACTTTATATACTATCACTGTTTAATATTCCAGCTTGGGAAACCACTCTGTATATTTTTCTGGAGGTGGTTCATTATTGTGTGTTATCCATTTTCTGAATCATAATTATTTGTAAATACTTATATACCAAAAAAAGATAAAAATATTGCAATTCTTTACCTTAATTGGCTAACTCAAAAAGTCTATCTGCAAGATTTTGAACATCAGAGGTTGTTTTGTGGCGCCCTGGACAAGCCAGGGGCCACAGGTAACAACACACACACACCCCCACTCCCACCCCCAGCAGTTCACAGCAGACACCCCCAGTGAGACCTGATTTCTTCCTTGGGTTCAGACAGACACACCAGGTGGGCGGAGTCAGGCAGATGGAGACGCCCACCCAGGAGTCTGGCTGGCCTGAGGCAGGAAGCAGGTCCAGACAAGTCCAGGCAGAGGAAGAGAGAAGAGGTCTGCAGAGAGGCAGACGCAGACTGGGGCCTAGGTTGGAGCCTAGGGCCCTCGTGTAGCAGTCAGGCAGACGGTAGTGGCCGTCTGCGAGAGTCGGGAAGACAGTCTGGTGGAACTGTAGGTAGCCGGGGCTGGGCGGTGGCCCACCGGTACCGAACCGGGGAGCCAGCTGGAAACCGGAGCGCAGGAGGAGTGTACGGAAGGTGCAGGAAAGGACTTACATTACCAACCTGGGGTCAGGGGAAAACACCGCAGCCGTCTGTGGGACCCGTCCATCCAGCCGTTTGTTTCATCAGAGACTCCATGTGTGTTACTGGCTGAGTGAGTACCACCGTGGCATGCGGCACCGCGCTGCCCCCGCGACTCTGCACCTCACCAGGCCCCGTAACCCGCCTGCCATCCATCCCTACCCCATCACCGGGCCCCGGGACAACCAACCCCCTACCCACGGAGGGGAGAACTAACATCCAGGCTGCTCCCTGTCATCGCTCCTGGGATCCCCGTCCAGAGCAGCGGTGGTGTCAACAACCTCACCACAACCGTGGGTGGCGTCACGGACAATAACCAAATCCCCACAATCAAATCCCCTTTTCACTCATGGGAGAGGAACGCCGCTCGAGTCTCCGGGATCCGGCCCACCGCTCGAGCCACCACCGAGCAGCAGCGGCAGCAGCAGCCGGACCCGAGCAGTGGGAGAGAGCAGCGTCCCCTCCTCCGCCCGCGACACTTTCATCAGGCAATTTTATTAATTAATGCGACAAGAGTCAATAAAGTTTAAAAGATGTTACAAGACATTTGTGCATGGGTTGGATGAGGTGATGCCTCCCAAAAATAAATGACAGTAATACTGAGGATTTTGAAACAAATTGAGAGGTTGGAACTTGTTAGTTTAGTGTTCTGGAGTCAGTCTGGACTTTTCAGTCCGGTTTTAGAGTCTGCTATTCAAGCCTTTCAAGAAATTAAATCTCCTGTACTGGACCATCCTGATATAGACAGACCATTCTACCTTGAAGGAGATACCTCTGCTATTAGTGTAAATCAAAAAAGTCTGTGGAGCCTCTGTTAGGAGTCTCAACACAGAAACCAGACAGATATCCCTCCGGGAAGGACCCAGCCAAGGGGTGGCTCTTTTTAGGAGACCACCATAACCACCATATTAACCCCTTAACGACCGCGGGCCGTAAAATTACGTCCTAAATGACATAATCTTACTGCCCGCGGTCCTCCGGCGGCAGCATGCCGCGATCGGCACACATCTCAGCTGATTTTCACAGCTGAGATGTGTGCCTGCTAGGCACGAGCAGAATCGTTATCTGCTCGTGCCGATTAACCCCTTATAATGGCGCTGTCAATACATGACAGCGCCATTATAAGCGCAATCGCGGTAAAGTTTTACTTACCGCCAAAACCGGAAGTCACGTGACGCGATCACGTGACTCCCGATAGTTGTCATGGTAGTACAGGGTCATGTGATGACTCCTGTACTACACATGAATTGGTTTCACTTTCGCTGTGCCCGGGGCACAGCAAAAGAGAAAGACAGCGTATCTGCTGTTTACAGCCTTCCAGCTGTGATCAGCAGATACTGCAGAGCGATCGGAATGCTGATCGCAATAGCCCCCTAGGGGGACTAGTAAAATAAAAAAAAAAAAGTAAAAAAATAAGTTTTAAAAAATTAAAAAAAAACAAAAAAACCTAAAAGTTCAAATCACCCCCCATTCGCCCCATTGAAAATTAAAGGGTTAAAAAAATAAAAAATATACACACATTTGGTATCGCCGCGTTCAGAAACGCCCGATCTATCAAAATATAAAATCAATTAATCTGATCAGTAAACGGCGTAGCGGCAAAAAAATTCCAAACGCCAAAACGACGTTTTTTTGTCGCCACAACTTTTGCGCAAAATGCAATAAGAGGCGATCAAAACGTAGCATCTGCGCAAAAATGGTACCGGTAAAAACGTCAGCTCGAGACGCAAAAAATAAGCCGTCATTGAGCCTAAGATCCCGAAAAATGAGAACGCTACGGGTCACGGAATATGGCGTAAAACGTGCGCCACTTTTTTCGGACAAACTTCCGATTTTTTTTAACCCCTTATATAAAAGTAAACCTATACATGTTTGGTGTCTACGAACTCGCACTGACCTGAGGCATCACACCCACACATCAGTTTTACCATATAGTGAACACAGTGAATAAAATATCTCAAAAACTATAGTGCTATCGCACTTTTTTTGCAATTTTTCAGCATTTGGAATTTTTTTGCCATTTTCTAGTACACAATATGGTAAAACTGATGGTTTCATTTAAAAGTACAGCTCGTTCCGCAAAAAATGAGCCCTCACATGACCATATTGACTGAAAAATAAAAAAGTTACGTCTCTCAGAAAAAGAATGGCGAAAAAAAAAAACGGAAAGCGAAAAATCGGCCGGTCGTGAAAGGGTTAAGTGGCTCTTTTAGTCAATATCCAACTTTTTGACAAGTTTAAAGATATGACAAGGCTGGGTCCTTCCCGGAGGGATATCTGGCTGGTTTCTGTGTTGAGACTCCTAATAGAGGCTCCACGGACTTTTTTGATTTGCATATTTCCCAGGGGGAAATGTACCTAGGATTTCACTGTCTTGAGCGCCCTCGCTGGCTGCCAGCAGTGTTTTCTCTGGCTGGTCTCCCCGAGATCAGTGATTGTTTTGTCTTGTTGGTCTGCTAGGCATTGCTCCCACCTGACCAGAATCCTACTCTACACTGATGAGGGGCAATACCCCGAAACAGCTGTCTGTGGATGGATACCTGGCCTTGGTATTTCCCTTGCCATATCTTTAAACTTGTCAAAAAGTTGGATATTGACTAAAAGGGCCACTTAATATGGTGGTTATGGTGGTCTCCTAAAAAGAGCCACCTCTTGGCTGGGTCCTTCCCGGAGGGATATCTGGCTGGTTTCTGTGTTGAGACTCCTAACAGAGGCTCCACACACATTTTTGATTTGCATATTTCCCAGGGGGCAATGCACCTAGGATTTCACTGTCTTGAGCGCCCTCACTGGCTGCCGGCAGTATTTTCTCTGGCTGGTCTCCCCGAGATCTTGATTGTTTTGTCTTGTTCTGCTATTAGTGTAGGAACAGTTCTCTCATAAAATTCATCTGAAACAAGAAATAATCCCTGTAGATTCTTCTCCAAAATATTTTCTCCAGAAGAAAATAAATATTCCATTAGTGAATTACACACAACCATGGACGTCAATGGACACCCACATATACGAGTGACACGAAAGACAGTAAAAAAGACACCTTTATTAATATTGATTTAAAAAGTTTAAAACAGACAAAAGGTACCGTGAACAGGGAGGGACACAGACAGGAAAAATTACAAAAAATTAATGGTTTTTCAGGTGACCAAAAAATATATATGTACACCTGCGCCGGCATACCTGTTAGACTAAATGCTGGAAATTGCAGTATCCTGCGCTGTTCATTGGTTATAATGAATCACTTCTAAATTGCCGTACAGATGGAATTCCACCAACCTGCAGAGCATATGTGTGAATATTGATCGACAACCATGTGCAGAATACAGAGTGCAGCAATGATGTATTCCACCTGCAGTAAAAACCAACTTGCTACCCCTCACCCATCCAGATCCACACATTGTCCGTGCATGGCATATGTATAAATCATGCCAACATAGGTCACTCCCCAAAGTGGGGCATCCTTCCAAGTTGGAGCTGGCTATGCAATATAACGTTCACCAAAACAAGTAAGGTGAACAAAAAAGCAGTTTGATAAAGCATAATGCATGCCAGGCACAGGCAACTGAGTGGATACCAAAGGGAGGGGGGAGGGGGAGTGGTAATGCAGGCAGATTTAAACAGGCAAGACGGTAAATAACAGGCACATCGAAAAGTGGAAATAACAAATTACATCACCTGAAAATATCCTGCCGCGACCCTCACACTCCGACACGTGTTTCGCAGTTGCTTTCTCAAGGAGCGTGCCAGAGGTGAGGGGCAGGCTGGTTAAAAAGACTGGAGCAGCCTATGGAGATGAACTTTAAGATCATATGATCGGCTAAACGTAAATGACTCCACCTAAGGACGTGGCGCATGACAACCGTTACCACCACCGCTAATGGAATACGCTTCCCATATGCCGCGATCACGTGCCCGTGACGTCACGGCCCATGTGATAATGGAACCATGGAAACCACGGGACGCTTTCAGACGCGGTTTTGGAAGCGAGCGAGCAGTTCAGCAGGCATGCGCACTAGGTGGATTCACACACATAGAAGCAGACAGGAAATGTTCTAAATCTAAATGGGCTTCCAACAATCCGCCTCCTGTTACACGGGGTCGGTATATGTTACAACATTATCAATAGCACACAGTCAAGGCGGGAAATAAGAGCAAACACTGCATCAATGAACATATTCTAAAATACATAATACACTTTAAGAAAATATAAATTTTATAGGCAGTGTTCAACCATCCTCATCATGTTATAACATCTTTATCAGAAAGATGACAGATATTACATCAATGGACATATATTACCACGTACAGTACAGATGACAAAGTGCTCTCCCCGTTTACCCACGGAGAACATTCGGCCACCTCCACCACTTTTTGGTGCATACCCAGATATATAATGACACCATTGCGTCCTATAAGACATAAGAGCCCAGATCAGTAGTTGTAGTCCATAAGAACAGAATCCTCTTCATTTCTTTGGGTAAACGCCATAAACCATTGAACTCCAAGGCACTGATGTAGAAGTATATGCTCCAGAAATAAAGCCAGACATGGGTAACCTAATGAACTAAAAAACAGACAATTAAAATTACATAAAACACCCACCACACACACCTAAATAAAACCAGGTATGGCCATTGATACACATCAAAAGGTCACAATGACAAAACCAAAAGCAGACCCAAATGCATTGAAAGGCCACCTAATCATCTTACAGGAAAGCTGAGAACCCCATATTCTCATTCAGACCATTGGGGGCCAGGGTTCCCAGTCTATATATCCATTTACTTTCGACCTGGGCAAGAAGCCTGCCCAGGTCCCCCCCTCTTGTTCCCATAGAGATCATATCTATACCCTTGACTTTCAACATGGTAGGATTGCAGGAATGAAAGTTCTTAAAATGTCTAGGAATAGTTTTCAGAAGACTTACATCATTAATGCCTTTAGCCTTCTCTATATCTAGACAGTGCTCGCGGACCCTAATCTTTAGCTCCCTCGTGGTCAGACCAATGTATACCTTTTTGCACGGGCATTCAGCCCTGTAAATGACCCCCCTTGATGAACACGTGATTCTTTGTCTGATCTCGAACTCACGAGATCCATCAAAGTTATGGAATCTTTTTGCCTTTACAAGGTTGGTACAACGCCTTGCATAGGCCACAAGGGAAGAAGCCAAGCAACAGCGGTTGACCAAGCGTGCTTACCCGAGATGGTTCATAGTGGCTATGAACCAGCATGTCTCTCAGATTTTTAGCACGCTTGGCCACCAAAGATGGCCGTGATGGAAGAATTGATCTCAAAGTTGGATCCGTCATAAGAATATTCCAATGTTTATGAACAATCTTTTTCAACTCATCCCATCTACTATTGTAGGTTGTGATGAGACGCACCATTGGTTCATTCTTGTTACTGTCCTTTACAACATTAGAAAAGAGAAGGGAATTTCTAGTCGATTTCATTGCCCTTTTAAACCCATGTCTGATGACTCTCCGACTATAACCTCTAGTCTCAAATCTATGTGCCAGTTCCTCCGAATGAGTCATAAAACTGGCATCATCCGAACAAATCCTCCTTATTCTAAGGAACTGGCTACTAGGAATCCCCTGGATGGTACTTTTAGGGTGAGCAGAGGATGCCAACAATAACGAATTGGTAGCCGTAGGCTTACGATACACTTGCGTGGACAACAGGCCATTAGATGACGCAACAATCCTCAGATCTAAAAATTTAATGGTGCGCCCATATTCAAAGGTAAGTTTGATGTTCAAATCATTCTGATTTAAACATTGCATAAATTCCTGGAGACCACTGAGATCACCCTCCCAGATGAATAGAACATCATCAATATACCTGACCCAATTTTGGACCTGATGTGTACATAAGTTGTTATCGTCCACAAAAATTTGCCGCTCCCATGCCCCAAGAAAAGGTTAGCATAGGAGGGCGCACAGCAAGCCCCCATGGCAGTTCCCTGCGTCTGTAAATAAATCATACCGTTAAACGTAAAAATATTGTGCGTCAAAATAAATTCTAACAAAATGAGTATTAAATCAACCGTTGGTCGCGAGATGTTACTAGCCCTCAGGTACCATGAAACCGCCCTGAGACCGTCTTGGTGTCTAATGGAAGTATATAGAGATTCTATATCTGCCGACACCAACAGCATGTTATCTTCAAGATGAATACCATCTAATCGTCTCAGGGCGGCAGTGGTATCCTGAATGTAAGATGGTAATTCACAGACCAACGGTTTCAAATAAAAATCTATAACCTGACAGACTAGTTCTATCAGGCTGCCATTACCCGATATAATGGGTCTGCCAGGGGGGTTGGCTGGGTCCTTGTGTATTTTTGGGATCAGGTAAAGTGCTGGGAGTTGTGGATGAAGTCCCTTTATAGTATCCAGGAATTTTTTCGGTATTATGCCCTTATCATATGCTTGCTCCAAAATCAAAATTAAGGAATTGTGAAAGGATGAGGTAGGATTATATGGCAATTTCCGATAGCAATTAGTATCACCCAGCAGTTTGTTGGCTTGCTCCTCGTACTTGTCACACGGCCATATAACTAAATTGCCGCCTTTATCGGCTGGCTTGATCATCACATCCCGCCAGGACTGTAACTCCTTCAAGCCAGCCCACTCAGCTTTGTTGAGATTGCGGGATGGTGGTGGCAAAACAGCCAAGCCCTCAATTTCCTCAGAGACAAGCTTGGTAAATACCTCTAAGGCCGGACAGATACTCAGGCTAGGAATTTTTTTTGATTTATTCATCAATTGCAACGGAAAATTACCAACCTCATATCCTGAACTTTCCTCCTCCAAAGATTGTAAGACCAAAAGTGCTTCCTGTTCCTCCCTAGTGGTAAAAACGTCAGAAACCTGTGTTTTGTGATGTAGTTTTTTAAGCAATATTTTTCTTGAAAAGAGGTGAACATCCTTCACCGCTGTGAACGCGTCTAAAACATTAGAGGGAGAAAAAGTTAGTCCTTTTTCCAATAGCCGAATTTGTGTATTGGATAGCTTGTGTTGGGAAAGATTAATTACCTGTGGTCCATCCTTCCGTTTGTCCCGTGGATTTAATATATCATATCCTTTGCGTTTATGTCCACTATACGAAGGATTTCTTGGACCCTCAGAACCACTAGTTGACACCATGCTTTCCGATACCGAATTCAAAGACTGATTGGACGCAGACCTAGACGTCGTTAAATTCGATGCCTTCTTTGTCTGCCATTTGTATATTTTATTGGACTCAAAATCATTGACATCCCGCTGATACTTCTTCAGTTTTTCAACGCTAATCTCCTTCTCCCAGCGTTCAAAGTCCTTGTCCAGGCTTGCAAACAAATCATGTAATTCATCCTTGGACAAATCTTTTTGAATAGCCTCCTCCAAATCTTTAATTTCTGCCTCTAGTTTCTGCAGGGTAATTCTATTTTTCTCATTTATGATTTTGATGAACTCAAAAGAACAGGTAGCAGCCGCCTTACGCCATCTCATTATCAAGTCCTCCTGTTCCAAGTCAAAACTAGGATACAGATGGATTCTAAGGCCCCGGGGTATTATTTCCTGTTCACAGTAGCGTTCCAATGCATTATTTGTCCACCAAATTTTAGTTTTTTTGTGTAAAGCATTTTTGTATTTCTTGATGCTATCTTTACATGACACCTGGGGTAAACTCGTGACGGCACCTTTGCTGAATAAAGTTGAAGCTTTAGAAAGCCAGCTCGTTTCTCTGGCTTTAAAGTCCATATTGGAGTTGGACCAACTGTTCAAGAAACAGTATACAAATATAGTTACCAACCTCATGTCCTATTAGTGAAACTCAGCACTCTATATAACATAATTACACACAACCATGGACGTCAATGGACACCCACATATACGAGTGACACGAAAGACAGTAACAGGGTCTGCTTTTGGTTTTGTCATTGTGACCTTTTGATGTGTATCAATGGCCATACCTGGTTTTATTTAGGTGTGTGTGGTGGGTGTTTAATGTAATTTTAATTGTCTGTTTTTTAGTTCATTAGGTTACCCATGTCTGGCTTTATTTCTGGAGCATATACTTCTACATTAGTGCCTTGGAGTTCAATGGTTTATGGCGTTTACCCAAAGAAATGAAGAGGATTCTGTTCTTATGGACTACAACTACTGATCTGGGCTCTTATGTCTTATAGGACGCAATGGTGTCATTATATATCTGAGTATGCACCAAAAAGTGGTGGAGGTGGCCGAATGTTCTCCGTGGGTAAACGGGGAGAGCACTTTGTCATCTGTACTGTACGTGGTAATATATGTCCATTGATGTAATATCTGTCATCTTTCTGATAAAGATGTTATAACATGATGAGGATGGTTGAACACTGCCTATAAAATTTATATTTTCTTAAAGTGTATTATGTATTTTAGAATATGTTCATTGATGCAGTGTTTGCTCTTATTTCCCGCCTTGACTGTGCGCTATTGATAATGTTGTAACATATACCGACCCCGTGTAACATGAGGCGGATTGTTGGAAGCCCATTTAGATTTAGAACATTTCCTGTCTGCTTCTATGTGTGTGAATCCACCTAGTGCGCATGCCTGCTGAACTGCTCGCTCGCTTAAAAAACGGCGTCTGAAAGCGTCCCGTGGTTTCCATGGTTCCATTATCACATGGGCCGTGACGTCACGGGCACGTGATCGCGGCATATGGGAAGCGTATTCCATTAGCGGTGGTGGTAACGGTTGTCATGCGCCACGTCCTTAGGTGGAGTCATTTACGTTTAGCCGATCATATGATCTTAAAGTTCATCTCCATAGGCTGCTCCAGTCTTTTTAACCAGCCTGCCCCTCACCTCTGGCACGCTCCTTGAGAAAGCAACTGCGAAACACGTGTCGGAGTGTGAGGGTCGCGGCAGGATATTTTCAGGTGATGTAATTTGTTATTTCCACTTTTCGATGTGCCTGTTATTTACCGTCTTGCCTGTTTAAATCTGCCTGCATTACCACTCCCCCTCCCCCCTCCCTTTGGTAATAATAATAATAATAATTTTATTCATTTATGTAGCGCTATTAATTCCATAGCACTTTACATACATTGGCAACACTGTCCCCATTGGGGCTCACAATCTAGAGTCCCTATCTGTATGTCTTTGGAATGTGGGAGGAAACCGGAGTACCCGGAGGAAACCCACGCAAACACGGGGAGAACATACAAACTCCTTGCAGATGGTGTCCTTGGTGGGATTTGAACCCAGGACCCCAGCGCTGCAAGACTGCAGTGCTAGCCACTGAGCCACCGTATCCACTCAGTTGCCTGTGCCTGGCATGCATTATGCTTTATCAAACTGCTTTTTTGTTCACCTTACTTGTTTTGGTGAACGTTATATTGCATAGCCAGCTCCAACTTGGAAGGTTGCCACACTTTGGGGAGTGACCTATGTTGGCATGATTTATACATATGCCATGCACGGACAATGTGTGGATCTGGATGGGTGAGGGGTAGCAAGTTGGTTTTTACTGCAGGTGGAATACATCATTGCTGTACTCTGTATTCTGCACATGGTTGTCGATCAATATTCACACATATGCTCTGCAGGTTGGTGGAATTCCATCTGTACGGCAATTTAGTAGTGATTCATTATAACCAATGAACAGCGCAGGATACTGCAATTTCCAGCATTTAGTCTAACAGGTATGCCGGCGCAGGTGTACATATATATTTTTTGGTCACCTGAAAAACCATTAATTTTTTGTAATTTTTCCTGTCTGTGTCCCTCCCTGTTCACGGTACCTTTTGTCTGTTTTAAACTTTTTAAATCAATATTACTAAAGGTGTCTTTTTTACTGTCTTTCGTGTCACTCGTATATGTGGGTGTCCATTGACGTCCATGGTTGTGTGTAATTATGTTATATAGAGTGCTGAGTTTCACTAATAGGACATGAGGTTGGTAACTATATTCCATTAGTGACAGTAAGCTCTTAGCTGTAAGATTAGCTATTGCTGAATGGCGACATCTTCTTGGATAAACTAATTTCCCAATGACCATCTCTGCTGATCACAAAAATATGGAATATTTTCAATTATCTCATAGGCTGAATCCCCACTAAGGATGATGATCACTCTTATTTTCACGATTTGATTTCAGCTACACCTATCATCCTGCTGAGAAAAAAATGCAGTCTCATCCAAATCTTTTGATCTGTTTGATGCCTCTGATGTTTCATCCTCACAAGTAATTGAACGTGAATGTATCATTTCTGCCAACTCTTCTTCATCCAATTCTCCACCCAATGGACATTCTCTGGTTTCAAATGCAGTTCACCAGAAAGTCTTATTCTTTGCCCATTCTTCCATCCTCTCCAGTCACACAGGAGTTAAGCAAACTTCTGAACTTCTTTCCAATTCAATTTTTACTTGTGGCCCAAATGGTGACAAGATGTCAGGGACTTTGTAGCATCTTGCCCTTAGTGTCCTCACCTCTTAGTCGGTTCTCTTCAGCCTCCTTCTATCCCACATAAATAGAGCTGTGGAAATAAAAGCGCAGATAGGGTATTACCCCAATAACATGGGGTGAGGGGGGGGGGAGTAAAAACTCACCAGATGTGGTTGTGCAAGTCACAACTCCTTTACTCGCGTATAATACTCTGATCCAGGCTGCAGCTACCCGATGGCAGATAACAGAGAATAATGGAGAGGGGTGATAATGCCGCGCCAAAAGATCACTTGCAATGTCAGATTAACGTATCTTTATTATTGGCATAGGTCTACGCGTTTCAGGAGCTCTGCTCCCTTCCTCAGGACCGACAAGCATCAAAGAAACATCAAATCTGCTGCTTAGTTGCCCTTGTAGCACCAGGTGCAGCACAAGTTCCTGACTGACGCTTCCTCCACATGATCAATGTGGAGGAAGCGTCAGTCAGGAACTTGTGCTGCACGCAAGTGATCTTTTGGTGCGGCATTATCACCCCTCTCCATTATTCTCTCCTTCTATCCCACAGGATTCTTGGCCTGTCGACTTTGTTACTGATCTTCCCGTGTGCAGATATTTAATAATATCTGGGTTGTGGTGGACCAAGTATCTAAGTATCTGTCTCATTTTGTCTCCTTGCCGGGACTTCCATCTGCTCCGCAGTTGGCTTAAGTGCTTTCCAAAGAAATTTCTGGTTTGACGGTCTTTCAGTTAGTAGTCTTTGATCGTGGTGTGCAATTTGTCTCCCAGTACAGGAGAGCGCTCTTTACAAACTTAAAAATTTCCCTGGATTTTTACTCAGCTTATCACCCCCAAAGTAATGGCCAGACTAACAGAATTACTCAGTGCATGGGGCATTATTTATGAATGTTCTCCAACTTCAATCAAAATAATTTGCCAGACATGCTATGTTGGGCCGAATTTACCCAGAACAATTATGTCTCAGAGTCTTTTGGGAAATCTCCATTTGTTATAGTGCTCTGGTCCTCAATAGATTTATTCCCTACAATGAAGACTGTAAGATGGTTCATGGGAATCTCTTCTACTTGATAGACTGGAAGGGATATGTTCCTAAGGAGAGATACTGGGTGTTCAAAAATGGCAAAATGCTCCACTTTTCTCAAGAGATTTTATGTTAAGCATCCTCTGTTATTGATTACTGATTCTACTGGGAGTGGATCTAAGAAAAAGGGGCACTTTTATGCATTGGTTTGCGTATCTTGAACTTTGCTTACTTCCAGGGGTTGCTGCCAACTGTTGTGCTCCATATAAGGTTTGCAAGTTGCCTGGTGTGGCTCCATAATGTCATCTCCATAAGCCTCTAAAGGCCCACTAAGACAATTTTCACATCACCGTACGCTCAGTGACTCCATTAGTGCTTACGCCAAAACCCCGCAAATTAGGATTTGGGCTCATGCATTTGTAACGGGGTGCCAGGGGTGCCTCGGGGATTCTAGTCGTGGCCCCTTTTTCTGTCAGGCTCACCCCCGGCTCCGCCGTCACTATTGGGACAGGAGATGACTTGGTGGGGCAGAGTGTGGTGGTGCAGACGCCGTCGTCGGTTGTACAGAGACTCTGCAGACATGGATCAATTGAACCAGCAGGCATTTTTATTACACACTTCTTCTTCACAGAGGCACAACACTTCAGGTGACTTCACACTTTTTGGCTGAGGGGAAAAACCTGTTCTGACGTCTCCTCCAGTGGGGATGTGCCCGGCTAATCTGCTTCACCTGGCTCCCACTACGGCTACCCACAGACCGGACCCACACCAGTACTGCTTCGCACTTGAGGTTCCGCCTTCTCCTCTTCTCTCCGGCTTTCCTATTCACCCAGCTCCCACACTCTGCCCCTTCTCTGCTTCTTTTCTCCCGTCCCGGACACAACTGCCTTCTGGTTCTAACTTTTTCCTTTACAACTCTCCTTCTCCCTCCCCTTTCTGCTGCCGGCCCCTCCTTTCCTCTGCCCTGTTTCTGTGGAGACAGCCGTCCCACCCGGCCACTAGGGGAACCCCTAAAAACAGTGCATATAACAAAAAAAACATTTTTATTAAATCGCATTAACATTCCGGGGAAACTGTACCTCCTTGTAAGGGGTCTGCCCACCCCTTACATACCTCCCCTCTTTAAGCCTAAGCCTCCCGGTAAGGCACAAACCTAAAAACCACATTTATATCATAAAGTCATTGTAGTAAAACTACAAACATGTTCACCTTTGGGCACACGCAAGGGGCGCACCAGTCCGGCGCCCGGAGTCCCTCCTGGGAGCTCCCGGTCTTAGTTGGTAACGTGCCCGGAGGCCTTCAGTAAGCACTCCCGGTCTTTGTAGATTTTCTGCCCGGAGGCTTTTGCAGCACTCCCGGTCTTAGACGGCAGAAGCACAAAAGAGCAAAGTATCCTTTAACCACACGGAGGGAACCCCTGGCTCAGTCCAGCGTCAGGCTCCTTCCGGGCTTAGCAGCTTGAACCGATTGCAAACAGCAGAACTTTTCCGGCTCTGAACAATGCCGGTATTTAACATAAACAGGTCCACTATCTTCCGGTCTTGACAATTCACTCAGGGTGATAGGCACGTTTCCATTCCGCCCGTTGAGCCTTCACGTAGTCAGACAAGGACTGCCCAGGCAACCGGCGCAGCCTCCGGAAGGGTTCGTAATTGACGGTCGGCTCCGATGTCCCGGTCTCCGGTCTTGCCTCCTCAACCCCCGACGGGGGTGATGGGGTTGCTGCACGGGACGGCTGGAGGCTGCCCATGACAATCACCGGGTGAGTAACCAGGCTCTGTTGAATAGCCAGCACCGCCGGGGTCCCCTTCTCTGGGTCAGTGCTCGGTCCGGGCATGACTTCCAGGGCTACGGCCAGTGTGCTTCTTGGGTGGGAGATCTCAGCCAGTACCGGTCTTTGCTGTGCACGCCGCCGGTATTGGCATTCCTCCCACTCAATTTCTTGCTGCCATTGGGCAGCCTCTTGGGTAGTGGGCATCCGGGTCACTCCGACCGCGAATGGGCCCCGGCATCCCACCTCTCTCATGAACCGCACCTTCTCTCCCAGGTATAAAGTATGAAGGCGTTGTGGTAGGCCCTCAGTGTTCAGGTTCACCCGGTTGTAGAAGTAATGATCACCGGTCTCTTCATCCTCGATGAAACCATAACCCTCTCTCTGGTTGAACTTTACCACAGTTCCGACGGTACACTGTCATTCGAATTCCTCACTCTGGGGACCAGCCATCATTTCACGGGCCACGGTCTCGGCCAGCAACCTCTCCTGTACCGGGTCGGGTTCTGGTGATGGGGACTTCCGCCGAATCTGGGACGACGGCTGTAATGGATCCCAAAAGAAACCCCACTCGTCCTTTTCTAGCTCCCGGGCGTGTGGTTCTTCCGGGGCCGGAACGGTTACGTGGGTTGAAGATCCCACCGCGACTGGCGGGGGTATCTCCGGGCACGGGTATGGAGATCCCAGGAGTCTGTCTCCCGACGGCAGCTGTGCGGTGTATGTAGCTCGGACCTCGGTCGAGGTCTCTCCGGTCGCGGCGTCCCAGGTAGTGACCCAGGTAACTCTCGTGGGCCACTCCGGTCCTCCGGGTACTGCCGGTAGGTTGAGAGGAAGTCCTTCCGCAGCCGCAGCCTGCTTCGGGCGTCCTCTGCCCAGGTTAGTTGCTGCTAGCGCGGCCACCACATCTTGCTGCTTTCCGGAGGTCTCCATCTTGTTTGCAGTCAGCGTCTCTGGTAATGGCGGCGGGGTCAGTGGAGATGCTGGAGGAAGTGGAGGCGGGCCTACTTTTCCCGCTCTTGGGTATACTCCACCCCCAGTCTCACACATCAGGTCGACCCCTCCGTGGCGGTTCTTCTTTTTTTTTCTGGAACACCGCCCACTTCACCTATCTTCCTCAGCATCCTGGGGCCAGCACCTCCCCTCTTTGGGCGGAGCACTCCGTACTTCTTTTTCTTCACCGGCCAGCCCCAGACTCTTCTTTTGGCGCCAATTCTTCGCGCGTTTACTGTGTCCTTGAAGACGGCGGCCATCTTGTCGCCATCTTGTGCCCGGTCCAACGCCTTAGGCACTACTTCTTCTTCCCACCATGGGATCGGGACCCGTCGCCAATAATCCGGATCCTGTGCCCTAGGCACCACTTGGTCTCCATCTTCTTGGATCGGGACCCTTTGCATATAATCCGTATCCTGCCGACTACGCCACATGTAACGGGGTGCCAGGGGTGCCTCGGGGATTCTAGTCGTGGCCCCTTTTTCTGTCAGGCTCACCCCCGGCTCCGCCGTCACTATTGGGACAGGAGATGACTTGGTGGGGCAGAGTGTGGTGGTGCAGACGCCGTCGTCGGTTGTACAGAGACTCTGCAGACATGGATCAATTGAACCAGCAGGCATTTTTATTACACACTTCTTCTTCTTCACAGAGGCACAACACTTCAGGTGACTTCACACTTTTTGGCTGAGGGGAAAAACCTGTTCTGACGTCTCCTCCAGTGGGGATGTGCCCGGCTAATCTGCTTCACCTGGCTCCCACTACGGCTACCCACAGACCGGACCCACACCAGTACTGCTTCGCACTTGAGGTTCCGCCTTCTCCTCTTCTCTCCGGCTTTCCTATTCACCCAGCTCCCACACTCTGCCCCTTCTCTGTTTCTTCTCTCCCGTCCCGGACACAACTGCCTTCTGGTTCTAACTTTTTCCTTTACAATTCTCCTTCTCCCTCCCCTTTCTGCTGCCGGCCCCTCCTTTCCTCTGCCCTGTTTCTGTGGAGACAGCCGTCCCACCCGGCCACTAGGGGAACCCCTAAAAACAGTGCATATAACAATAAAAACATTTTTATTAAACCGCATTAACATTCCGGGGAAACTGTACCTCCTTGTAAGGGGTCTGCCCACCCCTTACACATTGATGGGACCATTGACTATAATGATGCAGATGGAGTTACAATGTGCTCTGTCGTGCATAATTGTTGGCCATATATACCTGGTTGAGATGGGCATTAAGATGTAATTGTTAACGTCTTGCTGCTCACCTCAACTGGGAATATATGGGTGAGAAAATGATGTACAACAGAATACACTGTGACTCCATCTGCATCATGATAGTCAATGGAGCCATCAGCACGTGCCAAAATCCCATTTTGATGGGGGCTAACATGTGGTGAACATAGCCTAAGACACACATCTGTATTTTAGGATTAAGACTCCTAATCCAGTCTTTGAGTCCATTCTGTGCTTTCATCCTACAAGACCTCTGAGTTGTTGCATGCTTCTGGCTTTGCCAGCTATTTGTTGATTAACATCCCCTGTACTATCCTCAAGCCATAATAACTCACAGACCATATTGAATTTTATTCATTCTATTCTCTCCGCCTTGCTATACCTCTGTGATCCCTGTTCATACCTCTGAGGTTTACTCTGGTCTAGCTAAGCATTCTCTACACCTGCCCTCTGGTTTGCCAAGTTGTTGTTCCCATTGTGCTTTCCGGTCTGCTTCACGAATGCCCTGGGTCAGTGTGCCCACTCTGACCTGCAACTTTAAGAATGTAGCTCACCAGCCTAACAAAGTTTTTGCTTAAACTTGATGTGTTTGTCTATAAAAGTTTAAAAACTTATGAAATGCTTAGAATTGTATTTCCGTAACCACAGAGATCTAAAAATAAACACAACAAACTTTGTAAAAAATGAAATTTATTTCAGTTTCAAATCTTTTGACCACGCTTTTAGCTAAATTGGAAGACACAACCACAGTTCGAGAATGTAGAATATAGCATAGTATATAATGGTCCTGGATTTTGGACCTCACAAGATGTATACAGGAGCAACTGTTTATAAAAATCAACCTGGTTACATTTAACCCAGTTACATCAATACTGTAATGCTGATTTCATGTATACATGCATTCACTGAAGAAATTGTCTTATTCCACTAATCAAAATGGTCAGCAAAATCTTCATCATCAATCATTAGCAAAGGCTTTATTTCATGCTATAGGTATGTATTTTACATTATATTTACCTCACTTTATGTTGTCCATAGCCAGCGTATATAATGAATTCCAACCAGGCAGGACGCACCACCTGGTGAGAGTATGATGATGCCCTGAGGCTGTGGCATGTAAGTATACTTATGTAAACAGGCAGGTATACAAAGCAGGCTTGTTATGCACGCAGGAAACTATACCCATATGTCACCGCACCAATGATAAGTAAGAAAAAATAAATACAAAAACTCCTTTATTTTACGTAGAAAAAGGAAAGCGATGCTATCAGTGCCCAATAAGTGGCCTAAGGAACAAAACAACTTTGTGAACAGCCCTTGTTGTAATGTTTCTGCCAGCGCGCCTGTTTGTCAATGTTCTGTTTTGTTATTGTTATGTGATATAATAGCATTAAGGCATTTGCTTGGCAAGCTCCCTGACGTCCCATGAGTAAGGTTACAAAAACGGAAACAAGGCAAAGCAAGATTAAAATTCCATGGTATATTTTCCTCCTAAGTCTTACTGCTAAGCTGTTCCTACAGAAACCCCGTGAGATAAAGCAAGTGAATGATTGGAGACTGGTGCTTCAAGTATTACGCAAAAGTTTAATAAAAGCTTCGGAATTTATTCAGTTTGATATGATGAGAGAGACATCACACAAATACAGGACTCCATCAATGTGACACAAATGTTTCTATAATTAAAGAAATATATTGTGAAAAGTAGTAATCGGAAACTCCTGGGTAAAGAATGTATCGGGATCTCCCAGCTATCAAATATCTTTCATATAAGCACCACCTATAGTTATGGTCATGATTAAAAATCTTCTTCTAAACATCATAATCATGCACATAGAGCCTCAATTACAAAGGTGAACATACTGTGCTACTCAGACTCAGTGTTTCTCATCTTTAAAGGGAACCTGTCATGTAAAAAAAATGACATTACTCACAGATCCTTAGTTAATAGCATTTTTTACATGATAGGTTCCCTATAAAGTTGAAAAAAACTGCATTGTACCCACGCCTCCAGCATTGACTGACAGCCAGCTAATGCAGAGTCAGCTGTCAGTCAGTGTCGGCGGAGTGGTTACAGCCACCGCTCACTATACACTGAGCATGACTGGAGCCATGCAAGAGCCACCCTTATGACTTAAAGAAGTTATCCACTACCCTAACTCACTTAATTTTTTATTCATCAATTGTGACAATACCCCATAAATTCTCAATCGGGTTTAGGTCAGGGGAGTTTGCTGGCCAATCACTAATTATGGAAACTTCCCACTAGACCTCAAGTAGGTTGGATTGTGTGCTTCTCCACTCTTCCTCCAGACTCTGGGACCTTGATTTCCAAATGAATTTATGCATAAAATGCAAAATTTATTTTCATCTGAAAACAACACCTTGGACCACTGAGCAACAGTCCAGTTATTTTTCTCCTCGACCCAGGTAAGACGCTTCTAGTGTTGGCTATTGGTCATGAGTGGCTTGACACAAGGAATGCGACACTTGTAGCCCATGTCCTGGATACGTCTGTGTGTGGTGGCTCTTAAAGCACTGACTCCAGCAGTAGTCCACTCTTTGTGAATCTCCCAAAAATCTTTGAATGGCATTTTCTCATCAATCCTATCAAGACTGCAATTATCCTGGTTGCTTGTGCACCTTTTTTTACCACACTTTTTTCTTCCACTCAACTTTAAATTATTATGCGTGGATACAGCACACTGTGAATAGCCAGCTTCTTTAGAAAATCTTCTTCTTATTATTATTATTATTATTAATAATATTTATTTATAGAGCACTATTAATTCCATGGTGCTGTATATGACAAGGGGTTACATACAGAATATATATACAAGTTACAATAGACAGACTAGTACAGAGGGAAGAGGACCCTGCATTAGGGGGCTTACATTATATAGTATTTTGGGGAGGAGACAGTAGGTGGGGTGTAGGTCAGGCGGCAGTTCCGCGTAGTGGTGATGCAGCAGCTCCGCACTGTGGTGAGGCAGTAGCTGTGGTGGTGGTGAAGCAGTGGGGTCATTGAAGATTATAGGAATTTCTGAACTAATGAGTCTTCAAGTTCCGTTTGAAGCTTGCAAATGTAGCATATAGCCTGACGTGTTGAGGCAGCAAATTCCAGAAAACAGGGGATGCTCGGGAGAAGTCTTGGAGACGGTTGCATGAAGAGTGAATGAGAGAGGAGTAGAAAAGGAGATCTTGGGAGGGCCAAAGATTACGTTTTGCAGTGTAGCGGGACATTAGTTCAGAGATATACGGAGGAGATAGATTATGGATGGCTTTGTAGGTCAGTGTTAGTAGTTTGAAATGGATACAGGGGAAGATTGGGAGCCAATGGAGGGATTTGCAGAGAGGAAAAGTGGGGTGGTATTGAGGAGAGAGGTGGATCAGTCGGGCAGCAGAATTAAGGATGGACTGGAGAGTGGCAACAATGTTAGCAGGGAGGCCACAGAGGAGGATGTTGCAGTAATCGAGGCGGGAGATTATGAGGGCATGCACTAGCATTTTTGTAGATTGAGAATTGAGGAAAGGACAGATTCTGGATATATTTTTGAGTTGAAAACAGCAGGAGATGGTGAGGGATTGGATGTGTGGTATGAAGGACAAGGCAGAGTTGAAGGTCACTCCGAGGCATCGAACTTTGGGTACTGGGGAGAGCGTGATGTTATTTATTGTAATAGATAGATCAGGTAGAGAGTGTAGGTGAGATGGAAGAAATATGATTAGTTCAGTTTTTGCCACCTTGAGCTTTAAGAAGCGAGAGGAGAAGAAGAAGGATATGGCCAATAGACACTCCAGAATTCTGAACAGCAGAGATGTGACATCTGGACCAGAGAGGTAAATCTGAGTGTCATCAGCATATAGGTGGTACTGAAAGCCATGGGGCTTTATGAGTTGTCCCAGGCAAAATGTATAGAAGGAAAAAAGTAAGGGTCCCAGGACAGAACCTTGAGGGACGCCAACACAGAGAGGGTAAAGCCCTGTGGAATATGTTGGCGCTATAGATATAAAGATTTATTATTATTAGAGGGCGGGATGAAGAGGTTGTGTTGGAGTGGGAGACACTAAAAGTGCGGTTGGAAATATGTGAAGAGATCCAAGAGAGGGCAAGATCTCTAACATCAAAGGAAGAGAGGATCTGTAATAGGAGGGAGTGGTCGACAGTGTCAAAGGGTGAGGACAGGACTAGAAGTAGGAGTATAGAAAAGGGATTATTAGCTTTGGCAGTAAGTCATTTGTGATTTTAGTCAGGGCAGTTTCAGTAGAATGATGTGGACGGAAGCTGAACTGTAGGTTGTCGAAGAGAGAGTTAGATGAGAAGTGGGAGGAAAGTTCAGCATGGACATGCTGTTCGATGAGTTTTGAAGCAAACGGGAATAGTGATATGGGGCGATAGCTGGTAGTAGAGGTTGGATCGAGGAAAGGTTTCTTTAGGGGGAAGGTACCAGTCGTTAAAGATAGGTTGAAAAGATGGGTTAAGGCTGGAATAAGGATAGTGGTGAGGTTGGGGAGGAAGTGGGATGGGATCGGGTCAAGTGCGCAGGTAGTGAGGTGCACTTTCAAGAGAAGACGTGTGAGCTCTCCTTCGTTGATGGCGGGGAGGGGCAGTGGTCTGTTATATGAAGGGGTTGTGATGGTTGAGCAGAAAAGACTTGCCTGGTTTAGTTGATCTTTTCTTTGAAATATGTGACAAAATCTTCTGCGGAAATGAGGGAGGTTGGAAGGGGCAGTGGTGAGCGAAGGGGGGAGTTGAAAGTATTGAATAACTGTTTTGGGGTTGCGTGTTAAAGAAGATATGAGGGTTCTGAAGTAATGCTTAGCAGAGGTGAGGCCGAATGAAATGTGTGAATTGCATTTTTTAATGTCTTGACATCTTCCTGGGAGTGCGTTTTCTTCCACCACCGCTCAGCAGCTCTAGACACTTGCTGAAGTTTTTTAGTTAGGTTATTGTGCCAGGGTTGTCTATTGATTCGTCTCACTCTGCCATGCACAAGGGGAGCGACTGAATCAATAGCTGATGTGAGAGAGGTGTTGTAGAAAATGGTGGCACTGTCTATGTCGTGGAGTGAAGACATGGAGGACAGCAGCAGGATAGAGTCAGAGAGGGTGTGAATGTTGAGGTGTGCAAGGTTTCTGCGGGGGTGTGGTAGGTGCTGGACAGGGGGGGACAGGTGAGGAGGACAGGGCTGGAAAGGTCAGTAGGTGGTGGTCAGATAGGGGAAGAGGGGAGATTGTGAGGTCAGATAGAGATCAGAGACGGGTGAAGATAAGGTCTAAGGTGTGTCCATCTTTATGGGTGGCAGATGTGGACCACTGAGTTAAACCAAAAGATGAAGCAAGGGACAGGAGTTTGGAGGCTGCTGACTGGCGGGTGTCAGTGGGGATGTTGAAGTCACCATACATCCCAACTTTTGAAAAGAGAAAAGAGGGACAAAGTCTGTGGCTCGCACAGCGCGCCTCGGCAAGTTTTCACCACGCCCCTAGCCACACCCTAGCCACACCCATTTGCAATAAGGGTCATTCAGCACTTGCCCCAGACTGTTCATTCATAGTCATAGCAGCCAGAATTTTCTTATATTTATATAAGCGTAACTATATGACATGTGTGCCTATAAGGCCGTACTCACACATTACATAAATTCAGGTTTTTTTTGTTTCTGCCGCTGTCTGCACCAAACTACACAATACATTTTTGCTGCATTTTTTATGCCTTTTCTCCATTATTTAATGTGTTTTTGGTTCAGATGTCAATCTGCGTTTTTAAGGGTTTTTATTGTACAGAGAAGCTTTTTCCTACGTTTTTTTTAAGCTCCACATAAAAACCTTTAGAGAAAAAAAACAAAACAAAACCGCAGAGTTCGGCGGCGTGTTTTCATGGAATCACATCCACTTTGTTTGGACAATTAAACAAAGCAGAATAAATGTGCAAACAAACAGCAGAAGAAAAATGCAGCATTTACACTACATGTCAACATGGACTAAGGGGTACTTTGCCCACTACGACATCGCAGGTGCGATGTCGGTGGGGTCAAATTGAAAATGACGCACTTCCGGCATCGCATGCGACATCGTAGTGTGTAAAGGTTTGATGATACGATTAACGAGCGCAAAAGCGTCGTAATCGTATCATCGGTGCAGCGTCGGCGTAATCCATGATTACGCTGACGCGACAGTCCGATGTTGTTCCTCGCTCCTGCGGCAGCACACATCGCTGTGTGTGAAGCCGCAGGAGCGAGGAACATCTCCTACCTGCGTCACTGCGGCTTCCGTAGGATATGCGGAAGGAAGGAGGTGGGCGGCATGTTTACATCCCGCTCATCTCCGCCCCTCCGCTCCTATTGGCCGCCTGCCGTGTGACGTCGCAGTGACGCCGCACGACCCGCCCCCTTAATAAGGAGGCGGGTCGCCGGCCAGAGCGACGGTCGCAGGACAGGTGAGTCCATGTGAAGCTGCCGTAGCGATAATGTTCGCTACGGCAGCTATCACAAGGATATCGCAGTTGCGACGGGGGCGGGCACTATCGCGCTCGGCATCGCAGTATCGGCCTGCGATGTCGCAGCGTGCAAAGTGCCCCTTATTGTCCAAGCAGAGTGGATGAGACGTCATGAAATTTCCGCCCCTTTTGCATCAAAAGATGCTGCTGAACTGTGCAGTTTTGAGGGTTTATTTTATTTATAAGCTTCAGGATTCACATCTGCAACAAAGATGTATCAAATAAGGGGAACAATGCATAAAAATACCGCAAACACGTGATAATCGTACATGAATGTCATTGCGCTCGTAGTGCAGACACTTGCAGAAAAAACGCAGCATTTACGCTACGTGTGAACACGGCCTCAACAATACATTTGTATTACATTTTTTATGGGTTTTAATAAAGAAAAATAATAAATTGTGCCATTTTTTTACACCATTTACTGATCCCCACAATAATCTGATTGCTGTGTTGTTCGGGCCGTTACAATTACAGGGAAACAAAATACGTCCATGTTATTTGCTGATTTGTGATGTTTATTATTTTATAAAAAATGACATTATTCTATTTTTTTATTATTTTTAGTAATTTTATTAGAAGAAAAAAAATATCTCTTTCTCTCCATCTAGAATATAGGACACAGAAAGGCTGCTCTGTACAATGGAGCTCTATGTCCGGTGTGAAAGGTTCATCCATGTTAAATCCTCCCTCTGACATCGTCATTCCTAGTGACTTAACAGCTAGAAAAGCTAGGAGGGCTACTGGACCTGTTTGAAAGTTGCTGGCTTGAATCCAAGGTGGTGAAATTAAAAAGAAAAAAATTATATTTGTATTTTATTTTCTCATTTCTTTATAGTAGTTTTATGGGAAGAAACGAATCTGACTCTTTCCTTCACCTACAAAGAGATGCAGTATCTATCTATCTATCTATCTATTATGTATCTATTTTTATATCTATCCCTCTGTCTATTATCTATCTATTATCTATCTATCTTTCTATATATCATGTATCTATTATATCTATCTATCTATCCCTTTATTATCTATTATATATCTATCTATCTATCATGTATCATCTATCTATCTATCATGTATCCATCTATCTATTATCTATCTTGTATCTATCTATTTATCTATCTATTATTTATCTATCTATCATCTATCTATCTATCCATGTATCTATCTATCTATCTAGCTATCTTTGTAGCTTCTGATTTCTCTACTGCAATACAGAGGTCAAGATTACCAAATCATCCTATGTTCTTCAATAGAGGCAGTAGCTCAGTGGTAGGACAATGAGTTCACGAGTTCGAGTCCCAGCCCTCCTGGTAAACCAGAGCACATGAGAATTCAATTTATTTATTCATTGAGGGGAGGAGCCGGGACATCAGCTGAGAGCCCTGAAATTGGGACAGTCCCACAGAATCTGGGATGGTTGGGAGATATGAAGTCACCCATGATGATAGTGGGAGTGTCAACAGAAAGAAAATGTAGAAGCCAGGCAGAGAACTGGTCGATGAAGGCAGTGGTAGGTCCCAGGGGTCTGTATATGATGGCCACTTGGAAGTTGGAGGGAGAATAGAGTGCACTTCAAAATAAAGCAGGACAAGGGATGGTAGAATTGGGATTGGGTTAAAGCTGCAGTTGTTAGAAAGAAGGAGACCCACTCCTCCACCCTGCCTATTGCCAGGGTGAGGAATGTGGGTAAAGTGAAGGCCGCCGTAGCACAGTGCAGCAGGGGAAGCAGTGTTGCAGGATTTTAGCCATGTTTCGTTTTGGTGGGCCCAGAAAGGATAAATTGCTAGAGGTAAAGATATCGTGAATGACGTGCAGTTTATTACAGACAGAACGGTTGTTCCAGAGTGCTCCAGAGAAAGGGAGCGGTGGAGTGGGTGAAAGGGGAAAGGATTTTATATTGGAGATGTTGTGGTAGTTACTAGTAGGTGAGGAGTGATAAGTGGGTGATAAAGAGGGGTGTACCATCTGTGGGGATCCAGAATTGGGAGATATGTCACCAGTAGTGAGGAGAAGTAGAGAAAGGTTAGTGAAACGCCCGGCCGGGGCCTGCAGGGATGGCACGGTCATCGGGCCGGTGGTATTCGGGGTCAGGCTCAGAGTGGCCCAACCCAGCTTCTGGCACCCCGGCTGGTTTTAATAAAGAGAAAGTCCGACAATCAGTCCGGTGTGATAAGGGAGATGGAAGGAGGGTAGCGGGGTTCCTCAGGAGCTCGCCATCACTCACAGCGGCCACTGAGGTCTCGGCCTCCTCTGTGTCTTGCTAAATTCTCCTAAAAAGGGGTCTGAAAGCCCGTACTTATGAAGCGCTCACTGATATCCTAATCAGGCAGGAATACTAAGATTCTTTATAGCAAGATATTATTTATTTTAATAGCACATGAATATTCAATGGTACATAGGCATTAGCACTACTTTATAGTCATAGAATTTTATACAATAACAGAAATATGCATCAACATTACCGTATGTTGTAGCACGCCTTTCTCATCGGACGGACTCGATTAGTGAGAAGGAAAACAACCCGGCCTCTGAATCACAGGCGCATTGCGTCCACTTTGAGCGTCCTGGAAATGTCCCTAATCTCACTAAGCGAATCCTGTATTTTTATACCAAAAATTTGTACGTCGTGTGCACCGAGTATTGCAATTGTGACCAGCATGTGATTGCTGAGTCATGTTCATGTAACCTGACCACACACGGCTGTGGGCACCAGTAGCTTCTGCACATTTTCTTAGTTGACCACTGGCCGACCACAGTTTCCTGGAGATATTGCAATGAGCCGTGAATTTTACATGCCAGTTTCCTACAGATGTTTCTGGCTAGCCACGAGTTTCCTGTAAGTTGAACTGTAAGCGTTCCTTCCTCATAACAGTGGTTTGTTCAAGACCTGTCTAACACGTACGCTTGGTCATAGTGAAATAGGGTCAGCCAGAGGACATCTCTCTGATACTGAATTTTGGATGGATCAATAATACCTGTGATCACTATCTTTTGATTAGGATCCCTATCTAATCACACTCAATCTTCAGTCATATCACATTGGTATCACACACTGCCGCAGTTTCCCCTAGGAAACGGTATGGGACGGGGACGGGGTGCTAGCAGCACCACCCGTGGTATGCGGCCAGATGTTCAGCCACCGCTGCACAGTCTCTCTCCGAGGCAGGTGTTACAGGCAGCCAGATGGGTCGGCAGCATTACTCACACCAGTCACGGAGTGCGGGTTCCAGTTTCTCTTTATTTACAGTCTGTTCCACATCGCACCCGGGTGCTGGTCCTCGCCGCATGTAGCCTCTGGTCGGTCCCGGGCAGGTAGGAGGAAGGGTCCGGTGAGGTGATCTGGGGAGTCTCTCTCTCTTTCGGTGCGTTAATGCTATCCCCGTGGCATGGAGCATATTGGGGACCCACCGCCTCTATGTCTCTCTCTTGCCCGGTAGTGGGCACAACACCAACCACCACCGGGTACAACAGTCTCCACGGTCCCCAGTCCTCAGCTCCAAACCCTTCCTCTCGATGTTATCAGCCCTGGTCTTGTGGCATCTCCTCAACAGGAGCTGTTCTGTGGAGGTCTGCACTCTCTTGCAGCCTCTGACATTCTGACTAAAACTTCTGTCTGCTCTGCACTAAACTCACTCAATCAGGTCCCCCTCCCCTTAGGTTGTCATGGGGACCTGCGTGTGCAGCCACCTGCTCGTTAAGGAGACAGGATGAGTCATGAGGCTCAGACTACATGCTGCAAAAGCTATTAACTCCTTCCTGCCAGTGTGATGTGCGTGTGTGGACTTCACTCCTCCTGCCCGGCAAAAATGGGGGTAAAATTTAATACCCTGTAACGACCCGGTTGCAGGGGCGTTACACTCCTCCAGACCAAAAACGCAACACTCCGGGGTTGCGTCAACAAACAACACCGCAAAAAACAAACCCTTTTGTTATATATAAACAAAATAACACGTCCCTTCTACTGGGACCCAATAAAGGATACGAAGAAGCAGGAGGAAAAAGAAGAAGAAAGAGAAGAAAAGCATGGAAAAAGAAACATTTGCATTTGTCAAAACATTTAAACTTTCAGAAACAGGCCTCTTACGACGCTCCAGGGCCCTCCAGGTACCCAGGTTAAGGGCATAAACTAAGGAGTCCAAACTCGGTGCAGGCTGTGGTGCCGGGTTCACCCTCCGGCCACCACTCGCCAAAGCTCGCACCCGGGCAGTCCATATCATCTCCCCATCTTCTCCTGGTCCTGGGGAGGCAGAGTTCCTGGCTCCTAGTGGATGTCCAACAAAGGGACGGGCACGGATTTTCGCACCCCACTGCAGCCCCACCCATGAAGGGTGGGCAATTCCAGTCCTTGTTGGTATGCATGGTGCCCATCCCATTCTCATTGGACGCCATTGTACAGTCCAAGTCCATTTGTTGCATACCCGCAGCCGCGGGCACCAAAATAAATGTTAGACAATCGAATTTTGCAGATGTTGTACACAAGGCACGCATCACCCGGTGTTAATGGGTCTTGTCCGGACCCTGCTCGCAGCGTCAAGTTTAAACGCCGCCTGCGCTGGGGCGTGCAGGGATGGCACGGTCACCAGGCTGGTGGTATTCGGGGTCAGGCTGTGAGTGGCCCAACCCGCCTTCCGGCACCCAGCGGGTTTCAATAAAGGGAAAGTCCGACAGTCAGTCCGCTGTGACAAGGAGGATGGAAGGAGGGTAACGGGGTTCTTGGGGAGCTCGCCATCGCTCACAGCGGCCACTGAGGTCTCAGCCTCCTCTGCCGCAGCTCTCCCCTAGGAAACAGTATGGGACGGGGACGGGGTGCTAGCAGCACCACCCGTGGTATGCGGCCAGGTATTCAGCTGCTGCTGCACAGTTTCTCTCCAGGGCAGGTGTTACAGGGAGTCGGATGGAATCGCTCCCCACGGGTGGAGCGGGGAAGCTCTGGGAGGTTAATGAGACCCAGGGCAACAGTCCTCAGGGACACCGGGGGCACGGGGCGGCAGCATTACTCACACCAGTCACGGAGTGCGGGTTCCAGTTTCTCTTTATTTACAGTCTGTTCCACATCGCACCCGGGTGCTGGTCTTCTCTGCCTGTAGCCTCTGGTCGGTCCCGAACAGGTAGGAGGAAGGGTCCGGTGAGGTGATCTGGGGAGTCTCTCTCTCTTTCGGTGCGTTAATGCTATCCCCGTGGCATGGAGCATCTTGGGGACCCGCCGCCTCTCTGTCTCTCTTTTGCCCGGTAGCGGGCACAACACCAGCCGCCACCAGGTACAACATTCTCCACGGTCCCCAGTCCTCCGCTCCATTCCCTTCCTCTCGATGTTATCAGCCCTGGTCTCGTGGCATCTCCTCAACAGGAGTTGTTCTGTGGAGGTCTGCACTCTCTTGCAGCCTCTGACATTCTGACTAAAACTTCTGTCTGCTTTGCACTAAACTCACTCATTTAGGCCCCCCTCCCCTTAGGTTGTCATGGGGACCTGCGTGTGCAGCCACCTGCTCGTTAAGGAGACAGGATGAGTCATGAGGCTCAGACTACATGCTGCAAAAGCAATTAACTCATTCTTGCCAGTGTGATGTGCGTGTGTGTGTGGACTTCATTCCTCCTGCCCGGGAAAAATGGGGGTAAAATTTAATTCCCTGTTTTTAGTTAAAAAAGAAGATCTTTTAGTCTTTCTCTCACTGAGAGCAATCAATCATTTAATACCCTGTAACGACCCGGTTGCAGGGGCGTTACATTAGCAGGTGGGAGAAGGAGAGCGGCCGGTATGTTCTGCATGTTATTTTAAAAGATGTGAAGTTTAGGAGCAGGTCAGCAGATGAGGACAGATGAGAAGGTAGGAGGGAAGGGGAGATAATTATTTGTTTGGAGAGTGCTGGTGTTTGGGGATAGTGGAGAGTGAGGATGAGTGGCGCAAAGACTGAAAGGGCATAGGTAACCATGGTGAGATTAGGGTTTGAAAAGGGGGAGAAAAAAAAATACAAGCAGCAAACACAGTTAAGGAAAGGTAACTCTTACCTTCTGGTCACCTCTGGGACATTTCTGGTATATTTTTGATAGCCCACTTAATAAAATCACACCAGACCAAGATCATAACAGACCTGGACGATCAGATTTATACATCTCTAAAGGCATAGAAAAAGTCTCAGGTGTAAGCAGGAGGGAGGGGTCGCAGGAAGACAGGTCACAGAATCACAGCAGGGGTGAATTAGTAGGTAGAAAGTAAGAGAAACATTTGGACTGCTTTCTCACTAGAAGTCCCAGAAATTTCGAGCTACCCCCTGAAGTCCCGAAAGAGGGTCAAATGACAAATACAATAAACTGAATAGAACTAACTAGAAACTAAATTGCTAAACTCAATGGAAAACAACAACCTCCTGTGGTGCGACAGTAATGGCCTTAATTACAGAACAAAAGACGGTGATTATAGGATGTTAGCTAAAATCCTTCAGGTCATTCGACCCGTCTTTGGGTTCCAAAGGTAGTAATGTTAAATGACCCCCTCTCTGGGACTTCTAGTGTTAAAGCAAGAGACCTAGACACTTAAGATGGAGGAGATATAGACAAGTGTGAATTGGGATCAAAGAGAAGGATATTTAGTTCAGAGACATATGGGGAATATACCAGCAAAGCCACATACAAGATGAAAATAGAGAGACAGGTAAAAAGAGACTTCAGTACATATGGGTAATATACCAGCAAAGCCACATGCCAGATGAAAATAGAGAGATAGGTAAAAAGAGCAATGACCTTTTGTGGCTTACCCTTATTGTGAAGTGTGTCAATGACTGCCTTCTGGATATCTGTCAACTCTGCAGCAGTCTTCCCCATGATTTTGTAGGCTACTGAACCAGACTAAGGGACCATTTGAAATGCTTAGGAAGCCTTTGCACTTGTTTTGTGGTAATTAGTCTAATTTTCCGAGATACTCACTTTTGGTTTTCATTGTCTGTAAGCCATAATCGTCAACATTCAAAGAATTAAACACTTGAAATAGATCACTGTTTGTATTGACTGTATACACCATGTGCAGAATTATTAGGCAAATGAGTATTTTGATCACATGATAATTTTTATACATGTTGTCCTACTCCAAGCTGTATAGGCTTGAGAGACAACTACTAATTAAGTAAATAAGGTGATGTGCATCTCTGTAATGAGGAGAAGTGTGGTGTAATGACATCAACACCCTTTATAAGGTGTGCTTAATTATTAGGCAACTTCTTTTCATTTGGCAAAATGGATCAGAAGAAAGATTTGACGGGCTCTGACAAGTCCAACATTGTGAGATGTCTTGCAGAGGGATGCAGCAGTCTTTAAATTGCCAAACTTTTGAAGTGTGATCACCAAACAATCAAGTGTTTCATGGAAAATAGCCAAGAGGGTCGCAAGAATTGTATTGGGCAAAAAAAGGCGCAAAATAACTGCCCATGAATTGAGGAAAATCAAGCGTGAAGCTGCCAAGATGCCATTTGCCACCAGTTTGGCCATATTTCAGAGCTGCAACATTACTGGAGTATGAAAAAGCACAAGGTGTGCCATACTCAGGGACATGGCCAAGGTAAGGAAAGCTTAAAAACGACCACCTTTGAACAAGAAACATAAGTTAAAACGTCCAGACTGGGCCAAGAAATATCTTAAGACTGATTTTACAAAGGTTTTATGGACTGATGAAATGAGAGTGACTCTTGATGGGCCAGATGGATGGGCCAGAGGCTGGATCAGTAAAGGGTATAGAGCTCCACTCCGATTCAGACACCAGCAAGGTGGAGGTGAGTATTGGTATGGGCTGGTATCAATGAACTTGTGGGACCTTTTCAGGTTTAGGATAGAGTGAAACTCAACTCCCAGAGCTACTGCCAGTTTCTGGAAGACAACTTCTTCAAGCAGTGGTACAGGGAGAAGTCGGTATCATTCAAGAAAAACATGATTTTCATGCAGGACAATGCTCCATCAACTGCATACAACTACTCCACAGCATGTCTGGCCAGTAAAGGTCTAAAACATGAAAAAATAATGACATGGCTCCCTTGTTCACCTGATCTGAACCCCATAGAGAACCTGTAGTCCCTCATAAAATGTGAGATCTACAGGGAGGGAAAACAGTACATCTCTCGGAACAGTGTCTATGAGGCTGTGGTGGCTGCTGCACGTAATGTTGATCGTAAACAGATCAAGCAACTGACAGAATCTAT
Source organism: Anomaloglossus baeobatrachus (assembly GCF_048569485.1). Classification (NCBI taxonomy): domain Eukaryota; kingdom Metazoa; phylum Chordata; class Amphibia; order Anura; family Aromobatidae; genus Anomaloglossus; species Anomaloglossus baeobatrachus. The sequence continues at coordinate 783,177,447 of NC_134353.1, forward strand.
GGATGGTAGGCTGTTGAGTTTCGTTATAAAGAAAGGGGGCTATATTGGTCACTTTTTTGGGGGTTTTGTTTTTGCATGTTAGAAATGTTTATTTCTAAATTGTGTGCAGTTATATTGGTTTACCTGGTGAAAATAAACATGTGAGATGGAAATATATTTGGTTTTTATTAAGTTGCCTAATAATTCTGCACAGTAATAGTTACCTGCACAAACAGATATCCTCCTAAGATAGCCGAATCTGAAAGAACCTCACTTCAACTTCCAAAAATATTAAGCTTTGTATTTATGAGTCTTTTGGGTTGATTGAGAACATAGTTGTTGATCAATAATAAAAAAAATTCCTCTAAAATACAACTTGCCTAATAATTCTGCACACAGTATATAATATACTGTATGTGTTTCCCTTTTTGTATTGAATTATTGAAATTAATTAACTTTTTGATGATATTATAATTTATTGAGATGCACTTGTATATGAGAATACAAATGAAGATCATCTATTTTTTTCTGGATCAAAATGAGATGATTTTTCAAATATTCAGAAGAGCATTGCGCATGTAAAAAACTATCATCTGAACAGCCCTATTCAATAACATTCGTTAGTGTGCTCTCTGTGTGCTACCGATGTTAAAGTAATATATGAACGAGCTCTACGTTCTCCATCTCAGCCACATAATTATTTCTTGAGCCTTCTATAAATTCATCTCTAAATGGATGATGCTACTCGCATGAAGACAAATTTATTATAAGACTCCTTACTAAAATATAGGCAGCTGTTCCAATGACGTTCAGCCCATATTTAGATAATCATAAATATCTCACACTATTTCTATTATTTCATCCTGGAATGTTCACCATTTAATGCCAAACAGACATTTTCGAGAACTTTCTCTGCTACTATATGACCTGTCCACATATTTACATATAATACCCTAGGAGGTTAGCCGAAAGGGAAAGGTTGTTATGTGTAAAGCTGGAGAGTATGGGTGTGTCAGAGCAACTTGTCATTGTAAATTAATTCCTAGGGAATTTTGGCTGACAGATATCTATACTTAACACTGCAATAATTTTAGATGTGCCTCAACTTTATGGCCTCGGTGTAATTAAATCCATTTTCAAACCTGGATATGTTGGAAAACTCACATTCTCAGTCTATAGAATTCGTTTTTTGGATAAAACTCGAACATAAACGCACATGCATTCATTTGTGATGTCTGGAAATGGGATTGTTTATTATCCAGGGACGCAGAGTATTCAGGCAGTATTTGAAGAACTGTTCTGTTTTAAATGCTTGCCTGAAGAATTAGAGGTCCGTCCTGACACTACTATTTCACACTCACACATGGGGGGGGATTAAAGGTCTAATGCTGGTATGTGAAATACAGTTTGAGGAGGAATGCCGCTCAGCTGCATGTGATTAAATGGTTTTTTTTTAAGTAAATGCTGCTTAAATCCAGCACATTGATATATAGCAGAGGAATGAAGCATGCCCACGGCAGTAAAGCCTTAATGTACAGTAGTTTTGTCACTTTCCAAAAAAGCCACAACAAAATGATTCAATTGCTGCTTATACCTAAACAAAAATAAATGGCAGAACTAAAACAAAAGTGGAATAATTGAGATTATCTTAAATGTTGCAACTTATTCAAATTAAATCTATTTTAAAACAATAGATATTTTCTTTTTAAATTTTCAATTTTCAATCCTGTCACGATTTTGTAATGTAAAGTAAACACATGGCTGTAATCAGGCTGTAATACACATTAAATTGATAGCTTTGGTGAATAAATTTACTTTGTTGTTCTTGTTTAATTGCCATTTCAAATTTTCTGTTAGTTAGATTTAGGTGCACAGGGGCCGGACTGTACACTTTGTCTTCTCCTCCCTGTCTATGATTCTCCGACCCCTCCACTTGCCTCCTGTCTGTGAATGACAGGTCACTGCTGAGTTTTTAAACAGAAGAAGCAGGTCATTCAGAGACTGGAGGCAGGCGGAGGGGTAGGGAATCACAAATGGGAAGGAGAAGTCCCACCACTGTGCACCTAAATCTAATTAACAGAAAACTTCCAATGCTGATTTAAGAAGAACATGAAAAGTGGATTTCTTCAGCAAAGGTTTTGATGTAATCTGTATTACAGCACCATTACAAAATCCTTCTGACAGGTTCCCCTTAGAGTGTACCTGCATTTTGAGGTGATTTTTTTAGAATAAGCTTCTCTAGTCCCCTGACACTTCAGCAGTATTTCTCTCTGCTTATGTTCCCCTCTAGCTCCCTCCTCATCCAATTTCCATAGACTTCTATAGGCAGCAGATATAATTTAATGACTTATCTATATATATAATTGCCTTATTCTGTCTGTCTGTCTGTCTGGCTATCTGTCTGTCTGTCTGTCTTGCTCCAAAATTGTGTCCTTACAGTGACAACCTTCGGATTGGCCGCTGGGCTCGGCATGGCCCGGCCCCTCCACACGGATTGGCCGCTCGGCTCGGCCCCGCCCCCGCATGGATTAACCGTTTGGCCAGGCCCGCCCCCCGCACACGATGCCCGCTAGGCCACGCCCCTGCACGCGATGCCCACTGGCCCCGCCCCCCGCATGGATTAACCGTTTGGCCAGGCCCGCCCCCCGCACGCGATGCCCGCTAGGCCACGCCCCCCGCACGCGATGCCCACTAGGCCACGCGCCCGCACGCGATGCCCGCTAGGCCACGCCCCCCGCACGCGATGCCCGCTAGGCCACGCGCCCGCACGCGATGCCCGCTAGGCCACGCCCCCCACGCGATGCCCGCTAGGCCACGCCCCCACATGCGATGCCTGCGAGGCCACGCCCCCCGCACACGTTGGGCACTTGTACACCACCCCCCAGGACTACTCCTCCCATTATACTCCTTCTATTATACTCCTCCTATTATACTCCTCTCTGAGGGGTTCGCAGCATGGGGGATAGAGCACGATGGGGAGTGCAGCATGGGGGATGGAGCACGATGGGGGGTGCAGCATGGGGGGTGGACCACGATGGGGGGGGTGCCCAGAATAAGGGGGATGAAACATGATGGGGGGTGTGCAGCATAGGGGATGGAGCACGATGGGGGGTGCAGCATGGGGGTTGGACCACGATGGGGGGTGCCCAGAATGGGGGGATGAAACACGATGGGGGGTGCACAGCATGGGGGACGGAGCACGATGGGGGGTGCAGCATGGGGGATAGAGCACGATGGGGGTGCGCAGAATGGGGGATGGAGCACGATGGGGAGTGCGTAGCATGGGGGATGGAGCACGATGGGGGGTGCGTAGCATGGGGGATGGAGCACGATGGGGGGTGCATAGCATGGGGGATGGAGCACGAAAGGGGGGTGCAGCCTGGGGGATGGAGCACGATGGGGGGTGCGCAGCATGGGGGATGGAGCACGATGGGGGGTGCAGCATGGGGGTTGGACCACGATGGGGGGTGCCCAGAATGGGGGGATGAAACATGATGGGGGGTGCACAGCATGGGGGACGGAGCACGATGGGGGGTGCAGCATGGGGGATAGAGCACGATGGGGGTGCGCAGAATGGGGGATGGAGCACGATGGGGGGTGCGTAGCATGGGGGATGGAGCACGATGGGGGGTGCGTAGCATGGGGGATGGAGCACGATGGGGGGTGCATAGCATGGGGGATGGAGCACGATGGGGGGTGCAGCGTGGGGGATGGAGCACGATGGGGGGTGCGCAGCATGGGGGATGGAGCACGATGGGGGGTGCACACCTCCCCCCAAAACACACACCGCCACGCACGCACCGCACAACACACCACACACACACTGGGAACCACAAACACCGCCCTACACAGACACCCACACACACAGACAACGCCGCATACACACAACACACAAACACCGCGGCACACACAAATATACGCACATACCGCACAACACACACAATGCACAAAACGTACCTGCCCCAAAACACACACACGCACTCCACACCCACACAAACCGCGCAACACACACAGCACCACACACACACAACGCTACAGACACACAGCGCTCCACAAACAATGCAACACACAAACAACACCGCTCTCACCCCCCGCCACACCCAGACAACACCCAGAACATTTACAGCGCACTACACAAACACTTGGCAACTACACACAATAACATCTATATATATATAACAAAAATCATTAATTACACAATGCGTAAATTCTAGAATACCCGATGCGTAGAATCGGGCCACCTTCTAGTTAAAGATATAACTGTTGACAGACTTGAGCAGTTTTTGAAAGTGAATGATCAGTACAGATGAGAAGTGACTGATAAGACTGTCACTGACACTGACAAAGAGGTTGCTCTCTACTATTGAGATGACGTGCAATAAGAAGCTGAGTCCTGCACCACTCGTGCGTCTCCGTTACCCAGATGATGAACTTTCACTTGCAGGAGCTTTCAGCACCAGTATGAGAATTACTCCGGACACAGCGTGCTGGTCAAGTATGAAGATACGATCCAATCAACAGAGTGAGATGAAAAATGACCGCAAAACAGCTGCTATACCGGATGTTCTTTATTCAATCTTTGTGCAGGATAAAAATCGCGGCGGGAGGAGACCTGGATACCGGCCCCTCACAGAGGACGACGGCCGGTATCCAGGTCTCCTCCCGCCGCGATTTTTATCCTGCACAAAGATTGAATAAAGAACATCCGGTATAGCAGCTGTTTTGCGGTCATTTTTCATCTCACCCTGTTGACTATTGAGATGATAACTTCTGTCCAGAGCCGGATGTAAACAGAGCATGCAGCGAACTAAACTTTGGAAACTGTGCAGTGGGTGCTGCAGGTACTGCAGATCAGCTCCTATATACTGTTTACATCCAGATGCCACAGAAGGACATAGCATAGGAGCAGTGCGCCAGGTATCAGACCCCACCGATCTAAGATTGATGACTTATCTCTTCAGTATAGGTCATCATAGTAGACAACACATTAATAAGATACAGTATATTACTAAATATCTGCACTTATACTGTTGATTTATGAAAAATAAATAAAAGTGTAGTTATTCTTATATTACAACTGGAATATTGCAATTTTTACATTTTACACAAATAGCTGGCATCCCTCAGTAGAAACATTTAAATAAATTGCCCCAAATAATAATTGTTAATTGTATTTCTCAAAATTGAAATTGCAATACCAAGAAGGAAATGTCATGGAGTTATGGAAATCACAAAATCCATAGACATGATGATGAAATAAAAGAAACAGAAATTTAAAAACATCTTGATTTATTCTGTATGGAAAGTGAGCACCAAACGCAGAAATAAATGCACTTATTAATGGCTGCCTGAGGATTGTTTTGCCAGGTTGAATTCACTAGGACTCAAAAATCAAGATCCACTGCTGGCAGCTCACTTTGCAATAGCTGATCAGTAATGTCCCAGATGTGGTCAATGGGGAGACAAGTCTGGAGATGCTGCTTACAGATGCATGGTCAACATGTCGCCTGGCATTGTAATGTTGAAAAATGGCTCCCAAGACACTTTTTTTCCCCATTTTTTTTATCATTTGCATACTACTTTATTATGTCTATTAATCTTGTGATTTCCATAATTTCACGACTTTTCTTTCTTGGTATTGCAATTTTAGTGTTAAGAAGTGTATGTACAGTAGTAATCTGGAATTACTGATATTGCCAAAAGATCATTCAAATAACTCACAGCCTTCTCTGACTACAGACTACAGTTTATAACTCTTAATATTGTATAAAATATGATCCAAACCAGAAGCTGTATTGTTTTGCAGGCATCTTACATTTTTGGATCTTTCCAGCGGGGAAGTACATAGAAAAAATGGAGCCCCATAGCAAAAATTCTAATGGGCCCCCTTCCAAAAAAGTAATATTCAGCTGGGTTGCATATTAGCATTTGTCACAACTTTTCAGCCATTTCAAAGTAATTTCATCCTATTCAAGCTCCTAGATTCCCCCCCATAGTCCCACATATAGTATAATCCCACATAGCCTCCATGTAGTATAATGCATCCCATAGTCGTCCATATAATATAATGCACCTTCCATAATCCTCCATATATAATGCACCCCCATAGACCTCAATATATTACAATGCACCCTCCATAGTCCTCCATATATAATGAACCCCCATAGACCTCAATATATTATATGTACCCACTTAGTCCTCCATATAGTATAATGCACATCCAATAGTCCTCTATATATTGTATAATAAATAGTGATGAGCGAGTACTAAAAAGCTCGGGTGCTCGAGGCTCGGGCCGAGCATCCCAAGATACTCGTGTACTCGGCCCGAGCACCGAGCCCAATGTTATCCTATGGGAGACCCGAGTATTTTTATGAAATGACCCCCAGCAGCATGAAGAAACCCTAAAAATGTCACAAAAGTCTCAGAAGAGTGCTCAAATGACATGGCAACAGCATGGGGAAGACCCCTTGAAGCATTTATCACTCAAAAGTCACAGCTGTGAACAATTTTGTTTGAGTTTTACGCCACTTTTACGGACTCACCAGAAAACCTTCAAAAATGACACCAAAATGAATTTTCATGGCGGAAATGTTAAGGGCACATACCCAATAGTGAGATAGAGCTGGTGTATGTTACTTTTGGAGATTACATGAAATATTGTACGTGAAAACATTGTGTGGCACTCCGATGTCCCTGAGAAGAGACGTACATGAAGGCCTCTTGAGTCTAATGTGCCCATTTTGAGGAAGTGAGTCTTTGTAGTATTTTCATTTGCCAGGGCAGTCCAAAATTGTGAGGTTCACCAATGCCCCTGGATAGAGACGTGCATGATGGCCTGTAAACCTGAAGTGCCCATTGTAAGGAAGTGGGTCTATTGTAGTATAGCCCTTAGGCAGGGCAGCCAAAAATTGGGAGGCTCCACATTGTCACTGGATCGAGACATGCATGATGGCCTGTAAACCTGAAGTGCCCATTGTAAGGAAGTGGGTCTATTGTAGTAAAACCCTTAGGCAGGGCAGCCAAAAATTGGGAGGCTCCACATTGTCCCTGGATAGAGACGTGCATGAGGGCCTGTAAACCAGAAGTGCCCATTGTAAGGAAGTGGGTCTATTGTAGTATAGCCCTTCGGCAGGGCAGCCAAAAATTGGGAGGCTCCACATTGTCCCTGAATAGAGACGTGCATGATGGCCTGTAAACCAGAAGTGCCCATTGTAAGGAAGTGGGTTTATTTTAGTATAGCCCTTTGGCAGGGCAGCCAAAAATTGGGAGGCTCCACATTGTCCCTGGATAGAGAAGTGCATGAGGGCCTGTAAACCTGAAGTGCCCATTGTAAGGAAGTGGGTCTATTGTAGTATAGCCCTTAGGCAGGGCAGCCAAAAATTGGGAGGCTCCACATTGTCCCTGGATAGAGACGTGCATGATGGCCTGTAAACCAGAAGTGCCCATTGTAAGGAAGTGGGTCTATTGTAGTATAGCCCTTTGGCAGGGCAGCCAAAAATTGGGAGGCTCCACATTGTCCCTGGATAGAGACGTGCATGATGGCCTGTAAACCAGAAGTGCCCATTGTAAGGAAGTGGGTCTATTGTAATATAGCCCTTTGGCAGGGCAGCCAAAAATTGGGAGGCTCCACATTGTCCCTGCATAGAGACCTGTTAGGTTTTTAGTGCTTGCATTTAAAAACCGCACGTGTGTGCCTGTTGGTGGCAGCGTTCAGGTGCACTTGTGTGCGTTTTGCACAAACTTGGATATAACGCACAAGTATAGTGAATACACATCAGCACAGCATTGCAAAATGCGCAAGGGCGTTGGCAACGAACAAGGAAGTGGACGTGATGGTGGTGCAGGCAGAGACCGAGGACGTGTGCAAGCTCTAATTTCGCCACAACAAAGGGCCACATCTACTCGCTCGCACATCCTGTCCCAAATTCTTGGGGACCGCAGCAGTACACCGCTCTTGAACCAAGGCCAGTGTCAACAGGTTGTTAGTTGGATAGCAGATAATGCTTCCAGTCAGATTGGCACCACCACAAACACTCTGTCTTCCACACGGTCAAGTGTCAGTAGCCGTGATACTGCACCGCACATTTCAGAACCTGATCCTCCTTCCTACCACCAGGCCGAGTACATGTCCACGGACACTCGGAAGAGCTGTTCACGTTTCCATTCACACATTCTGGCCTCTCGCCAGCTCCTGTTGAAGTGGGTCATGACGAGATTGTATGTACAGATGCCCAAATATTTGAGCAGCCAGGTTCTCACGAAGTTGGCAATTTGTCTCAACAAGGGGTGGACGATGATGAGACACAATTGTCAGGAAGTCAGGAGGAGGAGCAGGGTGCGGAAGAGGAAGACGACGTGGTGGATGATCCAGTAACTGACCCAACCTGGCAGGAGGATATGTAGAGCGAGGACAGCAGTGCACAGGGGGAGGGAGGCGTAGCATCCCAACAGGCAGTAAGAAGCAGGATGGTGGCCCCAGGCAGAAGTCAGGCAACTGTTCCCCGGAACAACAACACGACACAAGGTGCCTGTACAAATGTTAGGTCTTCCCGAGTCTGGCAGTTTTTTAAGTTGGCTCCAGATGATTCTAAAAAGGCCATTTGCAACACCTGCCGTGCCAGAATCAGCAGGGGTACCAAAACTAGCAGCTTGACCACCACCAGCATGATCAGGCACATGTCAGCCAAGCACCCGACTTTGTGGGATGTACAACAGAGTCGAGGAGCAGTGCTTGCTGATGTCAAGCCTCCTCCGGCCCTGCACCAGCAGTTGCCCACGCAGAAATAACACCATCATCAAGCACGTCCTTGTCCCAGTTATCCATTCAGCAAACCTTTGAACGCAGGCGCAAATACACTGCCAACGCCCCACATGCCACACTTCTAAATGCTAACATTTCGCGACTGCTTGCGCTGGAAATGTTGCCTTTTAGGCTGGTGGAGACAGAAGCATTCCGCGACCTGATGGCGGCAGCTGTCCCACGTTACTCGGTCCCCAGCCGCCACTATTTCTCCCGGTGTGCCGTCCCCGCATTGCATAACCACGTGTCACAAAACATCACACGTGCCCTGAACAATGCTGTTTCAGCCAAAGTCCACCTAACCACAGACACGTGGACAAGTGCTTGTGGGCAAGGCCGCTACATCTCGTTGACGGCACACTGGGTTAATATTGTGGAAGCTGGGGCCCAGTCTGAGCGAGGGACGGAACACGTCCTTCCCACACCAAGGTTTGCAGGCCCTACCTCAGTCAGGGTTTCACCTACACTCTACAGCTCCGGAATGTCATGCTCCTCAGCCTCCTCCTCCTCCTGCGCATCCTCATCCACTTTACCCTCCACACCAGTCCCAAGCTGGAAGCACTGCAGCACTGCCTCGGCGAAGCGGCAACAGGCTGTGCTTAAGCTAATCTGCATAGGTGACAAACCCCACAATGCAGAAGAGGTGTGGACAGCTCTGAAACAGCAGGCAGATCACTGGCTCACACCTCTGAACCTAAAGCTAGGAAACGTCGTGTGTGACAATGGCCGGAACCTGGTGGCGGCTTTGAGGCGAGGCCAGCTGACACATGTTCCATGCGTGGCCCATGTGCTCAACCTCGTAGTTCAGCGGTTTCTAAAGTCATACCCAGAGCTGTCTGATCTGCTGGTAAAAGTTCGCCACCTGTCTGCACATTTTCGAAAGTCACCTACTGCTTCAGCCGGCCTTGCCGGCTTTCAGCGCTATTTGCATCTTCAGGCTCACAGACTGGTGTGTGATGTCCCCACGCATTGGAATTCAACTCTGCACATGTTGGTCAGGATATGTGAGCAGAAGAGGGCAGTTGTTAAGTACCTGCATCACCTAAGCCGTCGGGAAATGGGTCAAACTCCACACATAACACCTGAGGAGTGGAGATGGATGTCCGACCTATGTACCATCCGCCAAAACTTTGAGGACTCCACCAAGATAGTGAGCGGCGATGAGTTGGAGCAAGAAACAGTAGTGGGTGTGGGTGATAACACACAGCCCAGCCTCGTCTCATCACAACATGCAGTGGAGGACTATGACGAGGAGGAGGATGAAGACATGGAGCAACTCTCCGGCCAAATTGAGGATATGACATGCAGTCATATCCTCGATTCAGCGTGGCTGGCCAGAGGACAGGGTAGATGATGATGAGGAGGAGGAGGAGGACAGCATGTTCAGTCATCGTGTTGGTCAGGATACTGAAGTGATGGCTGTTAAGAGTCTGGCGCACATGGCTAACTTTATGGTAAGCTGCCTGTCTCGTGACCCTCGCGTTAAGAACATCTTGGCCGACAATCATTACTGGTTGGTAACACTGTTAGACCCACGCTAAAAGGAGAACTTTATGTCTCTTATTCCCGAGGCGGAGAGGTCAGGCAAAATGCAGCAGTTCCAGAAGGCCATAGTCACGGAAGTAGGCAAAGCATTCCCCTCACAAAACGCTAGCGGCATAGGTCAGGAATCAGTGGACAACCAAGGCGTACAGCCGAGAGGGGCACAAGTCCAATCCGCCAGAGGTAGGGGAACAGTCTTTAAGATGTGGGACAGTTTTCTCAGCCCCTCACATACCACAGCCCCTGAGGTGCGGGGTAGTGCCACAAGAAATTCTAAGTTTGCCCAGATGCTCAAGGAGTACCTTGCAGATCGAACAACTGTACTCCGACATTCCTCTGTGTCTTACAATTATTGGGTATCCAAGCTGGACACGTGGCATGAATTGGCTCTCTACGCCTTGGAAGTCTTGGCCTGCCCTGCCGCTAGCGTTTTGTCAGAGCGTGTTTTTAGTGCCGCAGGTGGAATCATTACAGATAAACGCACCCGCCTGTCAACTAAAAATGCTGACAGGCTGACTCTGATCAAGATGAACAAGGGTTGGATTGGGCCAGACTTCACCAGCAAATGACAGCGAAATTTAAAGTTTGTAACGGGAATTTGCCATGTACCTCCACTCACCCATGGGTACACACTTCTGGACTTTGGCTAATCGCTGGACTGCTCCTCCTTCTCCTCATGCGCCACCATGATGACCGTTACAATAGTTAGGCCGTTGTTTCAGGTATACCCCCAGTGGTAAATTTTTTCGCCCATTCTTTCAGAATGGGCATTACAACGACAGGAGACCCGCTCCTTTGCAATGGGAACAATGTTTTGAGGCCCTCATGCTCGTCTCTATCCAGGGACAATGTGGAGCCTCCCAATTTTTGGCTGCCCTGCCAAAGGGCTATACTACAATAGACCCACTTCCTTACAATGGGCACTTCAGGTTTACAGGCCATCATGCACGTCTCTATCCAGGGACAATGTGGAGCCTGACGCTGCCACCGACAGCCACACATGTGCGGTTTTTAAATGCAAGCACGGACGCAATAAGAACCTAACAGGTTTTTAGGAGCGACAATTACTGAGAAGTTTGACACTATCAGACACTGCTGACTGACGTGTATTATTCACTAGACTTGTGCGTTATATACTAGTTTGTGCAAAACGTGCACCTGTATGCTGCCACCGACAGGCACACACGTGCGGTTTTTAAATGCAAGCACGGACGCACTAAGAACCTAACAGCTTTTTAGGAGCAACAATTACTGAGAAGTTTGACACTATCAGACACTGCTGACTGACGTGTATTATTCACTAGACTTGTGCGTTATATACTAGTTTGTGCAAAACGTGCACCTGTACGCTGCCACCGACAGGCACACACGTGCGTTTTTTAAATGCAAGCACGGACACACTAAGAACCTAACAGCTTTTTAGGAACGACAATTACTGAGAAGTTTGACACTATCAGACACTGCTGACTGATGTGTATTATTCACTAGACTTGTGCGTTATATACTAGTTTGTGCAAAATGCACACAAGTGCACCTGTACGCTGCCACCGACTGCCACACACGTGCGGTTTTTAAATGCACGCACGGACGCACTAAGAACCTAACAGCTTTTTAGGAGCGACAATTTCTGAGAAGTCTGACACAATCAGGACTGTTTTAGACTGTGTACACCAGCCCCAGATATGATGAAGGCTGGTATACGGTCACCACTAGGAATGGCTATGTACCCTGCCTGCCTGCCTGTATACAGCTACAATAGTCCTGAGAAGGACTCTTCTGGTCACTAGCCTGTATTCTGACCTGGCTATACCCTGTCTGCCCTGCCTGTATACAGCAACAATAGTCCTGAGAAGGACTCTGCTCCTGTACTCCGACCTGGCTATACCCTGCCTGCCTGTATACAACTACAATAGTCCTGAGAAGGACTTCTGGTCACACTGTTTGCAGCCCTGCTACGGAAATAACTATAAAGGGCTGCAAACCTTTCCCTGAAGCAGCAACACTCTCCCTGCACTGACTGGATGGCTGTGTGCAGAGCACAGCGCGCCCGCCGGTATAAATGCTCGGTCACGCTGTGCAGGCCGGCCAATCACTGCAATTCCACAACTAACAGGGCTGTGGCATTGCAGTGGTCTGCCAGCCAATCCTTGCTTGAGGGCTGGCTCTCAAAAGAGCGCTAACATGCAGGGATGAAGACCACGAGTACAGCACGAGTATCGCGAGATTACTCGGTCCCCGCCGAGTAGCCCGAGTACAGTGATACTCGTGCTAGTACCGAGTAGTGACAAGCATACTCGCTCAACACTAATAATAAATGCTCCTTTGTCCCCATAGAGCCATTAATTCCACAGCTCTTTATATACATCAGAAACACTGGCCCCACTGGGGCTCACAATCTAAGGTACCTATTTGTATGACTTTGGAGTGTGGGAGGAGACCGGAGAACTTGAAGGAAAAACAGGACCCCAGTGCTGCAAAGCAACAGTGCTAACCACTGAGCAACCTTGCTGCCCCTCCAATAGTCCTACATACAGTGTAATACACAGCCCAAAGTCCTTCCTATAGTATAATGCACTTCCCATACTCCTCAATATGATATATTGCACCCTCCATAGTCCTCCATATATTATATTGTACCCTCCTCCATATAATATAATGCACCCTCGATAGTCCTCCATATAATATAATATACCCCCCATAGTCCTCCATATATAATAAACAGTTCTGATATCCATCTATCCTCGGCACCCAGTTTCCCCATGCTCTGTTATACATCTTTCCATCAGCACCCAGGTTTTCCATATCAGAGCATGGGAAATCTGGGTGCTGAAAGAAGATCTATAGCAGAGCATGGGAAAGCTGGGTGCTGAGGGAAAGAGACTTTTTCCCTCAGCACAAAACGTTCCCATCCCCTGCTTGTATCTTTATCCCCCCTTGTATATAGTTATCCAAATACTTTAATGGTCCCCACATAGCTTTATCTATAGTATAAAGGATCCCACATAACCCTTCATATATTAGAATGTACCTCCATAGTCCTCCATATATTATAATGCATTTCCTATAGTTCTCCATGTATTATAATTTACCCCATAGTCCTCCATATACAGAGTGGTCCAAAATTAAGTAGACAGAAAATAATAACATTTATTTTGATTTATATATTAAATTATATTTACTAACACAAGCATAACATTGACAATTAAATTTTATTCTGAACAATAATACAAAAGCTCTTAAATTTTATCAACGCAGGTGCTCAAACTGTTTTCCATTACAATTTGCACAGCTTTGAAGTCTGCTTCGACAAACATTTTTGCACAAGTCTCTTTGGGTATTAATTTCTTGAAATGCATCTCTTATGTAATGTTTCAAATCACTGACACTTTTTGTTTTTTGACTATAAACTTTGTCATTGAGTACTCCCCAAAAGAAAAAGTCCATTGGGGTCAAGTCTGGTGACCGTGCCGGCCAATCAAGTTGGCCTCTTCGACCAATCCATTTATTAGGAAATGTTTCATCAAGATACTCGCGGACTACTATTGAATAATGTGGAGGGGCCCCATCTTGTTGGAAATGAAGGTCATTTGAATTAGGTTGTTCCTGTAACTGGGGAAAAACTTGATTCATTAGAATTTCGAGATACTTAGCTTCTGTGACTGTTCCATCAAAGAAATATTGGTGCTAAAACACCAAAACTTGAAATACCCCCCCAAACATTGACACCAGGATCATTTAGTTGTTGCTCTAATGTTAAATGCATGTTCTCATTATACCAGTAAATACAATTAGGTCTGTTAATATGGCCGGATAATTTGAAAAAAGCTTCATCACTCCACATAGTGTTATCTAAAATTACTGGATTTTCTTCAATTTCGTTAAGAATAATCTCACTAAATTGCAACCGCCTTTCAGGATCATCATCCAATTAACCATGAATTAGACGTGGACGATAAGCTTTCCACCCAATAGATTTCAGGATTCACATGATAGAAGCTTGTGAAATTCCCAATTCTAAAGAGACTCTTCTGGTGGACTTTTTTGGACTCTGAACAAATGTTTCAGCAACAAGTTGTTTATTATTTTCTGTACAGGCTGTTTTGGGTTGACCAGTTTTTGGAGCATTAAGGATTGAGCCAGTGGCATCGAATTTGTCACGAATGTGGTAAATGGTTTGTCTCTTTGGGGCTTGAGTACCAAATGATTAAACCCAATTTGCTCTAACGGTTTCAGCATTTTGAGATTTCCAATACTCTTTTAAAATCCATTTTCTTTGATCTCTATTTAAATTATTTGCCATTATGTTTTATCTGAATTATCTGAAAAGAATACAGATTTGGGCAGATTTATCTGTGAAAACTGGATCTGTGAAACTGACTCAGTTGCCCTTAGCAACCAATCAGTTCCACCTTTCATTTTACAAAGAATCTGTGAAGAATGAAAAGTGGAATCTGATTGGTTGCTAAGGGCAACTGAGTCAGTTTCACTTTACACCATGTTTGATAAATCTCCCTCTTCATAACCCTATTACACATACTGTCCACCTACTATTGGACCACCCTGTATTATACTGCACCACATAGTCCTCCATATATTATAATGCACCCCCATGGTCCTCCATGTAAAATGTAGCCCTCATAGCCCTCCAATTATTATAATGAATTTCTCATAGTTCTCCATGTATTATAATTCACCCCATAGTTCTCAATATATTATAATTCACCCCTTAGTACTCCATATATTATACTGCACCATATAGTCCTCTATGTTTTATAATGCACCCCCATAATACATGTATAAGGTAGGCTCCATAGTCCTCCATATATTAGGAACCTCAAGACTCACTTCTTCCAACAAGCCTACAACCTACAATAGCCCTCAGTCCAGTAGACCACTGCACAACCAGCTGTGTTCTCACCTATTGTACCATCACCCATTCCCTGTAGACTGTGAGCCCTCGCGGGCAGGGTCCTCTCTCCTCCTATACCAGTCTGTTTTGTACTGTTAATGATTGTTGTACATATACCCTCTTTCACTTGTAAAGCGCCATGGAATAAATGGCGCTATAATAATAAATAATAATAATAATAATGTAGCCCCCATAGTGCTATATGTATTATAACTAGAGATGAGCGAACCGGTCCCGGTTCGGCTCGAGGTCGGCTCGCCGAACGGGGGTCCCGTTCGAGTTCGGTTCGTCGAACGTTCGACGAACCGAACTCGAACGTATAGGCTAGAATGGGAGGCAATCACAAACACATAAAAATGCATGATAAATGTACACAAACAGTTAATAAACATTGCCATAACACTTACCGGTCCTCGCGATCCCTTCTGCACTCTGTCTCCTGCCGCTATTCCATCCAATGATCGCTGAATCCTCCCGGTGACCTGCACTGCCAGCAGAGAGGCAGGACCTATCGTGACGTCAAAATAGCCATGTGACCAGTCACGTGGCTATTATCTCATTGGCTACAGACTGGTCACATGAATATGACACGTCATGTAGGACCTGCGAGTGCATCTCTCCGGTACACGGTGCACATATGTGTATCACCGTGTACCGGCGACATGCTCTAGCACACGGTCGACTCCCCATTCCGTTAGGGACCGGATGACACAGCCGGTCATTAACGGAGATCACCGTTGCCATAGCAACGCAGTTAGCGGTGACGTCACCCACCCACCAAAAAAATGACGTGGGCTTTGCCATATTTTTGTATGCTAGCCAGGTACAGCTGGCAGCCACGGGCTGCCTCCAACCCCCAGTTGCCTATTTGTACCCGGCTGGGAACCAAAAATATAGGGAAGCCCGTTTTTTTTAATTATTTCACTTATTTCATGAAATAATTAGAAAACAAATGACGTAGGCTTCGCCCCATTTTTGTGTCCAGCCAGGTACAACTAGGCAGCTGGGGATTGGAATCCGCAGCACAGGTTGGCCTGAGCTTTCTGGGCTCCACTGCTGCGAATTGCAGTCTGCAGCCGCCTCAGAAAATGGCATTTTCATAGAAGCGCCATCTTCTGGCACTGTATCCAACTCTTCCAGCACCTGCCTGCTATACCTGGCTAGCATACAAAAATATGGCGAAGCTCACGTCCTTTTTTTGTAGTTTTTTGGCAAAAAAAATAAAAAATGCTTCCCTGGATTTTCCATTGCCAGTGAAGGTAACACCAAGCAGTGGGGGTTAGCAGCCAGTAGCTGCTTGGATTACCCTTAGCTAGCAATACAAAAAATGCAGCGGGAGCCCATATATATTTTTTTTAATTATTTATTTAAATAGCTAAAAATAAAATGGGCTTCCCTGTATTTTGATTGCTGGACATCACAGTGCTGTAAAAATAAATCTTTAAAAAAATGACGTAGCGCTCCGCGGTATTTTTGATTCTCAGCGCAGATAAAGCAGACAGCTATGGGTTGCCACCCCCATCTGCCTGCCGTTACCTTGGTTGGCAATCAAAATACAGGGAAGCCCATTAATTTTTTCTATTTAAAAAATAGTTAAAAAAAAATGACGTTGGGTCCCCCGATTTTTGATAGCCAGCTAGGGTAAAGCAGACGGCTGTAGCCTGAAAACCACAGCTGGCAGCTTTACCGTGGTTGGGGATCCAATGTGGAGGTCCCCTCAGGCTCTTTTTTATAATTATTTTATAAATATTAATAATTACACAAAAAAAGTAGGGTCCCCTCCAAATTGGATCACCAGCCAAGGTAAAGCGGACAGCTGTGGTCTGGTATTCTCAGGGTGGGAAGGTCCATAGTTATTGGGCCTTCACAGCCTAAAAATAGCAGGCCGCAGGAACCCCAGACGTGGCGCATCCACTAGATGCGCCAATCCTGGCACTTCACCCCAGCTCATCCCGTGCCCTGGTGCAGTGGCAAACGGGGTAATAAATCGGGTTGATACTAGCTGTAAAGTCACCTGAGATCAAGCCCAGCAGTTTGTGATGTCATGGCGTCTATTAGATACCCAACATCATAAACTGTCAGTACTAACAAAAACAAAAAATCGACAAAAGAAATTTATTTGAAAAAACAGTCCCCAAAACATTTCCTCTTTCACCAATTTATTGTAAGAAAAAAAATAAAGGGGTCCCACGACGACTCTGGACTGTCTAGAATATGGGGGGGGACACTCAGGGAACGTATCCCCCATTTTCTAGGAGTGCGGACCCTTCATGTGAGGAGTGTGGGTGCAATGAATCTGCACTCACTCTCCCCGGGTCCACAGCATCAGAGTCCATGTCGTAATGGTTGCTACCAAAGCTGCAATGCCCTGCTCATGAGGTAAGGGCATGCCTAATCAGGAGAACTACTGTAGAGGAAGCTCTGCTCACTGGTATATAGGTGCTCAGAGGTAATAATAGATAAAATTAGTGAGTAACCTCGGCACTCTAAATCTCCCAGACTAAGTCAGTAAGTCACAATGGATAGTAATGCAAAATCACTCTTTATTGGTCCGTATTAAGAATATTTTTTTTTTCATAAGCATATATGTTTTTGTCCAAAACAAGTTACAAATGACGTTTCGGCCTGAGCCTTCGTCAGATTGGACTTATCTGCATGTAATCATGAAAAATGACAATAATCAGTATCACATAAGAGTGAGAGAACAATAACATAAACTCGAACAATGTAGAGGTACAATTGGGATGCAGCAAAAAAATTGCAACACAGCAAGAAATGAAACACATGATACAAATGTCATAATACAGTACAAGGACAATATAGTAATGACAAATATGGGGTCAGAGTAGGCTTAGACAGCTCTGGTACGAAAGAGATGTCAATCATAAAGTAACATGTGCAGTAGGTGTAGAGCTACAGTATGCATGGCAGAGCTAATGGGTAGACCGACCATAGAAAAAGAACGGAGAAAAAGTGGAGAAAAAGTGGAGAAAAAGTGGAGAAAAAAAATGGAGAAAAAGTGGAGAAAAAGTGGAGAAAAAATGGAGAAAATGTGGAGAATAAGTGGAGAAAAAGTGGAGAAAAAGTGGAGAAAAAGTGGAGAAAAAAATGGAGAAAAAGTGGAGAATAAGTGGAGAATAAGTGGAGAAAAAGTGGAGAAAAAGTGGAGAAAAAGTGGAGAATAAGTGGAGAAAAAGTGGAGAAAAAGTGGAGAAAAAGTGGAGAAAAAGTGGAGAAAAAATGGAGAAAAAATGGAGAAAAAATGGAGAAAAAGTGGAGAAAAAGTGGAGAAAAAATGGAGAAAAAATGGAGAAAAAGTGGAGAAAAAGTGGAGAATAAATGGAGAAAAAGTGGAGAAAAAGTGGAGAAAAAGTGAGAAAAAGTGGAGAAAAAGTGGAGAAAAAGTGGAGAAAAAGTGGAGAAAAAGTGGAGAAAAAAAATGGAGAAAAAGTGGAGAAAAAGTGGAGAAAAAGTGGAGAAAAAGTGGAGAAAAAAATGGAGAAAAAGTGGAGAAAAAGTGGAGAATAAATGGAGAAAAAGTGGAGAAAAAGTGGAGAAAAAGTGGAGAAAAAGTGGAGAAAAAGTGGAGAAAAAGTGGAGAAAAAGTGGAGCAAAAATGGAGCAAAAATGGAGAAAAAGTGGAGAAAAAGTGGAGCACCCTTTGGTGCCTTTCATGTGGCACTAAGGGGTGCTTAGCTTTGTATTTTGCCAAAAAAATGAAAAAAAAAATGACGTAGGGTTCCCCCTAGTTTTGTAGCCAGCTAGGGTAAAGCAGACGGCTGCAGCCTGCAGACCACAGCTGGCAACTTCACCTTGGCTGGTAATCCAAAACTGAGGGCACCCCACGCTGTTATTTTAAATTAAATAAATAATTTAAAAAAAAAAAAAACGTAGGGGTCCCCCAAAATTGGATCACCAGCCAAGGTAAAGCAGACAGCTGGGGCCTGATATTCTCAGACTAGGGAGGTCCATGGTTATTGGACTCTCCCAAGCCTAAAAATAGCAGGCCGCAGCCGCCCCAGAAGTGGCGCATCCATTAGATGCGCCAATCCTGGTGCTTCGCCCCAGCTCATCCCGCGCCCTGGTGCGGTGGCAAACGGGGTAATATATGGGGTTAATACCAGATGTGTAATGTCACCTGGCATCAAGCCCTGGGGTTGGTGAGGTCAGGCGTCTATCAGACACCCGACATCACCAAACCAGTCAGTAATAAAAAAAATAGACGACAAACACATTTTTATTTGAAAAAACACTCCCCAAAACATTCCCTCTTTAACCAATTTATTAGAATGAAAAACAAATCCAGGTCTGCTGTAATCCAAGGGGTTGCCATGACGATCCACACTGTCCCAGTCAATGAAGAGCAGGATGTTCCCCATTGGCTGGGAGAGCAGTGCAGTAACCTGAGCTAACATCAATGGGTCAGCCCAGGTCACTGCAGGGCATGACAAGTGCTGCTGTCAGCGAGGTACATTACCTGCGCTGATCTCCAGCACACTGACAGCCCCTGTCACTGAGTTCAGTGACCGGCGCCTTCACAGCCAAATATCGCAAGAGGTCCGTGACGTCACCGCTAGTCAGTCTCGGGTCGGAAGCGAGAGGTGATGTGACAAGCGGCGGCCATGGAGGACAGTGACAGCGCTGAGGTCGGGATGGCGGGACTTCATCACCGCAGGTAAGCCGAGCGGGACCATGTGTGTGTGTGTGTGTGTGTGTGTGTGTGTGTGTGTGTGTATGTATGTGTACATGCCGCGGGCAGGAGGGGGCGGAGTGAGCTGAGCGGGAAGTGTGGGCTTCCTGCACGTAACTAAGATAAACATCGGGTTACTAACCAAAGCGCTTTGCTTGGATACCCGATGTTTATCTTGGTTACCAGCTTGTGGCAGGCTGCCAGCGATGGCTCCTGCACACTGTAGCTGTAAAAAGCCCTGCTTTTTGCTGCTAGAACCGTTCTCGAACGTATCTAGAACTATCGAGCTTTTGCAAAAAGCTCGAGTTCTAGTTCGATCTCGAACAGCCCCAAAAATCACTCGAGCTTAGAACTGGAGAACCTCGAACCGCGAACCGCGCTCAACTCTAATTATAACACAACCCCATAAAACTTCATATTGTATTATGCAACCCCATACTCCTCCATGTATAATGCACCCCTAGTCCATGTATAAGGTGTCCTTCATGTTGGATAGTGCACCCCAAAGACCTCCATGTATAATGTAGCCCCATAGACTTCCATGTATAATACAGCCCCCTAGACCTCCATGTATAATACACCCCTAAAGTCCATATATAAGGTGTCCTTCATTTTTATTATGCAGCCACATAGACCTCCATATATAATGCAGCCCCCCAGGCCTCCATGTATAATGCAGCCCCCTAGACCTACATTTATAATGCAGCACCTCCAGGCCTCCATGTATAACTAGACCTCTATGTATAATGCAGCCAGCCTCCCCAGGCCTCCATGTATAGTAATGCAGCCAGTCTCCCCAGGCTTCCGTGTATAATAATGCAGCTAGCCTCCCCAGGCCTCCATGTATAATAATGCAGCCAGCCTCCCCAGGCCTCCATGAATAATAATGCAGCCAGCCTCCTCAGGCCTCCATGTATGATAATGCAGCCAGCCTCTCCAGGCCTCCATGTGTAATGCAGCCTCCCCAGTCCTCCATGTATAATGCAGCCTATGGCCACCATGTACTCACTAATTAAACCAACAAGTACTCACTTCTCTCCTCGTTCCCCCACTGCTCTGTCCTCACGTTCCCTCGTTCCACCACTGCTGTCCTCACCTCTCTCCTCCGCTGCCCCCTGCTCCGGTCAGTGTCCTCCCGCCCTGCGCTCTGCATGCCTCAGCACAGCAGTCGCACAGGAGTGACGTCACCGCGCAGGCACAGGGTGAGACTGATGAAGCATGGAGCGGAACAGGCCGTTCTATGCTTTATCATTGCTGTGCATGATGACAGGACAGGAGAACCTGGTGTCTGCAGCGGCAGTGGGTCATATAGAGGCTGCGTGGTCTGCGACAGATCAGCGTAGCTCCTCTCTCACAGAAAGGAGCTGGCTGCTGATCTGCAATGTGGCCGGTGGCCCCTAACCTGCCGGGCCCGGTCACAATGGCGACCTCTGCGACTGCGGTAGTTACGCCTATGCTCTGTCTGAAATCTTGTGGGAAGTGACTGGTTGTGGCTGGTTTATGATTAAATGATGTCCTTTCCACTTCTAGATTATGGCCCCAACAATGTTCACTGGAGCCTTCAGTAGTTTGGAGATTCTTCTGTGACCAATGCTATCAGGATGTTTTGCAACAATGAGGTTGTCGAAGTCTTGAAACAGCTCACTGGTTCTACGTATCATGAGATGTTTCTTGTGAGGCACCTTGGTTATGAGACATCATTTTATAGGGCTTCTGTTGAACCAACTGATATTATTTTTCACAAAGTGGCAGCATTGCTTTCTAATTACTGGTAGATTTCAGTTGGTGTCATGACTCATGATTTTCCATGGCTTTTTGTACCTCTCTTTCTTCATGAGTTCAACACTTTTTCCTTGTGTCATTTCTTTACACATAACTTAATTTATGAACATCTATGGTTTGATTTCTTTTGGATTGGATGGGTTGTTACTAACATCTAATGAGAAATTCATGTTAATAACACCTTTAGAAGATATTTACTTCGGAAACTAGTAATTTTTTTAACCCCTTAACGACCGCGGGTAGTAAAATTACGTCCTAGCAGTCATAGTGTTAATGTCCCCAGGCTGCTACTAGCATAGCACATATCAGCTGATTTATACAACTGACATATGTGCTCACCAGGCATGAGTGGAATCATTATCCACCCGTTCCTTTTAACCCCTTAAATGGTGCTGTTAATAAATGACAGCGTCATTATAACCGTGATCGCGCTTAAAATTGACTCAGTGCCCGATTCCAGAAGTCAAGTGACGTGATCACGTGACTTTCGGTGGTTGACACGGTCATGTGATGACTCCTGTGCTCACATGACTCATATCCTGTAAACAAACAGCCGAGTACTGGCTGTTACAGGAGATGACCATTTCTCCTGGTCTGAGCGATGGTGCTCTGATTGGGAGAAATAAATGAGCGATCAGATTGCTGATTCTTATAGTCCCCTAGGGACCTAGTAAAATAAAAAACAAAGGAAAACAAAAGTTTTACAAAATAACAAAAATAAAAAAACCTAAAAGTTCAAATCACCCCTCTTCCACCCCATTGAAAATTAAAGGGTTAAAAAAATAAAAAATCAATTTATCTGTTCGGTAAACAGCGTAGCAGCAAAAAGATTCCAAACGCCAACATTAAGTTTTTTGGTCACCACTAATTTTGCACAAAATGCAATAACAGGCAATTAAAACGTAGCATCTGCGCAAATATGGTACCATTAAAAACGACAGCTCGAGACGCAAAAAATAAGGCATGACTGAGCCATAGATCCCAAAAAATAAGAACGCCATGGGTCGTAGAAAATGGAGCAAAACGTACACCACTTTTTTCGGACAAACTTCTGATTCTTTTTAACCACTTAAATAAAAGTAAACCTATTCATGTTTGGTGTCTACGAACTCACACCAACCTGAGGCATCACACTGACACATACGTTTTACCATACAGTGAACACTGTGAATAAAATATGTCAATAACAATAGTGCAATTGAATTTTTTTTGCAATTGTTCTGCTTTTGGAATTTTTTTCGCCGTTATCCAGTACACTATAAGGTAAAACTTTTGGCTTCATTTAAAAGTACAGCTCGTTCCGCAAAAAATGAGCCCTCACATGACCATATTGAAAATTAAAAAGTTACGTCTCCCGGAAAAAGAGTGGTGAAAAAAAAAAACAGAAAGCACAAAATCGGCTGTAGTGAAGGGATTAGTACTTTTTTCCCCACTGTATTTTCAGCCTCCTAGAGATGTTAACTAATGTGGCTGGACAGCGACCACTACCCATGAATGTATGTTAATTATCAAAATATGAATGTGAGAAGGTCTGGGTGAGATACCTTATGTAGCGGCAGCATAATCAAAGAGAAATAAATATATGAAAATTTCATAAAAGATTGGAAAGTGAAAAGTCAAGGTGGCATTGTAAAAATGGTCTATATTGAATGATCTCAGCTTGTATAACAATTGTTACCGTATGCAGAGCACTGAGCACTGGTAAATCTGACCTTAGGAAACATAGTGATTGCATGATCCACATTGTTTACTGTTTGATTCTGATTTGTAGTGTAATAATGTTTCTCCGGTTTCCATAGCAAATCCTGATTTCACGTGCAGTTTTATGAGCTAACGTTTCATGGTAACAATTATACTTGTAGCCACTGATAGAAATAAGAGAATGAATTTCAAGTTTTGTAATTTACATCTAGTCCTTTTCATAGGAAGGAGCATGTGATATACTGTACGTTAAGATATTATCGCTTTTTAAAATTCGAAAATTATTCATTTCATCACAATATCTCCCCATGTTACTTTTCAGGAGAAATATTATCCACTTACTGAAAAAGTACCTAAGAGATTTGGAAATTTTGGTAGAAGAACACAAACAATGATTACTGACTGAGACATCTCCAAAAAGTAAAATAGAGCAAGTAATATTTGTATTTCTTAAGAAGCTTGGTTCGAGATTTATACATATCATCATTACCTAATACACTCTTCAACACTGAAATTGTAACACTAGAAGGAAAAATCTTTGAATTATGGAAATCTCGTAATAATATGTAGATTCTAAAAGAATTTAATTTTTTATTTTATTTTTATAAAACATCTCGATTTATTCAGTATCATGCAGATATGCAGGTAATTTACCACCTTGGCAGCTCCCTTTGCAATTGATGACCAATTATGGCCCTGATGTGCTTGATGGGAGACAAGTCCAGGAATGCTGCGAGTAATGGTGACATGTTTAGAAAGATCTCACTCTAGCTGGATGGTGGTGCTCAGTTCTAGGATGGATACCCAGACATTAATGTCGAAATATCACACTATTTTTAAGTTGCAGTGAAGAAAATGTTATTGA
Organism: Anomaloglossus baeobatrachus; assembly: GCF_048569485.1. Lineage (NCBI taxonomy): Eukaryota > Metazoa > Chordata > Amphibia > Anura > Aromobatidae > Anomaloglossus > Anomaloglossus baeobatrachus. Next base: position 783,201,718 of record NC_134353.1, read on the forward strand.
TCTGTCAGCATGTACCATTTACTAGAAGCCATCATTTTCATCCTCTTGGACCATGTTCATGGCCTGCTAGGAGCAGTGTGGTGACCACTCAGAAGAGGGACTGATAGCATATTGCTGCTGTCCCAGCAGCACCACAGCTCCTAACAGATTGTGATCAATGTCCAGGAGGACCGAAATGTTGACTATCTTGTAAAATTGTGGTACATGCTAACAAATCAATAATATTTTTTTTCTGCAACTTAAAAATAGTGTGGTCTTTTGTGCATTAAGAAGGCTGCTCACAGTAGTATGAGCAATATGTGGCCCAGCATTGTTGTGTTGAAGAATGACTCCGGGATACTTTACAAAAATGTCCATACCATGGTTTCTGTGACCAAATCCATGTAACTCAAAGCTGTTAGTGGACCTAGAATGAAGAATAGCAGCATCTGGCTACCATACATTATGCCACTTGACACCATAATCCGTGGATTAAGACTGTTATGATGTACCCTTATGCAGGCCTCTTCATGGCGATGCCTACATGGTTTTCTGAGACTCTAACAACTGTGCATAATGCAATTCCGTAGGAAAGTGCCTTGGACACAATGATAGCTGGAGATTGGTCTGGAGACCACATGGCCTATGCCATGAAGATGCCTTCAGAAGGAAACATGAAAATGTTCCAGAAGTCATTTTTCAACATGACAATGCCAGGCTACATATTGCTTATGTTTCTGTGAGCAGCCTTCATGGCCTCAATGTGCTACCATGGCATGCAGTTTATACTTCTGCCATTGCGCACATCAGAGATGACTTTGGCCAGCAATTGCAAGTGGAGCTGCTAGCATCGGATCTTGATGATTTCCATACGAAATGCATTCAGAGTGGCTGAACATTCCTCAGACAACCATTAATAACCTCATTGATAGCAGTCAAGGTGTATACTTGCCTCTGTTTCTGCATAAGGCGCTCCTACTCTATACAGAATAAATCAAAATGTTTTGAAATTTTATTTCCATTTTTCAAGTAGTGGAATATCACTAATATTGCTGTAACTCCTGTGGTTTCCATTATTCCTCAACTTTTCTTCTTGGTGCAATTTCAATGTTGAGTGGACAAGTGGATATTCACGCCTGTACTTCCAAAATCGATAGAGTTTAATCAGCTAAGTTCAAGCAGAAATTGGCTATCACATGTTATTGGATTTTTTTCCAAGTGTATTAGCATACCCTGCCTTCAAAAACAGCAGTACAGTAGCATCAATTGCCCCCTCCCCATAGGGCCTTAAAACATCAGGGAGTTATGGTCCATGAGTGAGGACATTGTTAGAGGGTAGCACAGTGGCTCATTAGTTAGCACTGCAGTCTTTCAGCGCTGGGGTCCTAGTTTCCAATCCCACCAAGGACAACATCTGCAAGGAGTTTGTATGTTTGCGTGGGTTTCCTTTGGGTTCTACGGTTTCCTCCCACACTCCAAAGACATACTGATCGGGACCTTAGATTTTGAGCCCCAATGGAGACAGTGTTGCTGATGTATGCAAAGCACTATGGAATTAATAGTGCTTTATACTGTAAGTGACTAAATATTATTATTTTTATTATTGCTATTAATAAATACTGGGGATGTTAATACATTTAAGAGTACATTCACACATGCAAATTAGTTCTACAATTCTATATTTGTTTCATATATGTGAATGGGTTAGTTTATGTAGCTTATTAATACATTTCTGCAATCCCTAGTTAGTGAGAGTCACATAAAATTCTGCAATAAATCTGTCACATGTAAAAATATACTAAAATTTCAGAGTGAAACCATCAATAGCACAGCATGGCAAAAGCTTTCATCCAAGAAGCTGGTGTCACTACTATACTTTAGGTTCACTGCTTCTGTTAACAGAAGTGTATTGTAAATCTAAAGGATTTACTGACTAGCTTCAGTTTCTGAAAAAAATGGACATAACTGTAAGCTCTTGTGCCCCAGTGCGAGATCTGTAACACAGTCCCCTCATTTCCCCATGTGCATTTATAATACTGGTGTCTTATCTTCTTTACGCGGCTTATGTTCTCACACACGGTACCCAGGTGCAAAAAGAGCTGCTCTATTAAATTTTATCAGTGAAATAAACACTTCTTTATTCATAAGGTAACTAGCGCAAAATGCTGCTTTAATAATTTGTTAATTATAGATCTAGAACGGGAGTAAAAGACGTTAAAGCAAGTATGATTTAAAACATCTTATCGAAAACCTCCAATAGGGAAGACTAGCTCCCCGAGTCATCAACAGTATAGTTAACGGAGGGGATACAGCACTACAGGTAGTCCAGACTATGCTTCAAAACAATCAATATTTAGTGTTCATTTCAATCCAAATTTCACACCTCTTATGCAATAGATTACAGCAATATTTTGGGCCATGTACCCCTTGTCAAGCCTTAATCAACATGAGTGAAGAGGAAATTTAGATTATAGGGCATGTGATTGTCTTCCTTTCTGATGAACCTACTGGTGAACCTTGTTTCGACACTAAGGACACAAATCGACACCGTCACTTGGTTCATTGACACAGACAGTAGATCTTCTTCACAGTCTTTACTCTACACAGGGGCATAACTGACACCTCAAGTGAATGGGGATGGCTGGGTTACCTTCTGAGCCAGGTGGCTATGAAGAGGACATGTTGCTGGAGATCCCACAATTCTTGATTCTCATAGATCCCAGATGGAGATGAGCGCATCAGGCAAAATTCTAATTTGTTTGTCTGTTGCCCAGATCTTTCTGGGAAATTCAATTCAAATTTAAGTTACTCTCTATTAATTTTATATTACTTAATAAAAGTAAAATCTAAATAAGAAAGTTAAAATCCTTATACTCACCTCAAAAGCTCCTCCACTCCTCACAGTCACTCATCCGATCCTTGTCGCATCTTCTGATCACCACTGCCAAGTTCTGAAATCCCCAGGCCTCTCATGCTAGGCCTTCCGGCACTAATGAGGCCCGGTAAGGTTTTGTGCATGTGACCAGGAAATCACAACATCATGACATCCGCTATGACCACCTTATGTGCACCATGAGTTTACATGCGCATCTGGGGATCGGATCTGGGCCAGAGAGGTGAGTGGTAAAGTAAGTACAGATTTTTTTTTTTATTTTTTTACCTTTTCATGGCTATTTATGGTTTAAAAAAAAAATGTTAGTCAGCAGCAACCATATTGTTGAATCTACGCGGGTTCGAATTACAAAAATAAAATCTGCATTTTGGCAAATGTGGATTTATTGGCAAAATTGAGTAGAGTTTAATTCTACCCAAAATATATTAGCTCATTTCCAGTCCGGGAGGTTGGACTCCATTGATACCACTCCAGTCTTGGTGAGATAAGGGTTGGCTTCTCATAAGCACATGAGGCACATGCAGATCTGCCTCAACTGGTTTCAAGCCAACTGACCAATTTCATTATGGCACCTTGCAGCTAACAAAAAGTATTCATGAGAAAATCTGAAGGACATCCATATAAATATGGATGGATGACTCCGGTTTCAAAGGAGTTTCCCTTTATGTGAATTTGGAATTATTTTTATTAAATTCATCTCTACTTGAGTCCTGCCCTCTTTTTTATTGAGACTAAATTGAACAAACATAAAATCCTATAAGCAAAACAAAAGTGAACATGATTATATCTCATTAGATCCTAACAAAAATATAACCAAGGTTAAAAATGTACTGCTTGCATTAGCTCATATTTCATATTTGTCTGTGGTTTCCCCATATTCCTGGCAAAACGCAATATCTAAATTCTGGTAACGCGATACATCAAACAAGATGGTGTGAATATTGAGCTTTGGAAGATTCACTTTCCCTCCCTTCTTTTTCCTTTCAACTTTCTTTTTTCTTTGTTTTCCCAGGATTAAGACATTTGATCACAGGTTACTGTATTTCTATGATAATGAAAAAATAACATTAATACCAATTACAACAGATAATGTGGATTTTAGCACATGGCCAAAATGAAAGATAAGACTGTCTGCATATCTAGTAGGGGTAGCATTAGCAGAACAGATTAAAATGCAGCCTGTGATACATGAAAAACAATAGCCAGAAGCTCTTTAACGAAACTGAACATATACGAGAGACAAACATTTATGACACACATAATTGGAAAACATAGTACAGTATTGGATTTGTGTGACACCATATTTATTTTGTAATGTACACTGTATACTTCTTCTTTGTATGAGGGTATAAACAATTTATTTTGCAAGTCTCTGGTGACAGCGACTAACTTCATGGATGAAAGAGAATGAGACGTTTTTTGAAATTCAAATTAGTTCCGCTTGGCTGTGTCTCGTGTAAGCGCTTGGCTTTGCTGGGAATCCACGAGTCTCGTAGTTTTCTTTGTTCATCATGTATAAGATATAGTTAGGGTTAAGCCTCTATATATCTGTTTTTGTAAAGAAGCATTTCATGAGAAATAAGTAGGGTTATTTTGAAAATGTGTTGACATTCAATTGACAATATGAATACTTTACTCAGTTCTAATAAAAGAACCAAGATTACTAATCATAGTTGTTTTGTGTAGATTCAGTTCTACACAAAACACAGAGAATTAAAAAAAGAAAAACTATAATAGTCTAATGCCCACAAATCTAAAAACTGAAGCACATACAAGTGAGAAGATCATGTTTTCATTTCCAAAAGTTTTATTTTAAAAGAGGAATTACAGGAGAATAAGGAGAATACATTGCAATATTTGAGTAATACATTGTAAACATACAATATATAGTAAAACAATATAGGTAACGGGTATGGGAATGGGAGGGGAGAAATGGGAAAGTAAACTTTCATTAGGAAAACAAGGGAAAAAGGGGAGGAAAAAAAAAGGAGAACTTTTCTATAAGGGTGAGAACGCACTTTGCGTTTCTACTGCTTTTTTGGTCCGTTTTGAGAAGCACCTTTTTAATGCCCAAAGGCATGCGTTTTGATTTTCCAGCAAAGTCAATGGAAAATCATGACTTCTTGACCGCACTTTGCGTTTCTAAACGCTGCGTTTAATTTGCATATTTTGTGGCAAAAACCATGCGTTCAAAGAAGCAGCATGTCAATTGTTTTTGCCATTTTGGGTGCGTTTTGCTAACATTAAAGTCAATGAGAAATGGCAAAAACCAAGATTCCTTCAAATTCCTGCGTTTTACCTGCTTTTTCAGTGCAGAAAACATGCGTTTTGGACTACCAAAACGCAAGCTTTTTGGACATCAAAATAATGATTTGATATGTCCCTTTACACACACACAAAATCCGACAATTAAATTTATGAAAAATATGCATTTATTGCTATATTTCTGATAAATTGTATATTACCGCTATCATTTTATGAATTATATCTATTTTCATTATTTTTTCCATTAATATAGATTTTTTCCTTTTTTTTCTCTTTTTTCATTCGTTTTGACTGTTTAAACTTTATTAGGCAGTGTCTTGATGTTCAAAACGCATCTGTCAAAACGTAGGTGAAAACGCATGTAAAAAGGGCTGAAAACGCATCTAAAACGCGGTAAATACGCATGCGTTTTAAGCTCTAAAGTTCAGAAAAAGGCAACTTTGGTCAAATCAATTAAGCCCAAAAGGTGCGTTTTTAACTGCAAGTAGATGAACGCAAAGTGCATTCTCACCCTAAATGTTTTTAACATGCATTTCTCCATTTTTTATTTTTTTTTATAGTGGAACTTTACTTCTTTTAGTTTTCTTTTTTCATTTCAACAATGTGGGTATGGTTTTCTTTTTCCAAATGTCTTAGCCTAGTTAATTACTTGCGAATTTTCTAAAAGTCATTCAATTGTTGCGCAATTGTACTCCAGATCCCTATTGGTGTTCAAAATCTGTTGAACCTTTACTCTGGTGCCATGTAAAATCACAACAGTGAGAAAAAAAATGGTACACAGTATTGTTTTGGGAAATCCTTTTTTTTTTTTTTCATGAAAGGGTTATCCAGAACTTTATTAATTTTTTTGCTATGGACCTAAGATATAACAGGCAGCTAGTTGCTATCTTTCTGCCTATTCTGCCCAGCACATGTCTCTGCTGGCACACAGATGTCACTGACCGCTCCTGCTGGTGGTTCTGTGGCTTTCACTGATATCACGTCATCTTTGCTCTGCTCTGTTGATAGGTTGTGACTGCTATCATGCTGATTGACACCCGGCTCCCCACTGCCTAAGACCTCTTTCATACGTCTGTGCATTTAACACATGTGTGTGATGATCCATGAGGCAGGTCAGTATGTTTGTCTGTGTGTATGTTCTACGTGTGCTGTTCTTGTGCTGTCCGCGCAACATCCGGATAGCACACAGACAGCATGAACTTGTATTTTTACCTGTCTCTGGCACTGCTATTTACAGCGCTGCTGTTAATTCGGGGTCCATGGTCAGTGCAGTGACTATGCACAAGCTTAATGAGCAGGACCCAGAAGCAACAGCAGCTCTGGACACAGAAGCGCCAGGGACAGGAAAAAAATTCATTTTTTTTAAGGGACAGGTGTTTTCTCCAGTACATGTCACACTGATGTCACATGGGTCACATCACTGTGCTTTCCGTTTGACATCCGTGCTGCCGGCCCGAAAACGGACATGACACCGTGTGAAGCACACGGAGACATGTGCGCTCCACACAGACATACTGTCAGTGTGAAAACAGGGACGTGTGCACAAACCCATTAAATTTAATGGGTCTATGTGTGTACGAGTCTCCAGTACACGTGGAAACGGACACCACTTGTACTGGAAACATGGACATGTGAAGGAGGCCTAACTGAGAGAAAGTGTCTGTCAATCAGCATGTTGTTGGCAGTCGTGCCTCTTTGAGAGAGCAGCCTGGAAGAAGAAGAGCTGCACTGTTGATATAGGGCAACAGAATCGCCGGCCGGTAGTGGTAGGTGGCCACTCTGAATTGGCGCCGAATAGTCTAGATAGGTAGTTGCTAACTTTTTGACTCATGGTAAAAAACATAACTTAATCATGGATAAGACCTTTAAGGTCCAATAGCTTCAACTAACAAGTAAAATACAGTCATTAATAATTAATTTTACATTTACAACTCAGATTTATTGAACGTTGGCTGAGATTCTTTCATTTAACTAGTTTTCATATTATAATTTATAGACAACACTTTTAATCTGATGAGTGACATTGCTCTTGTAATGACATTTTAGGTTCAACACATTCCTAGGTTCTTAAATTTAGTACCCGACAACTGATGGAGGAATTTCACTACCTTTATCTGTCAACATGAGCCAATGTCAACACAATAAATATAATCTTTCCTTATCAAGAGCTACACTTCAGCTGCCATTGTGGAATTGAGGAATGCACATGTAACAGGCCAGTCATATGTGGTCAAGAAACTCTCTGGTGCATGATTTGTCTGCTTCATCTCATGTTTTTATTAATAATAAAAAGGTACTGATTCCTAAATTGAGGGCTTTAGTTCAAATGAAAATATGTTTAAAAGAGCTCTCCTCAGAAGGAATAACACTGCGTCTCCAGTATGTCTTTTTGGTGACTACAACTACCATATAAGTAGAGTTAAGCCAAACATTTGCAGGACACTTTCTCGGCCATGCTCCTTTTGTGACTGCTAAGCTAGTGTAATCTTATGATGTTGATGTGGCCTAATGACCCACCTCTTCCGACAAGCCTGCAACCTGCCGTAACCCTCAGTCCACTATAGCAACGCACAACCATCTCTACTTTCACCTCCTGTATCCTCACGCATCCACTGTAGACTGTGAGCCCTCACGGGCAGGGTCCTCTCTCCTCCTGTACCAGTCTGTGCCTTGTTTTGTTTATGATTATTGTACTTGTCCCTACTATGTATACCCCTTTTCACATGTAAAGCGCCATGGAAAAAAATGGCGCTATAATAATAATAATTATAATAATAATATGGACTAGTAATTATATCTGTCAAGGATGATAACATTTTAGAATTTTGTATTCCCTGGTCCAGCTTCTAAGGGGCAATGACATCATGGATACTGGACCAGGGTCCTATTCATAATTTTACTCAGCTTAAGCTGTTATTCAATGTCTAATCTTTTAACCACTTCCCAACATTAGATATACTGGAAAATCCTATTTTAGAAGTACATGATCATGTGGTCACAGGAGCTAGTGTGATTACCACGGGAGCTTCAGTCAACTGACTGCCAGCACCGTCCTAGGATGTTTAATCCTCTAAATAATGCTTTCAAAAGGGATCAAGGCATTCAGAGGGTTGTAAGAGAGATGGAGCTCAGTCTCTCACCGCATTGGCGCCCCCAATGGTGGTTATAGCAACTGGAGGTCAAAGAATCACCAACAGGTCTAGCAGGTACAGTGTCTGATTAGGCCTTGCCATAGGCAGGGCCTAACAGGTCTCCTATCATTGTAAGATTAACAATGCAAAGAAGTGTTTCAGGTTATTAAACCATAAGAGAATAAAGTGTTCAAATCCCAGAGAAGGACTACGTAAAAAAGTGAAACACGTTATGAGAAAATTGGAAAAATACCATAATTAAACAAACTAAAAAATAATTAACATAAAAATGAAGAAAAAAAATGATAAAATATATTGTAATTATTCATATTGTCACATCTGCAACAACCAGTCACCGCAGTGACGGGCTGGGGGAGCGGTGCATATTATATGTCCCTGCGCCCCCCTGTTATGGCACATGCCCCCCCTGTGTTAGATATGGCCCCCATGCTGCTGCTCATTCTAAAATAAAAATGCTTTACTTACCCCCTCCAGCGTTTCTCCCCGGTGTCCCTGCTTCCACTGTGATCAGGCACGCAGAGATCTCACTCTGCTCTGCTGATCACATGACCGGCACGAAGAACCAGGGAGTGGAGGAACAGAAGCACGGAGGGAGACAGGAGGGAGATCAGCGCTGGAGGAGGTAACGGGGCCATAGGCAGCACAGGGGAATGTATGCAATCCATAAGGGGCCATAGGCAGCACAGGGGAATGTGTGCAATCACAAGGGGGCTATATTCAATATAAGGGGGCCATATCCAGATTAAGGGGGCTAATTTTAGGATGGGGGCTATGAGGGACATGATATATGATTTGTTAGACGGACACTGGCATTATTAGATTGACCCTATTTAACATTAAAAAAAATTCTCTTTTCCTTCACCAAATTTGGGGGTGTGTCTTATAATCAGGTGTGTCTTATAAAGCGAAAAATACGGTATATAAAACTGTCACACTATTTAGCCCCTTCAATGAACACTATAATAAATAAATAAAAAACACAGCAAAAATGCAATTTTTTCATCAGTCTGAGCTAGACAAAACTCGAGGTGGGAATCAGGATAAGAAGCGCTGTCCATTTCACACACACAGAGGCACCTATCAGACAATTCATGATTCACAATAACAATGATGATGTACAAAAAGTGGAGTAAAAAGTGATCGAAAACTCAAATGTGAATAAAAATGTTATTAATGAAAACATCATCTGTTCCTGCAAAACACAATACCCTACTCAGCCTTATCATTGGAAAAATAAGAAAAGGTATAGCTCGCAGAATATGGCGATTTATAAACAATGCTTATTTTCTACAAAATTGATCATAGAGTGCCAGAGTAGAAAAAAATGAAAAAACCTATGTATATCTGGTATCACAATAATTAGTAACCCAAACAATGAAGTTCTCTTAAAACTTTTATCGCATAAGATATGGTGTAAATGAATGAATAAATAATTGCTTTATTTGTATTCTGCTTCACAAAAAGCAGAACAGAGACCATTGAAAAATATCATGAACTTGAAAATGGAACAAATAAAAACTAATTCTAGTCCTCAAAATACAAACCTTTTTTTAAAAAAAATAATAAAAAACAAAATGGTTTCAGCGTGTAAAAGTATCAGGAAATAAAAAAACTATAGAAATCTGGTATTGTCATTGTATTGAACAAAAGAATAAAACCATAGTATCACTTAAACTGCACATAGAAGATAAAGAAAATCTTGAACTGCTGTTGATTTGTTCATTCTGCCTCCTTAAGGCTCTGTTCACATCACATTTATACTGTGCCATATGCAATGCTAGCATTAGTGGGGAGCAAAATGGAAAATTGTCCAGGGGCCCCAACTCCATAAGGGCCCCCAGTGATTTCAAGAAGAAAACTGCACTGATAATAGCAATCCCCCATTATCAGTGCAGTTTCAAATGTTTAAAGTGCAGCTGGACCATTGGTGGCCAAAGGTAATGTACCCTGCAGGAGTATAGTACAACTGAACAGGAGGATACAGGCTTGTAAGTTCTCTTTAGTGTATGTTTGTGTATGTATAAATGTGTGTGCACGTATGTACTATGTGTATTTACATATGTGTACATGTGTAGTTTATATACATACAGTGGGTGAAGTAAGTATTGAACACGTTACCAATTTAACACGTTACTTATTTACCAAATTATTGAACACGTTACTTATTTACTAAAGTAAATAAGTACATATATTTCAAAAGGTGCTATTGACTTTAATTATTCACTTGATGTCTGTATTAACCCAGCCAATGCACACAGACAAAGAAATCAAACCATAGATAACCACACATATATATAGTAATGTGTAATAATGAGAAATGATAAAGGAAAAAAGTATTGAAAATGATTAATAAAATTTATTTAATACGTCATACAAAAGCCTTTGCTTGTGACGACAGATTTAATACACCACATGTATGGAGAAACTAGTCACATACACTGCTCTGGTGTGATCTTGGCCCATTCTTCCACACAAATCCCATTGAGCATCTTTGGAAAGAGCTGAAACATGCCGTCTGGAAAAGGGGCAACCTTCAAACATGAGACAACTGGAGAAGTTTGCTCTTGAGGAGTGGCCAAAATACCTGTCAGAGGTGCAGAAGTCTCATTGACAGTTACAGGAATCGTTTGATTGCAGTGATTGCCTCAAAAGGTTGTGCAACAAAATATTAAGTTAAGGAGGAACCATCATTTCTGTCCAGGCCTTTTTCATGAGTTTTACTTATTTATTTTTTTAAATTCTGTGGAAGCATGGATGAAAACCAATGTCTAACTTTCATTTGTTAATTTTCATAGATTTTTAATTTATTACTACTTTTGTCAGATTCACTGAACTGAATCTGAGTCACATATTTATACACAACAGGTCATAGAATAATGCAGTAAATAAGACAAGTGACGTGAAGCAGAACTATCAGTATGGCAAGAGGACAAAGTGTTGTGGCAATAAATATTGGAGCAGGTCATAGATAAGCCATTTGAAAGTTTTATTGCCCTCTGATTGAGGTCTGGTCCAAAGTTGTGATGCCCCCAGATGCTCTGAGGAAAACATTTCTTAATTGATGGATAAAGACATAAATCCATGTGACACATTCTTTCCTGCTCTGAATGTGTCCAAGGTCATCCTAAGTTTGTACTCCCAGGCTCTGAAGTTACCTTTCAATACCAGCACTTTCATGTCCATGATGCTGTGATCAGGATAACTGAAACGTGTGGCTACACGTAGATCTATCTGTTTTTCTTTAAAAGGAACCAAACATCAGGATTTTCATGTATAAGGTGCAGCCAGTGCATTACTGGCACTATCAGGCACATTGTGTACATACCATTAGTGGGCAGCTCAGATGTGTAGGGTGTGAAATCCAAGTTTATAAAGTTTGAAAATTCATCTAATGTCCGGCCGGGTTATGCACGTGGATTCCCCCCCCCCCCCCCCGCCGCCTGTTCCTCCCTCTCTCTGGCTGTATGTAAATTTCTACTCTTCTGTACACGGCGTCGGAGTTAGCGCCTGCGCATAGCACTCATCTCCGGCACCATGTTTCTGAAGCCCACAGTATTATTGTGCATGAGAGGGCGGCGCATGCGCCCTCGCTTCTTCAGATCTGTTGTGACCGCGGGAGCACGCGCGGTGTCACAGCAGGACTGGAGAAAAGCTGATCTTACCCCGATTAGCTGCAGCAGACGTCTGCTACGATATCGTCTGCTGCAGCTAATCGGTAAGATCAGCTGTTCTCCAGTCCTGTTGTGACACCGCGCGCGCTTCCGTGGTCACAACAGATCTGAAGAAGCGAGGCCGCATGCGCCGCCCTCTCATGCACAATAATGCTCCCACTCCCACCCTACTTCTGAACTTTTAATATTTTTCTTACTATTAACTCCTTAACGACCGCGGGCAGCAACATTATGTCCTAGCGGTCATAGTGTTACTGACTGCAGTCTGCTGCCGGCGGCATGCCGCGATCAGCGTACATCTCAGCTGATTTTCACAGCTGAGATGTGTGCCTGCTAGGCACGAGCAGAATCTTTATCTGCTCGTGCCGTTTAACCCCTTAAATGGCGCTGTCAATATGTGACAGCGCACATCATAACGGCATCGGCGGTAAACATTTACTTACCACCTGATACCGGAAGTCACGTGATGTGATCACATGACTTCCGGTGGTTGTCATAGTAGCACATGGTCATGTGATGACTCCTATAGCTCACATGAATTGCTTTCGGTTTCACTCGGCCCGGAGCCGAGTGAGGCAGAAAATTAGCATATCTGCTGTTTACAGCTGTATAGCTGTGCTCAGCAGATATGGCAGAGCGATCAGATTGTTGATCCATATAGCCCCCTAGGGTGACTAGTAAAATAAAAAAAAGTAAAAAAAAGTTTTAAAAAAACCAAAACCTAAAAGTTCAAATCACCCCCTTTCCCCCCATTGAAAATTAAAGGGTTAAAAAAATATACACACATTTGGTATCGCCGCGTTCAGAAATGCCCGATCTATCAAAATATAAAATCAATTAATTTGATCAGTAAACGGCGTAGCAGTAAATAAATTCCAAATGTCAAAATTACGTTTTTTGGTCGCCACAAATTTTGTGCAAAATGCAATAACAGGCTATCAAAACCTAGTATCTGCGCAAAAATGGTACCGTTAAAAACGTCAGCTAAAGATACAAAAATAAGCTGTCACTGAGCCATAGAGCCCAAAAAATGAGAACACTATGGGTCACGGAATATGGCGTAAAACGTGCGCCACTTTTTTCGGACAAACTTCCGTTTTTTTAACCCCTTATATAAGTAAACCTATACATGTCTTGTGTCTACAAACTCGCACTGACCTGAGACATCACACCCACACATCAGTTTTACCATATAGTGAATACAGTGAATAAAAGATCTCAAAAACAATAGTGCTATTGCACTTTTTTTGCAGTTTTTCTGCATTTGGATTTTTTTTGCCGTTTTCCAGTACACTATATGGTAAAACTTAGGGTTTCACTTAAAAGTACAGCTCTTTCCACAACAAATGAGCCCTCACATGACCATATTAACTGAAAAATAAAAAAGTTACGCCTCTCGGAACAAGAATGCCGAAAAAAAAACGGAAAGCGAAAAATCGGCCGGTCGTGAAGGGGTTAATGAGTCAGGAACGTGTTATTCCTACATAACCCTTATTATTACCAGAATGAAAATTGACGGTCTTGATGAATTGGACCCAAAATGCATCTAGCAAATATTATAACAGTGTGGGATATACATATTATTAGGAGTCCAAGTGTATTCAGTCTGTATGCACCCATTTTAACTGATTCCATGTTTCCCCAAAAATAAGCTCTACCCTGAAAATAAGTCCTAGCAGGAATTGTCCGCTTTTTCGGAGTAAGGGCTGCTTCTCACTTGCGAGTTTCTCGCAGTAGAGCAATGCGAGAAAAACTCGCATTGGAATCGACACATGTTAGTGAATGATTCAGCTCTCATCTGCGATTTTTTTCTCAGTCCAAATCGGACCGAGAAAAAAATCGCAGCATGCTGCTTTTTTGCGAGTTTCTACTGCGAGTTTCTCCAATGCAAGTCTATGGGAGCGTGTAAAAAATCGGATGTCACGGGACGGCATTCACACCATCTTAGTGACATCCGATTTTCTAAATACATTTCTCGCATGTTTCCTAAAACACTGGAAACGAGCGATGTCTCCCAATGTCTGTCAATCACTATTCCCTGTCAGTCGGTCTCTCCCTCTCGGTCTCTATTCTCTCTCTGTCGGTCCGTCACTATCTCTGTCCCTCTCTCACAGTCTGTCGGTCAGTTTCCCCCCCTCTCTCATACTCACCGTTCCCCGATCTCCGGCGCGGCGCTGCACGGCTTTCTCACTGCTCCGGCGGCTTTTACTATTTTGAAAAAGCCGGCCGCTCATTAAACAATCTCGTATTCCCTGCTTTCCCCGCCCACAGGCGCCTATGATTGGTTGCAGTGAGACACGCCCCCACGCTGAGTGACAGGTGTCTCACTGCACCCAATCACAGCAGCCGGTGGGCGGGTCTATACTGTGCAGTGAAATAAATAAATAAATTAAAAAAAATGGCGTGCGGTCCCCCCCAATTTTAATACCAGCCAGATAAAGCCATACGGCTGAAGGCTGGTATTCTCAGGATGGGGAGCTCCACGTTATGGGGAGCCCCCCACCCTAACAATATCAGCCAACAGCCGCCCAGAATTGCCGCATACATTATATGGATCCAGCGGTGACAGCGGGTAACCTCAGTGACACCTCAGCAGATCGCGCTACTCACCTCAGTTGCTGCTTGGAGGTGACCGGAGCGGTGGTGTCTTCTGCAGCTCCTGTCACCTTCATGCTGGAAGCGACGCTGGAGGTCCGTGGAGTACGCCGGATATGGAGGGCTTTTTGGGGCTTATTAAATTGGTAATGAAGGAATGTGTTTGTGTTTTTTATTTCTAATAAAGGATTTTTTCATGTGTGTGTGTGTTTATTTACTACTACTACTTTATTTACCACTGAGGACTCTCTGTTCTTTTAAACAATTTTTTTATCTCTACTGGCTAACACGGTACAAAGATATATTTTACTTGTGTTTATTTACTGTAACTTACAGATTAATCATGGAGGGTGTCTCATAGACGCCTGACATGATTAATCTAGGACTTATTGGCAGCTATGGGCTGCCAATAACTCCTTATTACCCCGATTTGCTAACGCACCAGGGTAAATCGGGAAGAGCCGGGTACAGTCCCAGAACTGTCGCATATAATGTATGCGGCAATTCTGGGCGGCTGTTGGCTGATATTGTTAGGTTGGGGGGCTCCCCATAACGTGGAGCTCCGCATCCTGAGAATACCAGCCTTCAGCCGTATGGCTTTATCTGGCTGGTATTAAAATTGGGGGGGACCGCACGCCATTTTTTTTAATTATTTATTTATTTATTTCACTGCACAGTATAGACCCGCCCACCGGCTGCTGTGATTGGGTGCAGTGAGACACCTGTCACTCAGCGTGGGGGCGTGTCTCACTGCAACCAATCATAGGCGCCTGTGGGCGGGGAAAGCAGGGAATACGAGATTGTTTAATAAGCGGCCGGCTTTTTCAAAATAGTAAAAGCCGCCGGAGCAGTGTGAATGTCGTGCAGCGCCGGGGATCGTTGAGTATGAGAGAGGGCTGCTAACTTCAGTCACTCAGGGGATTAGCGGTCACTGGTGAGTCCTTCACTGGTGACCGCTAATCAGGACGCGGCACAGACAGAGCCGCAGCATGACAATGAAATCGGGTTAAGTTCACCCGAGTTCATTATGACAGTGCGGCTCTGTCTGTGTCTGCTGTCATCTGCCATTCAGCTCTGCTACATGGCTTTCTGTGTCTGCTGTCAGCGGCCATGTAGCAGCGCTGAATGGCAGATGACATAGTAAAAAATACGCATTACACACGCATTACACACGCTAGTAAAATCTCAGAAATAGCATCGCACTTGCGTTGCACTCGCACCTAACGTGAACTAAAATCAGCCGAGTTTTTTTCAGCCCAGTCGGACCGATTTTACTCGCATAGATGTGTTTCCACCCTAAGGCTTAAATGTAAGCCCTACTCCAAAAATAAGCCCTAGTCGTGGGTCAATAATGAAGTGTTCAGGCAGCTAAAAAAGTTCAAGAATTCTGCAGGACACTTCATTGTGGAAAGAAGACACCCACAAAAGAGAGAAGAAATAAGACAGAACACACCACAATCATACTTGCCAGACTCCAAGGGAATACCTGCGGTGGAACGCATTGAGGACCTGCATTGGAACGCATACACATACACACATCAGATTGCACACACAATAACACATCAGATCGCACACACATACATCAGACTGCACAAACAACTTCCGAAGAACCTGAGACGTAGTGCAGAGGACCTGCAGTAGAACACAACGATGCGTTCCACCTCATACTCCTGGATGCATTCCACCGCAGGTCCTCTATGCATTCCACCGCAGGTTTTCACGCTCCACTGCACTGCATCCCAGGTACCCTGCCAGCTGGAAGCATAGTTATCATAGGATGTTGTGTGTGTGTGTGTGCACAATCTGGTGTGTGTGTATGATTTAATGTGTGATTGTGTGTGTGATCTGCTGAGTGTGTGTGATCTTCTGCGTGTGTGTATGTGTGTGCGTGCGAACTGATATGTGTGTGTGTGCAATCTGATGTGTGGGTGTGTGCGATCTGATGTGAGTTTGAGTGCCAGCAGGAAACGGGAAGACCACTGGGGAGCATACCTGCTGGTAGCTCCCACTGAGGAGCACAGGAGGACCTTTGAGTGATGCAGATATCCAGGGTCTGGTAAGAATGATTCTCTTGGGGGACGGGCCTGCCTTTTTGGTGGGTAACCTTACCTCCAACCCATATTTCCCTGAGAATAAGCAAGCTAGGCGTTATAATAATTATTAATAATAATAATAATAATAATAATAATAATAATAATAATAATAAAATGTGTCTTGTCTTTGGGGAAACACGGTAGCTGCAGCGTGTACAGAACAGTGTAAAATATCCCTACAGTAGGGAGAAAGAACATTAAGAAGCTGTTATTGAAGCTACATGGGCAGACAATTTTTAAAGTCTCTTAAAGGATTATAGAGCTATTTGGCATGGATTTTCAGAAAAAGTACAACAGTGTCCTATATCCTGCCTTATGTAGGTCTCAGAAGTTTTCATAACTTGCCTGCCTTCTAATAAAGCTCTTCTTAATTTAATCCAGTTTATACAACAAAGCTAACAAAACAGGAGGTACAAAACTACAGTTCCATTCTAGCGGCCAGTGGGATATTGTTCTCATCTTTTGTTAAGCAGATATAAAAGATACACAATAAATATTTATAATGACGAACACAAAATTAACAAAATTGTACTTTCATTCCTTAATATCACTGATAATTCTGGTGGCTTACATATAACTTACAAGAGCGCACAAGGCGGAGATGACTCCTAATCATAAAACCTTATTGTGGCAATACTAACAATACTAAATGCAGAATCATAGGTTTCTAATTAGGTTTTTCTCACTTACTTCTGCTTGTACAATTGACAATGGAAATGAATAAAACAAGGCAAAAAATTCAAAAACATTCATGAACAGGAAACTTTTTTTTACTTAATTAAAAATTTGGGATTTTTTTCTATTAGTAATAAATCTTTAGCTACCCAGCACTGAAACAAGGTTATTAGACTTTTCTATAATCTGTTAAGATTTGAGCTTTGGACCTGGCATTCAGAATATTCTTAATGCGAAAATACAGTAACACTACATGTATTTCTACATTTAATTTAACGACCGAGGACGTATCAATACGTACTAAGTCATTAAGGTGTAATCACCATTGGCTACTGCAGTGAGCAAGCGAAGATCCCCGCATATGTCTGCTGGTTTTGTACAGCAGACATGTGTGCCTCACAGGCGCAGGTGGATTTGCGATCCACTCGCACCTGTTAATACCTTAATTCGCGCTGTCAAAATATGACAGTGCGATTTAAATGCCCGCAGCAGTAATGCGCACTTACCCACCGCCATTAAAAGCTCCATGACATGATCATGGGGAGCTGATGGTTGCCATGGTAGCTCAGGGTCATGTGATTACTACTGCCAGTATCATGACTCACTTCCTAGCTGTTACAGAAGAAAAATGGTACCATTAAAAATGTCAGCTCGAGATGCAAAAAAGAAGCCATCGCTAAACCCCATATCCCAAAAAATGAGAACTTTACAGATTACGGAAAAAGGCGCCAAAATTGTGTCACTTTTTTGGAAAAGCTTCTGAATTTTTTTTAGCCCTTTGGATAAAAGTAAACCTATATATGTTTGGTGTCTACGAACTCGTACCGACCTGAGGCATCTCACCAACACATCAGTTTTACCATATAGTTAACACAGTGAATAACATATCTCAAAAACAATAAAAAAAATTGCACTTATTTTGCAATTTTTCCGCACTTAGAATATTTTTGCCATTTTCCAGTACACTATATGGTAAAACTTATGACTTAATTTAAAAGTACAACCTGTCCCACAAAAAACAAGCTCACATATGGCAAGATTGACGGAAAGATAAAAATGTTACAGCTCTTGGAAGAGAAGCAAATAAAGAAAAAACGGAAAATCGCCTTGGGGTGAATGTAAACTATCTCCTTTTTTAACAACAGACGAGGTGGAGGAAAGCTTGACACGACCAATGGAATAGGTCACCACACATCCATGGAGTGCAATGATATGAAGTCCGCCAAGTGGACTATAACTTGAATAGAAGGAACAGATATCGGCACATCCAACGTAAAATAATTTCTTTCTTTCTTTGTTGTCACGTAGTATTAAAAAAGTCCATCCATATTTAGAAGACCTGACGCATTTCCGACGCAAAAGAGCGTCCTTAATCATAGGCTAACATTTTAGCAAGCTCTAGACATTTATAGGCAAAGATCAACAATATAGTTAGAGACAATAAGTAACACATGATTAAAATCACACACTAAAAACAAAAAATAGGATTGGACAAAAAGAAGGGGGAAGGGATTGTGATTATCTCCTTTTTTGTAGTGATTTTGAGCTATGCTGTATCTTTTCCATGTGTCATATACCATAGACTGCAATTTCTACAGCATTCCTGATTGTCTTTTTAAACAGAGTACAATAGATGAACACTTGAAAGAGTTTTTCACTTTCAGAAAAGTGGACCCTGAAAGCTCTGAATACTTAAAATAACAGAGCATATACTCACCTTTCCAAGGTCTAGCAGTGGTGTTTTTGCTACAGTGGTGACATAATCTCAATAGTGCTCAGTGCTTCCCCTGAGGAAGTGACATCTGTGCAAGCGAAATGCACGTGGGGGAACATGCTTTTGTAACAATCTCATAGCAACAGTTCATATCCACTATGGGTAATAGCATATTGCCATATGTCCATGAATAAATGTATTAATGAATTAGTGCATATGTATCTGTGCATGTAGTACTTTGACCACTGCGTCTATTACTAAGGGCTTTTCTTTTGCACATTTTTCTATGTACCTATTCTTACACTGTTTGAAGTCATCTTATGTGCATTTTTCTGTATATTGTAACTTGCTATGTATATATTATAATAAATTATCCTGATTGGCAAAGATCAGAAAATGTGAAAATTGAATGATCTTTGGCCAGATCAGGATCGGCCATCTGAACAATTACCGTAAAAATTATTGATCTTGCCAAGGATCGGAAAATGTTCAGATGACAAAAACCATCCTCTCTCTGCCCATCACAGTCAGGTTAAGTATTGGCATGGCGGTGTATGGCCACTGTTAAAAAAAGGAAGCAAAAGGGTTGAAGCAGTACATACTTATTGACTCTCCCAGCGGCTGTAGCGCTACTTCTGAGGCCGATAATTATCCCTCACACATGTTCACTGCTTTCCCTGCCCACTGATGTCTCTAAATGGCTGCAGTCAGACCGCGCCCCCGCCCTTATTGAAAGCATTATAATGTTGGTGTAAAATAAATAAATAAATAAATTTAAAAATGCCATGTAGTTCCCCTAAATATTGATACCAGCAAAGATAAAGCTCATGGCTACAGGCTGCAGCCCCCAGCCATGTGCTTATCTTGGCCGTGTATCAAAATAAGAGGAATCGCATGCGGCTTTTTTAAAAAAATATTGTAATAAATAATAAAAAAAACAAAAAAAAAAATGGCATGTCAATTTTGATACCAAGCAAGAATAAAGCCCGAGATGGTATTCTCATACTAGGAGACCCATGGTTATTAGGCCCCTAGAATAAAAATAGCAGCCTGCAGCCACCCTGGATTGTCGCATCCATTAGATGCGGTAATCCCGGTGCTTTACCCAGCTCTGGTACTAATATATAGGTAGACTACACTACATTTTTTCAGACTGCATTTTGGGAGTGCTGTCAGGTTTTTTTTTTGCTAGATGAAGTCATGCCCTCTGACTGTGCACCCCTCCCCAATTAACCACAGTTGATTTTATACTTTAGTTGCAGGTTCCTACTTGCCCATACACATGGAGTTTTGTAACCCAGAGAGAGGCTTCAGTTCAGTGTAGGTTTCCAGTATACAAGATATTCCTTAACGTGGCTACTGAGCAGATATAGAAATGGCCATTTTTGTATGCTAAATATCTCAATTTTTCCTAGAGTTCCTTAAGCAGTAATGAATATCTATATTCTTGCATTCATTGTTTGCATGCTTTATCATTTCAGAGTGCAACTGTCCTTTTTTGACAGTATAAGGACACAGACAGCATTTGTGATTCCAACTGACCACGGGCGCTGTCTCAGAGGGTGAGGGCGTGGTCCAATGGCAGCCAATCAGAGATGCAGGTGGAAGGGGAAAGCAGTGAATATGTATGAGGGATAATTAGTGGACCCGTAAGTAGCACTGCAGCTGTGAGGAGACTCGGTAAGTATGTACTGCTTTAACCCTTTTTATTTATTTTTTTTTACAGCCCCATCTACAACATTTTACAATACATCATTTTTGCCACACATTGAATTTAATGGCTTTGGCTAGGATTGACGAACAGATCGGCTAGGATCGCCAGTCCAATCAGCAATCTCAGGTGGGTCGGCAATCCTGAACCGATCCGATCCTTGGCAGGATTGCTCATCTCTAGTTATGTTATTAACCCCTTCAGCCCCAAGCCTATTTTGACCCTAAAGACCAGGACATTTTTTGCAATTTTGACCAGTGTCACTTTATGAGGTTATAACTCTGGAACGCTTCAACGGATCTTGGTGATTCTGAGACTGTTTTCTCGTGTCATATTGGGCTTCATTTTAGTGGTAAATTTAGGCCGATATTTTTTGTGTTTCTTTGTGAAAAAAACGGAAATTTCGCGAAAAATTTGAAAATTTTGTAATTTTCAAACTTTTAATTTTTATGCTCTAAAACCAACGAGACATATGACACAAAATAATTAATAAATAACATTTCTCACATGTCTACTTTACATCAGAACAATTTTGGGGAAAAAAAAAATGTAAGGAAGTTATAGGGGTTCAAAGTTTATGAGCAATTTCTCATTTTTACAACAGAATTTACAAAGCCACTTTTTTTAGGGACCATATCACATTTGAAGCGATTTTGAATGGTCTACATGACACAAAACACCCAAAAGTGACACCATTCCAAAAACGGCACCCCTCAGGCTACTCAAAACCACATTCAAGAAGGTTATTAACCCTTCAGGTGCTTCACAGTAACTAAAGCAATGGGGAAGGAAAAAATGAACATTTTACTTTTTGCAACAAAAATGTTAATTTAGCCTCAAATATTGCATATTCACAAGGGTATCAGGATTAAATGAACCCCCAAAATTTGTTAAGCAATTTCTTCTGAGCACGCAGATACCTCATATGTGGTGATAAACCACTTTGGGCGCACAGCAGGACTCGGAAGGGAAGGAGCGTCATTTGACTTTTTGAACAGAAAATTAGCTGGAATCGTTAGCCGTACCATGTTGCATTTGGAGATCCCCTGAGGTGCCGAAACAGTGGAGCTCCCCCACATGTGACCCTATTTTGGAAACTAGACCCCTCATGGAATTTATCTAGATGTTTATTGAGCACTTTGAACCTCTGGGGGCTTCACAAAAGGTAATAGAGTTGAGCCGTGAAAATAAAAAAAAATCTTTTTACCACAAAATTGTTACTTCAACCAGATAGCTTTTTTTTCACAAGGGTATCAGGAAAGATTGCACCATAAAATGTATTGTGCAATTTCTCCTGAGTACACAGACACCTCATATGTGGTGGAAATCAAATGTTTGGGTGCACAGCAGGGCTCAGAATGCAAGGAGCGTCATTTGACGTTTCAAACGCAAAATTGTCTGGTATAATTATCGTATTTCATGTTGTGTTTGGAAACCCCCTGAGGTGCCGAAACAGTGGAGCTCCCCCATATGTGACCCCATTTTGGAAACTAGACCCCCATGGCATAGAAAAAAAAATAGGGCGCACGCACAAATGTTCTGCAAAAAAGGGGAGGGACTAGGTGGGATGGAAAAAAGAAGTCCTGTCCAAAGTTGAGTACGACTGCAGGACGATTGCTGATCAGGTACCTAATTGTGCAAGGTTTGTTTTGTTTTTGTTTTTTTTTTATTTGGGGTGCACAAAAAAAAAG
Organism: Anomaloglossus baeobatrachus; assembly: GCF_048569485.1. Classification (NCBI taxonomy): domain Eukaryota; kingdom Metazoa; phylum Chordata; class Amphibia; order Anura; family Aromobatidae; genus Anomaloglossus; species Anomaloglossus baeobatrachus. The sequence continues at coordinate 783,224,157 of NC_134353.1, forward strand.
CAAAAACCAGAGCAACAATTACGTACCTGATCAGCCAATCACGCAGCTGATCAGCACTTGACGGCAAGCAGGTGGGGGAGGAGGGGGGGAGAGGGAGTGGGAGATGCGATTAGGGATAGTTAGAAAAGAGCCACGAACAATACTTACAGGATGCATCAGAACAGCGGCAGATGGGGGGGGGGGGTGGCAGATGGGGGGGCAGCGGCAGATGGGGGGGCAGCGGCATATAAAGGGAGCATCTGTGAATGTGAGACAGCGGCGGCTGGGATAGGGTAGGGGCAAATGGGAGAGGGCGCAGTGGATGCAGGAGCGGCAGAGGATGGGGGAGAAGGGGGGTTGGGGGGGATGGGAGGGAAGGGGAGTGGGAGGTGAGATTGGGGATAGTTACCCTACAGGATGGATCTAGGCAGCAGGATCACAGGAGATGAAGGAGGCAGCAGATCGGGGAGGGTGAGAGGTGGGAGAGGGAGCGCAGCGCAGATCACGGAGGAGAAAGGTGAGCAGAGCACATATCACGGGGGTGACAGGTGAGGGAGCACAGATCACGGGGGTTACAGGTGAGGGAGCACAGATCACGGGGGTGAGAGGTGAGGGAGAGCGGACAGCAGATCACGGGGGTTACAGGTGAGGGAGCACAGATCACGGGGGTTACAGGTGAGGGAGCACAGATCACGGGGGTTACAGGTGAGGGAGCACAGATCACGGGGGTTACAGGTGAGGGAGCACAGATCATGGGGGTGAGAGGTGAGGGAGAGCAGACAGCAGATCACGGGGGTTACAGGTGAGGGAGCACAGATCACAGTGGTTACAGGTGAGGGAGCACAGATCACGGGGGTGAGAGGTGAGGGAGTACGGATCATGGGGGTTACAGGTGAGGGAGCACAGATCATGGGGGTTACAGGTGAGGGAGCACACATCACGGGGGTGACAGGTGAGGGAGCACAGATCACGGGGGTTACAGGTGAGGGAGCGCACATCACGGGGTGACAGGTGAGGGAGCACACATCACGGGGTTGACAGGGGAGGTAGCACACATCACGGGGGTGACATGGGAGGGAGCACACATCACGGGGGTGACATGGGAGGGAGCACACATCACGGGGGTGACATGGGAGGGAGCACACATCACGGGGGTGACATGGGAGGGAGAACACATCACGGGGGTGACAGGGGAGGGAGCACACATCATGGGGGTGACAGGGGAGGGAGCACAGATCACCGGGGTGACAGGGGAGGGAGCACAGATCACCGGGGTGACAGGGGAGGGAGCACAGATCACGGGGGTGACAGGGGAGGGAGCACAGATCACGGGGGTGACAGGGGAGGGAGCACAGATCACGGGGGTGACAGGGGAGTGGGTGGGTAGCCAATCACGGGGGTGAGAGGTGGGGGGGAGCATGCAGCACATCACGGAGGGGAGAGGGCGAGAAGCACATAACGGAGGAGAGGGAGCGCGCAGCACATAACGGAGGAGAGGGGTTGGCACCGATCACGAGGGAGAGGGGCCAGGCAGCACATAACGGAGGAGAGGGAGCGCGCAGCACATAACGGAGGAGAGGGGGCAGGCACCGATCACGAGGGGGAGGGGCTGGGCAGCACATAACGGAGGAGAGGGGGCGCGCACTGCCGATCACGGGGGGGAGGGCGGGCAGCACATAACGGAGGAGAGGGGGCGGGCACCGATTATGAGGGGAAGGGTCCGGGCAGCAGATCGGGGGGAGCGGTGGCACTGTGGCAGATGGAGGGCGGCGGCAGCGGCGGATCGGGAGGCTTTTCACCGGTTTCATACAGTGCAATGGCAGCGCGGCAACTTTCGGGTCCCATGCTCCGGTCACATAACAGCATGGGACCGATTCTTGTCACCCTGCCATTGCACTGTATACACTCACTGTGCTGGCGTGCTGCAGGGACCGACAAGTGAAGCTGATGGGGGCGGTCACCGGCAACAGGTCCACTGTGATTGGAGAGATCGGTCACAAGGCCGATCTCTCCAATCAGAGCTACTGGAGCTGGGGGAGGGTGATCCAGTGAGGTCACCCAGCTCCAGCCAATGGCCAGTGCTACAGCTGCACTGGCCATGGCTGGATTTCAATGTTTCAGTCACTTTAAATGGCTGGAACATTACAGTGGCTGTGATTGGTTGAGCGGCATTCGTCACCCAATCACAGCCTCCGTAGGTCCGGGGAGGAGGCACCACCCCTCCTGAGGTCAGGTACAGGTCCCCTCCTCCCCGAATCTGCGGTTTGTGTTAACTGATCGCAGTCACCGGAGGCTCCGGTGCCGCGATTCCACCATGACGGAAAGATCCGTCCTTGGTCTTTAAGGCCCAGGGCACCATGACGGATCTTTCCGTCCATGGTCGTGAAGGGGTTAATAAAACAACATTTTTAGCTATAAAAACTACCTTTTCTTCATTTCTAGCTTGTTTTGGAGTTAGTTTTTAATGTTTAAGACTTTTTCAGATCAAATGGCTAAATTATTAATTTGAAAAATGTACCCAGTGGATTTATTTTGTCTAGGTACATGTATAGAAACCTCCATCTGTTTTTTCTTCTTTTGACAAAAACTGATGAAACTCTAAATAAACTCTGATGGTAAAAGCTTGCTACTTACCAAACACTAATGAAACTCTCATAAAAACATTGATGAACATTTTTGCATATGTGAATAATTACTGATATCTGAATGAGGTCTTATGCTCAAAAAGGCTACCCCAGACAAAACTTGGTGCTAGCCATTCCAACTAGCAGTTTCCAGAGGAACCCTGGCCTTTGATCTTTAATCTCTGTTCAGGGATCTGGAGTTACAAAGGGGGCCACTGGATTGCTTCAACTGAAGGCTGCTGAGAAAACTAAAGGCAGCAGAAGTCAAGTTAACCATGACAGACCCAGGAAGGCAGTCAAGACACAAAAAGAGAAGACAAAGAATGGTCAGGAAACAGGCCACGGTCAGACCACAGGAATTCAACAAGCAAAGTAGGTGCAGATAGTCAGGGTCGGCTCCAGGTGTGGGCCCTGGGCGAGTTTCAGTGGGCTCTATCCACACGTAGAGATGCATATACACAAGCGTTAACTGGGCTGCGGCTGCTGCGCCTCCTGTCCGGTTGTGCCTTCTACGTGCACGGACAGCACAGGACCCCTGTGGCGTTAACAGGGAGTTCCTTGGCTGGGTTTGTGGACCCTGTTATCCTCTTCAGCTTCCCAGTCAACGCTACTGGTGTGACCACCTGGTCTGACATGTCCTTCACACACGTGGCCAGTCGAGAGGTGACCAGAAACGCTAATCGGAGGACCGCTCGGCCTGACTTGTGCTACACATGTGGCCGACAGGGCACTTTTGCGGCGGTCTTCCGGTCAACACTACCTGGTCACCACCCGGCCTGACGTGTTCCCTGCACACATGGTCGCTGTAGCGCCAGGTACACCAAAACGCTAACTGCGTTGTCATGTGGTATGACGTGTCCCTACACACGTAACCAGTTCTCTGGTCTCCACTGAGCCACCCAGCTCTATATTCTCTACCTAACCTTCGGGTTGCCAGCAGCTCCTTTGTCATCTGAAGCACGGTGGGCCCCGACTGGCGATTGGGATATTTACCACCTTATCCTGATCTGCCAGTCCCCCCGTAACAGTATGTGTGGGTATGTATGTATATATACAGTAATATATATATATACAAATATATATATATATATATATATATATATATATTGTGACGATGTGGGGCCCGAGTGTATGGGGCCACACGTCAGGTAGCGGGATTAAAGCACGCCAGAGCAATTTGTCTCTTTAACAGACCATCTGGTTTATTAACAGCTCCATAAACAATACCAGGTCACATGACATAAAGATGCCGTTCGTTGGCTTTCTCCTCAAAGACCAACACATAATATAAAGTCCACACACTGTTGGACTTCCACACACATGTCACTGACCCTTGTCAGTATCCAGACCCCAGGTCCAGTCCTGGTTACCTTCCTCTGAAGGTAGCTAGTGTCCTCTCCAAGTTCCCCCTGGCTCCAGCCAGGCTTTACACATGGACCTAAAAGCCCCTTCCTTCAGAAGGTCTACTGAGCAGAGCAAAACACCCTGCTTCTGTTCTCACCGTCTCCAGCCCACACACTGGAAGTCTAGAGCCAGTCTCTCCCTAGACTGCCCTAGATACTCTCCTCCAGGTTCAGAGACAGGATTGCTTTAACCCCTGGAGCCACACCCACAGGTGGTAAGGAGTGTGTAATCAGCATCACACACCCTTCCATGGCTCTGCATGTAATGCAATTCTGTGGAACCACAGGTCCCAGCCAACTTCACATTGCAGAGGACCTACGCTTCTGCAAAACATACCGGCCCTTTATAATACAGCCGGTTGATGCCTCACTATATATATATATATATATATATAAGTATAAATATCTAATATAAAGCTGTATGTATGTCCGGGATTGGCATCTGCATTGTCGCAGCTACAGCCACAAAATTTTGCACACTCACACATCTGGACCCCGAGAGCATCATAGGCTATGTTTTGAGGGGAAAATTTTAACCCTGCTCTTTACAGTTATTCACCAAAAAACCTGACTCCATTAAAGCGAATGGAGCTAGGAGCCACAGTGCAGCCAGAACTTCAGAAGAATGCGCAGCCACACCCTTAAATGGAATGTTTGCATGTCACAATGCAGCCAGGGAAAGAGACAGACAGACAGGGAAAGACGTAGACACAGACAGGGTAAGAAACAGACATAGACGGGGTAAGAGACAGACACAAAGAGACAGACACAGACAAAGAGACAGACTGACAGGGAAAGAGACAGACAGGGAAAGAGAGGGAAAGAGAGACAGGTTAAGAGACAGACACAGACAGATAAAGAGACAAACACAGACAAAGAGACAGACACAGGGAAACAGACAGACAGGGAAAGAGACAGATAGGGTAAGAGACAGACAAAGACAGGTAAAGAGACAGACAAAGAGACAGAGACAGACACAGGGAAAGAGACAGACAGGGAAAGAGAGGAAAAGAGACAGACAAGGAAAGAGAGGGAAAGAGACAGACAGGGAAAGAGGTAGATAGACAAGGAAAGAGATTGAGACAGATGGAGAAAGAGACAGAGACAGTCAGAGACAGACAGGGAAAGAGACAGACAGAGATAGAGAGAGAGAGACAGAGAGATATATACAGAGGGGGAGACAGACATTATAATTACATTTATATCTATTTGTTTTGTGGTTTTTGTGTGCAGAATACATTTTTGTTAATACATTCTATTTTGTTAACAGCTGTTATTAACCCGGGCGAAGCCGGGTAGTACAGCTAGTATATATATAAATTTACAATCACGATATTTTGCACAGGCACCTCATGTGACTCAGGGAACGTCATAGACTATGTTTTGAGGGGAAAATTTAACCCTGAACCCCAAGCTTTACATTTATTCACCAAAAAAACCTCCTTACATTACAGTCAATGGAGCTGGAAGCAACAGGTCATTAATAGGAGCTGTGATTGGTTGTTATAAACAACAAAAGATATTCTTATTGTAAGAAGCTTATGTGTGAGCAAATATGATTTCTGTGGAGAGACAGATAGAGAGAGACAGACAGGGAAAGAGACATAGACAGACAGGGAAAGAGAGAGACAGACAGGGAAAGAAAGAGACAGACAAACAGGAAAAGAGAGAGACAGACAGGAAATGAGACAGATAGACAGACAGGGAATGAGACAGACAGACAGGGAATTAGAGAGACAGACAGGGAATGAGAGTGACAGGGAATGAGAGATACAGACAGACAGGGAATGAAAGAGATAGAGACAGACAGGAAATGAGAGAGACAAACAGGGAATGAGAGAGACAGACAGGGAATGAGAGAGACAGGCAGAGAATGAGAGACAGACAGACAGGTAATGAGAGAGACAGACAGACAGGTAATGAGAGAGACAGACAGACAGGAAAAGAGACAGACTGACTACATGCACAGTTACACACACTAAACATTACCCTATCTTTCAGCTCCTGATCGGTGCAGAGCAGGGAAGAAGCCACTGGGACCTGTACGGAGGCTGCAGCAGCTGAACAGCTTCAGGACCTGCCAGCTCCCCGGTCATGTGATCAGGCACATGATTATCAGAAGACCTGACAGGTCCTTCACCTCATCCTCTGTTCTGGTCTAGTACATTTCCTGTCCTGCTCTGCACTGATCACATAAATCAGTGCAGAGCAGGAAGAGAGAGGGTAGCTCTCTATGAGCGACCAGGGCCTTCCTCATTGCCCTAATGGCAGCCCCACCCTCTGGGGCCCGGCGAGCAGAGGAATAAAATGGGAGGGGCCTGGGCTGTCAGCGGCCAGGCCCCCCTGCTCACGGGGCCCCTTACAGAAGTCACGGTTGTAATGCCCTGATGGCGGCCTTGAGTGCGGCTGCCAGCCCAAGCACTGCAGTCACCGTAACTCAGCATGGGGCCTGCAGGACTGAAGGGCTGCGGCATTTGTCCATATGTGCCGGGTGCTGACGCCGACCCTGTAGATAGCACAAGGTAGAATCAGAGAAGAGAAATTTTAACTGGCAGTGAGAGCCAGAGGCTCAGGGGTTTAAATAGATGATAGTGATGCTCAGTTAGGGATCTCCTTTCTATCAGCCATGGGCAGGGCTAACAGACCCAGGAATTAAACAGGACCACAGTGCAGTTGTCCTGCTTCACCCCAAACTTCCTGTGACCAAGTTGGAAACAGAGGGTACAGACACCAATGAGAAAAGCTAGGTAGGTAGGTCAATGTATAGAAAGCAAAATGTGGCAGCATGCATCAATAGTTGTCAAAATAGACTAATAAAATAGGTGGGCAAAAGCAGACATACACAGCTAAATGTTTAAATTTTTAATGTCATTTCCAATAGATGTCTACATTTATTAATATTGTTTTTCATTTTTAACCAACATTCAACAATTTCAGAAAAAATACGTAATAAGAAATGATAGGTAAGTACATGTCCAAAAATAAAGCATCTGCAATAGGATATTATATTGATGTGACACATATAGATGTAAAATTTGTCTAGTAAAGTAAGTAGCTGAATAGAAATAGACCTCTAATTAGTAAATTCAAATGTATTTTACTTACTTTGTTCTTCATCTAAGTTATTATATTTCATCCTAATGTTCAGAGTTTTAGAAACATCAAACTCGTATTTACCAGAAGTTTTCAGAATTATGCGTTTATATTACCCTCTGCTGGTCAAGTGTTAGTACTACCATGTGCTCAATGTTTTGCATGTTTCTAACATAATATTATTTATTTTTAAAGCACCATTTACTCCAGGGTGCTGTATATGTAAACCCAGTTACGAACATATTGTATACATATAACATAAAAAAAATATATAAAATAACGTAGACAAATAGTCATACTGGTGCAGAAGAGGAGAGGACCTTGCTCTCCTGGGCTTACAATCCACAGGGTAATGATGAAGGAGGTTATAGGACAGGGCGGTAGTAGTGAGATTGCAACAAGGTAATTGCAGGCTGTAAGCTTTCATGAAGAGGTGAGTATTCAGGTTGCGCATGAAGGTTCCAAATGTGGAGGAAAATTGTACATGCCAAGGCACTGAATTACAGAGGATAGTGGATGCTCTGTAAAAATTTAGGAGGTAATTGGGTGTGGAACATACCAGAGCATAAGAGAAAGGGAGGTCTCATGAGGACCATTGGTTTTGTGTAGGGAAGTATGGGGAGATTAGTTTGAAGCTATATGGAGGAGATAGATTTTAGAAGGCCTTGTAAGCCATTGTTTAAACTTTATTCACTAGGGTGATTGGGAGAATGGAACAGGCGTAGCAAGGGGAAAAGTGGAGTAATCTGGCAGCAGAGTTAAAGATGGATTGGAGACATGTGAGAGTGATAGTTGAGAGATCAATCTGTGCCGCCCCGGAGTTGGTCAGGCTGCTCGCATCCGGGATCGTCGTGGCTCGAGGGGTCCGGACCCGGCTTGGCGGACACCCTGATCCGTAAAAGGGGTTATTTACAGGGGAAGAGTTTGTGATGCCACCTGCGGGTTGCGGTAATGGGAGTACCGCCACTGCTGAAGGGAGAACCGGGGCAGATGGTGTGAAGCAAGAAGGTGTCAGTCCCTCCCCAGTTAGGTAAGGCCCCGGGCTCAGGGGTGTTGGTAGGTTAGGGAGGACAGGGTGGCAGGGATCAGGGTACTCACTGTGGGTAGTCGTGGTGCTGGATGAGGTTTAGAAAGGAGACACACACACTATAGGTAAACCAAAGTCTCTGCGCACAGCTGCCGCTGCCGTCCAAGTACCCGGTCCCACCGGAGTCACTTAGTGATTCGGAGCCTGCCTCCGTGCACAATTTGTAGTCTGTAGTTAGTCCCCATGGCTTGAAGCTGTTGGGGACCCTGCTCATTATGTGTAGTGGAGCTGTGCTCTTAAGGGCTGGCACTTGGGACTTTTGTAGGTTGCTGTGTCGGGAAAAACCCTGTCCCCCTCGTTGTGCTGATGCCCTCAATCTCTGAGTGTCAAGGGAAGTCCTTGAAGATCCTCTCCCTGTCAGGACGTTGAATCGGTTCCTGACCTAGGGTCCTGTACCCCGTTGTGCTTGGTACCGGTCAGTTCTGTTGGTCCCTTCTGGTGTCGACAGTCCCTCCAAGACTATGTCCGTCACACCCCTGTCCAACATCCTTGCTACCGGCCCCCAACTCCTCTGGACCCGAATCACTGATTGCAACCAAATCAGTTTCCCTGACTCCCCAGGAGCTCACTCTCACAGCTCCTCACTCACTGGAGCCTACTTCCCTTCTCCTTATCTCCCTCACTCTCAGTCTGCTTGACCACTAGGTGGGTGGCCCTTTTCTCAGCTGGACCAACCCATTGGTGTGTCTGACAGTGTCTGATGTGAGGTGATTGGGTTTTTAGGTGCAGATGGAAGTGACACCGGTTTCCTAGGTACCTGGAACCATGGGGGTTAGGCCATGCACCCTGGGTAAGGATGCAGCTCCGTGTGGCACCCTGATGTACTCAGTGGCACCACAAATCGATAAATAGTCAAGGCAGGAGATGATGAGATCATCATGCACTAATATTTTAGTATCTTAAGCAAACCTCCCAACTTTCAAAGAAGGCAAAGAGGGGCAAAATGTGCGGCGCACTTAGTGCGCCATGGTGATTTTAGGCCATACCACTAACCACAGCCATTTCACAACCAGTCACACCCATATCCATTCCCCATCTATATGCAACCAGCACTGCTGATTACATTGTTTTATAAACAATAATTAGAAACAGAAAAAAATAATTTATTTACAAGTAATGAATTATATTCTTAATGCAAACTTGGCAGTATTTCTTTTAATTTAGATGCCAATTGGAGAAAAAGACATGGATCGCACATCCCAAAAATACATTGATCTAAAGCCGCTAGGCAAAAATTTAAATAGAACGTGAGGTTCTTAGTTACCATTCTGATCAGACTGTATTAAGCCCACTGCCACGTCACGGCAAACCTCTAGAGTGGGTCCCTATCCTAAGCCTTTGTGGTGTGGCACTGTGCACCAACCACTGCTGCAGTGACAAACCACTAGCAGGGCAGGCGACCCGGTGCCTCACAGCACCCATGCTGCAAGGCAAAGCCCCCAAGGCTCCATGCCGCACTGCCCCACTGTCACGACACCACCACAACAGCGGCCACTGCACAGCACCAACACACAGTGAGATGAGCTGCGCACTCACCTCCCACTGGCTCCTGCTAATTACAAACACCTGTGCCAAATGGGGGGAGTGCAGATCCAAGCAAAAAAAGGAGGGGGATAGAACATATTAATATGCCAATTGGAGAAAAAGACATGGATCGCACATCCCAAAAATACATTGATCTAAAGCTGCTAGGCAAAAATTTAAATAGAACGTGAGGTTCTTAGTTACCATTCTGATCAGACTGTATTAAGCCCACTGCCACGTCACTTTTTTGCTCCCAGTTTACTTATGGGAGCCAGTGGGAGGTGAGTGCGCAGCTCCTCTCACTGTGTGTTGGTGCTGTGCAGTGGCCGCTGTTGTGGTGGTGTCGTGACAGTGGGGCAGTGTGGCCTGGAGCCTTGCGGGCTTTGCCTTGCAGCATGGGTGCTGTGAGGCACCGGGTCGTCTGCCCTGCTGGTGCTTTGTCGCTGCAGCAGTGGTTGGTGCACAGTGCCGCACCACAAAAGCTTAGGATAGGGACCCACTCTAGAGGCTCGCCGTGACGTGGCAGTGGGCTTAATACAGTCTGATCAGAATGGTAACTAAGAACCTCACGTTGTATTTAAATTTTTGCCCAGCGGCTTTAGATCAATGTATTTTTGGGATGTGCGATCCATGTCTTTTTCTCCAATTGGCATCTTTTAATTTAGAATATTTTAAAACAACACAATTCTATTTTAAAGCAGATCTTACATGTAAATCTACACTAGCTGCACATTACATATCAGGTCTACTTTATTAAATAAGATATCTTTAATAACATTGTGCTTTTGGTTAACCCCTTTACGACCCCAGTTCATCCTTGGTCATGTTGGAGTAATCACCTCCAGCTACTGTGGTGAGGCGGCAGTGATCCCTGCACGTTGGCTTATTTGAAGAGCAGACATGTGTGACTTACAGGCGTGGGTGGATCCATGATCCATCCGCACCTCCTACTTTCCACTTAGATCATGCTGTCAAAATGTACGATTTAAATGGCCGCACCATTCCCTGCCGCCATCGGAGGCCTGTGACGCGATCACTGGGAGCCAATGGTTGCCATGGTAGCTCGGAGTCATGTGGTGACTCCTGTCTCTATCATAGCATAGTTCCTGTTAGAGCTGACAGAGCGCCGCACTGGCAGGAAAAAAGCATTTCTGCTGATCTGAGCTGTGCAGTCCAGATCAACAGAAATGAACAAGAGGTCAGACTGCTAATACTTATAGTCCTCTAGGGGGACTAGTAAAATAAATAAAAATGTAGAAATTTTTTTTAAAAAAGTATGAAAAAATAAAAACACCTAAAAGGTAAAATCACCCCCCATTTCGCCTATTGAAAAAAAAAGTTTTAAAATAAAAAATATACACATATTTGGTATTGCCGCATTCAGAAATGCTCAATCTATCAAAATATAAGATCAAATAATCTGATTGGTACACTGTGTGGCGACAAAAAATTTCCAAACACCAAAATTACGTTTTATGTTCACCGCAAAAATTATTTAAAATACAATAACAGGCGATCAAAACGTAGCATCCGCACAAAAATTGTATCACTCAACACGTCAGCTCAAGATGCAAAAAATAAATTGTTGCTAAGCCCCAGATCCTGTAAAGTGAGAACACTATGGGACCCAGAAAAAAGCGCCAAAAGCCCAATTCTTTTTTTGGACAAACTTCTGAATTTTTTTAACCCCTTAGATAAAAGTAAACTTATACATGTTTGGTATCATCGAACTCGAACCAACCTGAAGCATTATACTGACCTGTCAGTCTTACCATTTAGTGAACACAGTGAATAAAATATTCCAAAAACACTCATGCAATGGCACATTTTTTGCAATTTCACTGAACATGGAATTTTTTTCTCGTTTTCGAGTACACTATATGGTAAAACTTATGGTTTCATTCAAAAGTACAACTCTTCCAGCAAAAAAGAAGCCCTCATATGGCAAGATTAAAGGAAAAATAATAAAGTTACGGCTTTCGGAAGAAGTGGAGCAAAAAAACAAAACAATCGCCCGGTGGTGAAGTGGTTAAGAGAAGCAATTAGAGAATACTGTAGACTAAAGGCCACTTTACACACAATGACATCGCTAGCGATCTCGTTAGCGATGTGACACGCCCAGATCGCTGCTACGATTTGCCGAGATCGCTCATACGTTGTTTTGTAGCGGTCACACGTACCCATCTCACAAACGACGCAACATCGTTCAGCGATATATTGTTTGACCAAGGCGGTCGTGTGGACACCGTCACACAGCATCCCTCCCAACGATTCCGGCAACAACAGAGGCGTATAATTGTTCATAGCATATACCCTGGCTTGACACCAATCAGAGCGGAGGAGGCGTGGAGCATTGTTCGTAACGACACGCCCGCGTCGCTGATGGTGCACGCACTAATGATATTGTTAGTAACGATGATAGACGAACAATAGTTTGAAAATGAACGACGTGTCAACGATCAACGATTTTCGCTATTTTTACGATCGTTAGGAGTCGCTCATAGGTGTCACACACAATGACGTCGCTAACGGAAGTGCGTCACAAAATTGTAGCGTGTAACAGGGCCTTTAGTCTCCGGCATCACTGTACCTGTCGGTAGATGCTAGAGTGTATGGGCTCCTTCCAGGTGTGACATCATTCAACAACTCCGTATCACATGGGGGGATGAAACATGATTGTAGTGGAAGGGAGAAAACATCGCCAAACTCACTAACCAAGCCGGTCACGCCCACTAACCTGGAAGGAGCCCATACATTCTAGGCTCAACCGTACCTACTTCCGCGGCCCTTTCCTACTTCCGGTGATTCTCATTAGCTTCATGCATATTCACTGCTTTCCTCCAACTCCACAGTAGTCTGATTGGGTACAGTCAGATGCACCCCCAGCCTGTGTGACCGCGTCTGACTGCAACCAATCACAGACCTGGTCTGCGGGTCTATCGTACAGTAAAAAATAAATTAATTTGATGTAGTGTCCCCCCATATTATAATACCCAGCACAGATAAAGCCTACAGCTACAGGCTGCAGCCACCAGCTGTGTGCTTATCTTGGATGTGTATCAAAATAAAGAGGGACTCCATGTTGTTTTTGTAATTATTTAAAAAAAAAACAATCCCAACTTTGATATCCAGCGGTCCCCCCAACTTTGATACCCAGCCATGATAAAGCCCACAGCTACGGGCTGGTATTCTCAGGCTGGAGAGACCCAGCCTAAAAATATCAGCCTGCAGACGCCCAGGATTATCGCATCCATTAGATGCGACAATCCGAGCACCTTTGTCGGCTCTTCCTGATTACCCTGGTGCGATGGCAATTGGGGTAATATCAGGGGTTAATCACAGCTCATAGCTACGACTAAATCACCAATCTGTAATAAGTAAAAAGAAATAAACACAAACAGAAAAAATCCTTTATTTGAAATAACATACAAAAAACACCCTCTTTCACCACTTTATTAACGTCATAATCACACACCTGCAGGTCCGACGTAATCCACATAAGGTCCCATGACGATTCAGTTCTGCTTCATCTGAAGATCACAGCAAGCACCATAGAACAGGACTGCCCGCTGTGAACTCTAGAGAATTAATGAGCTGCGTGATCACCAGTCACTTCACTCAGGTGATTTCTGGTCACAGCTGGAGATACCTGTGACCGTAAATAGCCTGAGTGAGGTTGTGATAACCTATCAAAACCAGGTAGTCACAAAAGTATCCACCCTCCATGATACCACCAAAAACCCACATCCAGGTACACACAGCCATTAAAACCTAGCCACCCACTCATGAAAATAAGGACACACCAGTGGGCAGGATCAGGCAGATGAGATTGCCCACCTAGGGGTCCTGAGGTGTCAGGGGCGGGAACACGACAGTTAAGTTCTGAAAGCAGTTGAGACAAGTGGAAGTTGTAGTTGAAGCTGGAGTTGAGTTCTGACAGTTGAAGCTGAGAGTTCAAGTGTAGTTGAGTGGAAGTGAAGTACAGACTGAGAAGTGTAGGGGCCCTTGGACTACCCAGCTAGGTGGCAGACAGCAAACAGGGCCACAAGTGACGGAGATCCGGTCGCGGGATACCTTAAGTGGACCGGGGCAGGGTTGTAGCCCGCCATTCCCAACAGCAGGAATCCGGTCCGGAGGCCGTGCACAGATGGGGTGCCTGAACCCTAGGGAGAAAGGTTGTAAGCCTCTTGTTAATCAAGCAGCAGAGGACGAGGTTTCAGGCCTTGTTCTCCCGAAGCCCAGAGAGTGAAACAGAAGCCCAACGCGGGGGATAGGGTGTCCATCAGAACCCACAGAAATCCAAAGGGTCAGATTTCGCGGGCCACAGCTCCCAAACATACACAGTACCGGGAGTGGACTTCCCCGTTCCATGCGGAGTCGTCCCACAGAAGAGACAAACACAGAGTGCAGGAGGAAGGGACACCTGTTTACTACACCCGGGTGTGGGACCTGAATGCACCCACCAAAGGCGACCGGTCACTGGCAACTTAGTTTACCACTGGACTTGTGTGTGATTACTGAACTGTGAGTACACCATTGATCCCCGGTCCAACCCGGCACGCCAGCTCCAGCAGCCATTGCTCCCATGTACCGACAACGGGCCCCGGGACTACACCTCCCCTACCCATGGAAAGGATCCCATCTTGCTGCCCCTGCTCCATCAGCCCCGGGCGCCCCATCACCAGGCAGTGGCGGTGTCACCATCCCTCACCGCAACCCACGGGTGGCGTCACCGACACAACAAATCCCCTGTAAATATCCCCTCTTCCGACGGTTGTGAGGACGGACAGCAGTACGAGCCCGGGTCTGGTCACCACTGGAGCTGCAGCCGCAAACTCCGGATCCGAGCGGCCCCAGAAGCGGCAGCGGCCCCCGTCCGCAACAAGGTCACCTCTGAATGAGCAGCTCATTCATTTTGTCTCCACTAGACCAGCAGACTAAAGCCCCCGTCACACACAGCGAGATCGCTGAAACGTCACAGGTTTGTGATGTATCAGCAATCTCGCCAGCGATATCGCTGTGTGTGACAAGCAGCAGCGAGCGGGCCCCTGTTGCAAGGTCGCTGATCATGACAAAGCATGTGCAGCACGCATCGGCGTGTTTGACGGCGGGAGACCAACGATCTGAATGTGCAGGGAGCTGGCGTCTTGCAGCCTGTAAGCGGCGGTACGCTGGTAACCATGGTAGACATTGGGTAACTATGCAAAGCGCTTTGCTTAGTTACCCGATGTGTACCATGGTTACCAGCGTACGCCGGTTACAGGCTGCTAAACGCCAGCTCCCTGCACACATGGCCAGGGTACACATCGGGTAACTACTACCTAATAGCACAGCATCGTTACACAGGTCGCTGGTAGCTGGTGACTGGTCTCTGATTGCTGTAGAGATCTGCCTGATTGACAGCTCACCAGCGACCATGTAGTGATGCTCCAGCGATCCCTGCCAGGTCGGATCGCTGGTGGGATCGCTGGAACGTTGCTACGTGTGACGGGACCCTAAAGCGGGCTTTACGCATTATGAGATCGCTACAGCGATCTCGTTGGGGTCACGGATTTTGTGACGCACATCCGACCGCTGTAGCAATGCCATTGCGTGTGACACCTATGAGCGATTTTCCATCGTCGCAAAAACGTGCAAAATCGCTCATCGGTGACATGGGGGTCCATTCTCAAATATCGTTACTGCAGCAGTAACGAAGTTGTTCCTCGTTCCTGTGGGAGCACACATCGCTCCGTGTGACACCGCAGGAATGAGGAAGCTCTCCTTACCTGCCTCCCCACCACAATGCGGAAGGAAGGAGGTGGGCGGGATGTTCGTCCCGCTCATCTCCGCCCCTCCGCTTCTATTGGGCGGCGGTTCAGTGACGCTGCTGTGATATTGCTGTGATGCTGAATGAACCGCCCCCTTAGAAAGGAGGCGGTTCGCCGGTCACAGCGACGTCGCAGGGAAGGTAAATAGTGTGACGGGTCCGGGCAATGTTGTGCGACACGGGCAGAGATTTGCCCGTGTCGCACAACCGATGGGGGTGGGTACGCACGCTGGCGATATCGGTACCGATATCGTAGTGTGTAAAGCGGCCTTTAGTCTGTGATTGGTTGCAGTCAGATGCTGTCACTCAGGCTGGGGGCACATCTGACTGCAACCAATCACAGATGAGAGCAGTGAATATGTCATGAAGGTAAGGAGCGGCCTGGGAAGAGGAGGAGCTGCGGGAGTATACAGCCGCGTCGGTTATTCTGTAAATATAGCACACCTGCTCCAATCCCCTTATACCCACCACCATTTTTAAGTGCCGGATAGATACCCTTGATCAATTCCGGGCCGGAATCAGGTTTTTTATTCGCCAATCCAGGGTATCTGCAAGTCCACCCGTCACTAGGTTGAAAAACCGTGACAAAACCACTGAAATTAAGTGACATGCTCATTCTTTTCATAACGCAGCAAAACCGGAGGTGGTTCACAAACCCATCAGGAAAATCCTAGAGGCGATTTTTGAGTGTGTGCATGAGATTTCAGATATCTCATAGACTTTGCTGGGACTGTAAAAAGGAGCGTTTTATTAGCTTGGATTTGAATAAAACCAAGGCAAATCCATAGCTTAAAAACGCTGCAAAAACTCCCTGTGTGAACATTGCCTTATTGTTCTGCTTGTCTGCTGTAATCATGGGAAGCATCCTCACTTCTCTCCACAACAAGATGATATGAAGCTGCAGAATCAACGGCAAGAGATGTCTATGATCGCTCTGCGTTGGCACAGATCAGCAATGCGCAGAACAGGCAATTAGTTAACATCTATTTGTCTATGAATTCTTAGCCCCTTAAGAAAAAAATACAAAAGTCCTGGACAGATAACCCAAATTAACTAACATCATATTATTGTTTGTGCTATTATTGGGGAGATAATACCTCTCACTTTAAAGCTATGTTCACATGTGTTTTCACCAAACGTCAGTTGCTCCATCAGGGACTACTGTCTGAAGCCCTAACAAAAATAGGATTTTAGCACAACCCGTGAAGTGTCTATTGACTTTAATAAGGCAGACCCAGGACCCAGCAGAGCTAAACTGGTTGGACAGCCAGGATCCAGCACAGCTGAACTGGTTGGACAGCTAGGATACAGCACAGCTAAACTGGTTGGAAAGCCAGGATCCAGCAGAGTTGAACTGTTTAAGTAGCTAGGATGCAGCAGAGCTGAACTGGTTGGACAGCTAGGATGCAGCAGAGCTGAACTGGTTGGGCAGCTAAGATCCAGCAGAGCTAAACTGGTTGGGCAGCCAGGAACCAGCGGAGCTGAACTGGTTGGGCAGCCAGGATCCAGCAGAGCTGAACTGGTTGGGCAGACAGGATCCAGCAGAGCTGAACTGGTTGGGCATCCAGGATGCAGTAGAGCTGAACTGGTTGGGCAGCCAGGATCCAGAAAAACTGAACTGGCTGGACAGCCAGGATGCAGCAGAGTTGAATTGGTTGGACAGCTAGGATGCAGCAGAGCTGAACTGGTTGGAAAGCCAGGACGCAGCAGAGTTTAACTGGTTGGGCAACCAGGATCTAACAGAGCTGTGGGTGTACTAACATACTAATGAATGCGCAGCAACCGCGCACCTACCTCACTCCTAATGGAGGCTGGTGGAGGATGGATGCCACGGTGTTATGATCTGGTAACCGTGGATGATCACAAAACTCCCATCAGCAGAAAAAAAAACAAAAAACACAAGAGTAGTAGGAACCTGAGCTGACCGCAATCCGTTATCTGTCAGACCACACTAGAAGTAGCCATGGAGCGTTCCAAAACACACCTAGATGTCTCGCCACAGCCGGAGAAACTTACTACACCTCACAGATAGAAATGAGGAAACCTATCTTGCCTCAGAGCAGTCCCCAAAGGAATAGCAAGTCCCCAACATATAGAGCCAACGGTGATGTAAGAAAACACAATACACAACTAGGAAATATAGGTTAGCAAAGGCGAGGCCTGACTTCCTAGATAGAACAGGACAGGAGACATAACTGATTGCGGTCAGTGCAAAACCCTGCGGAAAAATACCAATCTCCTGATATACAAAAACCCCTGAGACCACTGGGTCTTTTCCCCACTATATCAGGTACTCTTGTAAATAATGGGAGAAACAAAATACAAAAAACACAAAAAAAACAAAAGTGCAAATAATCAAGTAGAACAGGGAGAATCTCCCTTTTCTTGCAGTGGGGCTTGCAGAGGGGGAACCCCCGTTCTCATCAAAACAGAAAGACAATTCCTCTCCTGCAAGAAAACAGACATTAAGGAAAATGAAAGAAACAAATACACCCTTAGGTATGGATCAGGCAATAAAGCAAAAAACTTGCAACTTATCTGGAATGGTACAGGCACAGTATAAATTGAAGGACAAACTCCAAGCCAATTCAGAGACTAAGGATAAATATTATCACCAGCCACAGCCAGCAGACACTGCTGTTCTATATAGCCCAGGCTGATCTGCAATTGGACTTCCCAAACTCTCAATTAACTTCCACACCTGTTGAGTCACAGTCAGCTTCACCCCCAGTCCTGACCACCAGAGGGAGCTCCAAACCATCACCCCCTCAGATGACATTCACAACACCACGGTTCATGATCTGGAATCCCCTGGACTTCCAATCATGTGCACTAAACTGATGACAGGTGTAAGCTTCCCACCTTCAGTGAGGTACATTGTGAATGACTGGAAGTCTCTGGGACTCCGTGTCATGCCAAGTGCGCATCCATCCTCTACTGCCCGCTATGAACAGTGAGGTATGTGCGCAGTTGCTGTGCATTCATTAGCATGTTAGTATGCCCACAGGGGCATGCTTGCATGCTATGTGAGCCAACTAGCTAAGGGAAGTAACGCCCTTGCGATTAGTCGTGGGTCTCATTAGCATATAACAAATGATCTTTAGAATACTTTTTCTAAAGATCTCTTTATCTATTATCTATTATCACATACATTGCGAGAGGAAGAAAAGCGATTCCGGCAGCTAAATAGGAAAGGGTTTTTTACAGTTAGAGCAGTCAGACTGTAGAATGCCTTACCACAAGAGGTAGTAATGGCAGATACTATAACGGCTTTTAAAAAAGAGCTGTATGATTTCTTCAGTACACATAACATTCTTGGTTATAAATGACTTAAGGCCGCTTTACACGCTGCGATATCGGTACCGATATCGCTAGCGTGGGTACCCGCCCCCATCTGTTGTGCGACACGGGCAAATTGCTTCCTGTGCCGCACAACATCGTCCAGACCCGTCACACTACTTACCTGCCCGGCGACGTCGCTGTGACCGGCGAACCGCCTCCTTTCTAAGGGGGCGGTTCATTCAGCGTCACAGCGACGTCACAGCTGCGTCACTGAACCGCCGCCCAATAGAAGCGGAGGGGCGGAGATGAGCGGGACGTAACATCCCGCCCACCTCCTTCCTTCCGCATAGCGGCCGGGAGGCAGGTAAGGAAAGCTTTCTCGTTCCTGCGGTGTCACACGGAGCGATGTGTGCTGCCGCAGGAACGAGGAACAACCTCGTTACTGCTGCAGTAACGATTTTTGAGAATGGACCCCCTATGTCAACGATGAGCGATTTTGCACGTTTTTGCAACGATGCAAAATCGCTCATAGGTGTCACACGCAATGGCATCGCTAATGCGGCCGGATGTGCGTCACCAATTCCGTGACCCCAACGAGTTCGCATTAGCGATGTCGTAGCATGTAAAGCCCCCTTTAGGGTCAAAATGTAGAACTGGTGGAGGAAGGTTGAACTAGATGGACCTAGGTCTTTTTTCAACTTAAGTAACTATGTATATGTTTGTGTATACAGGGACAGTTAGGCAGGGATGAGCAATATGCACCCAGAACTGCTCGTGGTTCTAGGTGCATATTGCACCTGACAGGTTCACTTTAACTGGTAGGGCAGCCAGGATCCAGCAGAGCTGAACTTGTTGGGCAGCTAGGACCCAACAGCTCTGCTCTTCCAGGCAGGAGACGATGTGATCGGTAAGCTAATAGAAGTGTCGCCAATGCTTCTATCTCTGCATATTACTAGCCAGTGCTGTGCACCTGCAGGAGAGGAAACAAGTGGTGATTATGTAGCGCCCCACGGGCCAAGCGGTTAACCTACTCGTCGCCACGCCGTCGACTGTCGCTTGTCACGGGTGACCTAGCCCGGCTCCGTTGCCTCAAGGCGCACAGGAGATGGCTGGGCATAGGATGATGGGGGTAGTGGTGAGGTGTTTGTCGTGACCCCACCTGTGGTATGTGGCCAGGGAATGGGCCGCCGCTGCTGTCGCTGTCCTCCGGAACAGATGGTAGTAGCAGCTAGGGGTGGCATCGCTCCCCACAGGTGAAGCGGGCCACGGGGAGGATGATGAGAGGAGTAGGAATGGCGGCAAGGAGCGGCAGTACCGCAGCAACCAAGCCACCAAAGCAAATAGGGTGATGGGATGCATTAGAAGAGGTCTGGGGGCATGAGATGAAAACATCATTCTCCCTCTGTACAAATCACTCGTCAGACCACACTTGGAGTATTGTGTGCAATTTTGGGCACCGGTGCTCAAGAAAGACATTACTGAACTTGAAAGGGTTCAGAAGCGGGCTACTAAAATAAGAAGTGGAGTGGGTGCATTACAATACACAGAAAGGTTATCAAAATTAGGTCTATTTACTCTAGAAAAGAGAAGACTTAGGGGAGACCTAATAAATATGTACAAATATATCAGAGGGCCATATAGAGATCTCTCCCATGATCTGTTTGTACCAAGGACTATGACAAGAACTAGGGGGCATTCTCTTCGATTGGAGGAAAGAAAATTCCTACATCAGCATAGAAGAGGGTTCTTCACGGTAAGAGCAGTGAGGCTCTGGAACTCTCTTCCCGAGGAAGTGGTGATGGCCAACTCACTGAATGAATTTAAGAGAGGAATGGATGCTTTTCTTGATAGCAAAAGTATAGAAGGTTATAAATAGCATAATCTTACAGGTAGATAGAAGAGCGACCAAGATTATTAGAGGAATGGGTGGGCTGCAACACCAAGACAGGTTATTAAACTTGGGGTTATTTAGTTTGGAAAAACAAAGGCTTAGGGGGGATCTAATCACAATGTATAAACATATGAGGGGACAGTACAGAGACCTTTCCAAAGATCTCTTTACACCTAGGCCTGTGACTAGAACACAGGAGCATCCGCTACGTCTCGAGGAAAGAAGGTTTAATCATAACCACAGACGAGGATTCTTTACTGTACGAGCAGTGAGACTATGGAACTCTCTGCCGCATGGTGTTGTAATGAGTGATTCACTACTAACATTTAAGCAGAGCCTGGACGCCTTTCTTGAAAAATATAATATTACCAGTTATGTATATTAGATTTTATGACAGGGTGTTGATCCAGGGAACTAGTCTGATTGCCGTATGTGGAGTCAGGAAGGAATTTTTTTTCCCATTGGAGCTTATTTGACACATTGGTTTTTTTTTGCCTTCCTCTGGATCAACATGTTAGGCTACGGGTTGAACTAGATGGACTTAGAGTCTCCCTTCAACCTTAAAACTATGAAACTACCGGTAATAAAGAGTCAGAGTCTATAGCTGCAGTTCCAGGTTCTTTACTTGCCGCTGACCCAAGTAATACCAGTCACTTGCTATGATGGGCTCCGTCGAACCCGTTAGAGATCAGTCCGGTTTAGTGTTCGGTGGGTCTCCTCCTTGTAACACCTGTCTGTGGATCCCCTGGCTTGAAGCTACGAGGGGACCCTGTGTTTCACGAGATGTACTCTTGTCCCTATATGCAGGTGCCGCGGTTCTGCTGTGGGGTCAGGCTTGATGCGAGGCCCTGGATCCTATATAGCACTATGCTGTCGGGCACTGTGTGGTCAGAGAAGCTTGAAACTTTCCAAGTCCAGGCAGATTCTGGAAAACCAAAGTGAAGTATGATCTTCCCTAGGGTCCTGCCGCCCTGCGTGGCGTCGGTTCCAAGGGGAGCAGAGATCACTGTCCCTACGGCAATCGTGTGAACTTTCTCCTCCTTCCCACTGGAGCACCACTGAAATGCAACTGCTCCCTTCCTCTTCTGCTGGAGAACTCACTAACTGTTGTGTTGGCTCCTGACTCCCCCTACTAACTGCACCTCCCCTCTCCCAGGTTCTAAGCTAGCTGCAACCCCTGTTGAGAGCATCCTATAAATGCCTCTCTGTCGGCAACCCCTTTATTACCCTACCCTAGCCCAGTCCCGAGTGGGAACAGGGCAACCTGATGTGTATTTGAGTATGTAATATAGTGAAACCGGGACTGACCTACTCAGGATCCGGTTTTAGCATTACACCCAATTTGGGTGCAATACTCTGTGGTGACTGAAGTCTCAGGGGTGCCACAATTACACTGTGTCCTCTCCCCAATGTACTGATTTCCCGTGTGCCTGCAGCAGTGAGAAGCAAACACACGGGGTGTCAGAGAAAACATCTAGAGAGAAGTGCACAGGCTCCGGGGCTGGGGATGTCGGCTCTGAGGGGGATTCATACCTTAGCAGCAGCACAGCTTCAAATGAGTTTTATGTAGCACGCTTGGCTCTTTAATGGTCACGTGGATAGAAGGGACAAACAGCAAGTCAGGGAGAGAGTGGGTGGATGGAGCCACTGGATACATAGCTCACGGTCGGGGCAGCGGCACAAAATCGGGACAGTCCCGCTATGTCCGGCATGATTGAGAGCTTTGTGTTAAGGGTTGAGGAAAGGACAAATTCTGGAAATATTTTTGAGTTGGAGGTGGCAGGAGGTCATAAAAGCTTGGATGTTTGTTTGATCGATAGGACATAGTGAAGGATACACTGAGATAGCGCATTTTTGATACAGGGGAATGCATGATGTTTATTGTAATAGATAGATCTGACAGGGGTTATATGTAAAATGGAGGAAGATTATGAGTTCCGAGTTCAGTTTTATCCATAAGTTTTAGAAAGCATAATGACGAGAAGGAAAATATGGCTTATGGACACTCTGAGATTGTGGAAAGCAGAGAGGTGACATCTTGTCCAGAGAGGAAAAATTAAGTGTCATCTGCATATGGGTAGTAATGAGACTTGGTGAGTTGTCCCAAGTATAGATGGAGAAGTGTGAGGTCCCAAGACAGAGTCTTGAAGGACACTAACAGAGACTGAAGTGGGAAGGAATTAGTATGGGAATGGGATACACTAAATGTGCAGTTAGTGAGGTATGAGAAGATCCAGGAAAAGGCAAGGACTTTGATGTCAGGAGAAGAGAGAATCTGTAGAAGAAGGAAATAGTCAACCATGTCAAAGGCACTGACTAGGTGTAGAAGGAATATAGAAAACTGCCTTTGCTTTGGCGGTTAGTTATCCACTGGTAATTTTGGTTAGGGCAGTTTCAGTAAAGTGGTGGGGATGGAAGCCAGATTGTAGGTTTCGAAGAGTGTGTTGCATTAGACTGGGATGAAAGTTCAATACTACTCAAAGTAAGAATCTTTTTTTTTTTTTTTTTTTTTTTTTTAAAAAAAGAAGTGCTAATGGTTTCTTTTTATCAAATAACAAAAAGCAACTTGAATAAACAAAAGAGAAATGTAAATCAAATTAATATTTCATGTAAGCATCCTATCCTTCAATCCCTTTTTTTTTATATACAGCCAAGATAAGCACACGGCTCGGGGCAGTGGCCTGTAGCCATATGCTTTATCTGTGATGGGTATCATAATATGAGGGTTCCTACCACAATTGTTTTTACTCTAATCTACAGTGACTTGCAGATGGCCTGTGATTGCAAGCAGTATGAAATGCTGTCACACCGGCTGGGGGCACATCTGACTGCAACCAATCACAGACGCCAGGACTGACGGTGGGCGGGGGAAGCAGTGAATATGTATGAGGCTAATTAGTGGTCCCGGAAGTAGGGTGAGTGGCTCAGAAGCGGTCACAGCCGCGCTGGAGACTTAGTAAGTATAGCGCGCTCAGTCTAATCCCCCTATCCCTTCTACCACCATTTTTAAGCATTGGATTCTGGTTCCCATAGATGGATGGAGACCAGCGTCCTGTTACATGTCCAGCATCAATTCTGGGTCAGAACCCTTTTTTTTTAAAAAAAAATCAGGTCAGACCTGCCGATCCCGGATATCAGCGAGTCCACCCATCACTACTCACCATGCAAGAACAAGACTTACTATATCTTTATCTATATAGAAATATAAAATACTACAGCTCTCAGAAAAATTTGAAACTATCAAAACTTTTTAAATTATTTTTCATAGTTATACCATTGAAGCACCACTGCCGTATTTTATTTTTTTTTTTTTAATTTTACGAGTGGTAGGGAGTGGTGCTTTTAATTTAAGTTCCCTGTACTTAGTTTTAGGCTATGTACCAACGGGACTCTGTACCTGCGGATTTTGCGTGGAAAACCTGTGGATTTATCTGGATTTTCTAGAGAAATCCGCAGGTTTTAGAAAGTACAGACACTCCTCATGTTATCCTATGGGACATGGGGAGTGTCTGTGTCCATGCTGCGGTATGTGCAGCTGCGGAATATGCTGCTAATGTCCCGCAGCCGCACATAACTGCATATCAATTATTCCTGCGGAAATACCTGCGGAAATTCCAGCCCTCCACTATGGAGAAAGAGGCCGGGACGTCCGCAGGTAAATCGCACAAATGTCTGTAGGTTTACCGCAGCTGTGTATAGCTGCGGATTCCGGGGATCAGCTGCGGGAAACCTGCGGATGTACCGGCGGATATATCCGCGGGTGCGAGCTCCCATGGGCACATAGCCTTATACTTACCCACTGGTGTCTTCACCTTCTATTGTTGCCGCGTCAGTCATTCTTTAATAGTTTGTGACCTGCCGGATTGCTCCAGTGTTTGCTGGAGCGAGCCGAAGGTCACTTTTGAATGCAAGATTATGACAGCATCATTTTGGCTTGTATAGATTTCCATTGGGAGCTTGTGACCATTACTTCTGACTTCCGGCAATTAAAAGTTGCTATCATAAGATGGAGCTGCGGGACAGGAGTGGTGACAATAAAAGGTGAAGAGGTTGGCCGTAAATATAATAGTAGGGTCAGGGACCTTAGATTACAAAAATGCTAAAGTGGTGCTTCAAACAAATACATATATTCATTGAACATTAATATTTAAAATTATTTAAATTGTTTCACTTTTGTTTTTATGATACATTCCATTTTAAAAATCATTACTTGCTTCACTTTTTGATGCCAGCAGAGAGCAGCATAACTCCTCTCCACATTCATGAGAAGAACCAGTGCTATAACATCCAATCGCTGGCCACCGCTAGACACATTTTTAGAAGTAATGTAATTATAGAGTAACATTACACTACTAACTCTGAATGTGCCTCTCTGCTTTCCATGGAGTTTAACATTTTTATGATGCCATTTTGCACTGAGTCTCACTTCTAATTTTTTGTAAGTTTAGCAAATATACTTAATAGAGATGATCACTTTGCTATTTAAAATTAATAGGATTCAACACATTTTTCCGAAAAGATTGATTTTGTAAGTATAACTATGCCTAGAAAAAATATCAAACATTGAGATCTGCATTGAACCCCTTTAGAGATCTTTAATGAAAAGTAACCTTACTAGTGATTAGTGAGCAGTAAAGTGCTTGAGTACTCATTGCTCAAATCGAGCGGGTCCAATGCTCAGACTCATTCGATTCAAGTAACAAGTATAATGGAAGTCTATGGGGAACTCAAGCTTTTTACTGCAGACCCTGCTAGAGGGCAGGTTTTGCTCCTTTGGTCACTCCCTGGCTGCGCCAGACCCTGAATTTGTCATGCACGGTGACGTTACTGAGTTACTGATGTCACTGCAGGCGCTGACTGGGAATGAACTATGAAGGCTTGTTTTCTAGTGAAGGACCATAAGATGGAGTACAGATTTGGGAGATGTTGTGAGACCATTACACAATGAATTACAACTTACTGGGTTAGTAATAGGGGTGTCTGATACTCATTACTATCCCCTGGGCTTGATGTCAGCTGACAATTCACAGCTAACATCAAGCCCCCAAAATAATACCCCATCTGCCATCGCACCAGGGTAATCAGGAAGAGAGCCAGGTTGAAGCGTCAGAATTGGCACAACTAATGGATGCGCCAATTTTGGGGTTGCTGCCGCCTGGTATTTTTAGGCTGGAAAGCTCCAAACAACCATGGGCCTTGCCAGATTAATAATACCAGCCCACAGCTGTCTATTTTACCTTGGCTGGTTATCAAAAATAAGGGGGACCTCACAAAGTTCGTTTTTAATTATTTGTTTATTGAGATAAACCAGGCTAAAAACACCCTTTACTGCCACATGAAAGGCAATAAAGGGTGCAAACGTAAAACCCTGCCTATATGCCTGCTCTAATCTAAGATCTCCCTCCTACATCAACTCTCTCTGAACTGCAGTGTGGCTGAGCATCGCACCCCAGGTCTCAAATAAGACCCAATGATGCGATGCGAACGGTCAATCGTACTAATGCCAGTAGCCAAAATGGCTATGGCATTACTGTGATTGGCAGGAAATGTCTAGTGGTTCAAAAATATGCGGAGTGGGGACTTGAGCATCCTTGATACACGGCTGAATATTGCGTGTGTTTAAGCACATCGATGCTTGAATAAGTATTGAGCATGTTTGCTCATTACTAAACATTATCTTATAAATGGATACTAACCGGTGATAACCAAAAGCATGTCTAACAACACAGAGCGCTAACAGACTTTTTAGGCCATGTTAATAGTAAAAACAGTCCAAAAAATTATCCATTTTTTGGGGCAGATGCCTGTCTTGCAGGTGTGTATACATACACCCAGGGCCGGATTAAGGTTGGTGGGGGCCCCTGGGCAGAGAATCTGGTGGGGGCCCCATAAACGTTAACATTTTTAGCCATAACAGTAGAGCGCGAACCGTAGCATTTAGATATAAATCCAATGAACATGTATCTTACCCTGTTCTGCCACATTCAGATTTACAGTACTACAATACAGATACAGTCCAGGATCACTCACATCCGTCACTTAGGCCCCTTTCACACGTCAGTGATTCTGGTACGTTTGTGCTTTTTTTTAAATGTACCAGAATCACTGACATACGCAGACCCATTATAATGAATGGGTCTGCTCACACGTCAGTGATTTGTCACTGCACGTGTCTCCGTGCGGCGTACCCGCGTGTGCGTGATTGCTGCACGGAGACATGTCCATTTTTTTCTGGCATCACTGATGTTCCACGGACCACACAGTGGTGTGGTCCGTGAAACACGTGCCAGAAAAAAACGTGCTTTTAAAATAATAAACATTTTAACTCACCCGGCGTCCAGCGATGTCCTCTGCAGCCCGTTCTCCCTGCTCCTTCTGTGCCGGCTGATTACTGTCGCGCATATTCATTATGCGCGACACAGCCGACCCGGAAGCAGCTCCTGCAGGGGTCACCGCCGGCCGGATGCTGCGTCGCGGGAGGATTCAGCACCATGGAGAGCGGGAGCGGGCACAGGTGAGTGAATCTCTAAGTGCAATCACGGGCCACGGAGAACGGAGCCCGGATTGCACTTAGACAACCCACGTGTGCCGTGATTTTCGGCACACGCAGGGACATGTGCGTGTTTTACACACCAGTGAAAAACGTCAGTGTTTTTCACTGACGTGTGAAACGGGCCTTATACACACAGTACAATACAGATACAGTCCAGGATCACTCACAGCCGTCACTTATACACAGTACAATACAGACACAGTCCAGGATCACTCACAGCCGTCACTTATACACAGAAAGTAGAGTTACCCACATATTTTTAATTGATCCCAATGTTAAGGCAGCCAGGGACGGCTCCAGGTTTTTGTGGTCCCCGGTTGAGTCTCAGTGGGCCCCATCCACACACAGACACGCACATACACATACAGGCATATACGTACATATACATATTTGAAGACAAATTCGCAAAAATACATTTAAACAGACAAATATATAAACAGTCACATACACTGACTTACATGCAGACACAGATGCATTACAGGTGTTAATATGGAGAAGTCACAAGCAGCCTCACTCACCTCTCCCGCTTGTTTCCAGCTCCTCCAGGACATATGGCTGTGTGGCATGATGGCCATCAATAAGGCTATGTGCGCACGTTGCGTACAGTCACTGCAGAGATTTCTGCAGCGATCTGAAGAGCACATGTGCGCTTTAAATCGCTGCAGAAATGTCCGTAGTGAAGCCGATTCCATGCGCTCTGCCTGCAGCTCCTCCCATAGACAGAGCAGGAGCTGCCGGCAAAGCGCAGGAAAGAAGTGACATGTCACTTCTTAGAACGCAGCGCTTCGGCAGTAGCCGAAGCGCTGCGCTCTAAAACGCCACGTGCGCACGGCCCCTGCACAATCTCCATAGACTGTGCAGGGGACGCAGGACGCATGCAGTTACGCTGCGCTACAAAGCGCAGCGTAACTGCATGTATTTACGCAACGTGCGCACATAGCCTAACAGTCATGACTGCACACCATGCACACTGACACAGCACTGCTGTATATACATCACAGGAGGGGCTGGGGCCTACAATATATACATTACAGGAGGGGCAGGGGGCATAGACATTACTGGGGGGGGCATAGACGTTACTGGAGAGGCAAACAGCTCTGGTGGCGTACACATTACTGGGATGGGTGGCTTAGTGCTCTGGGGGACCCATATAGTTCTGGGGTGCCGCATAGACTGCTCTGATTCATATATACACACACACAGCTCTGCTTCATACACACACACACAGCTCTGCTTCACACACACACAGCTCTGCTTCACACACACACAGCTCTGCTTCACACCACACATCTTTCTTCAGCTCTGCTTCACACACACACACACACACACACACACACACACAGCTCTGCTTCACACCACACATCTTTCTTCAGCTCTGCTTCACACACACACACACACACAGCTCTGCTTCACACCACACATCTTTCTTCAGCTCTGCTTCACACACACACACAGCTCTGCTTCACACACACACACACACAGCTCTGCTTCACACACACACACACAGCTCTGCTTCACACACACACACACACAGCTCTGCTTCACACACACACACACACAGCTCTGCTTCACACACACACACACACACACACACACAGCTCTGCTTCACACACAGCTCTGCTTCACACGCACTCACACACACACACAGCTCTGCTTCACACACACACACACACACACACAAACACAGCTCTGCTTCACACCACACATCTTTCTTCAGCTCTGCTTCACCCACACAGCTCTGCTTCTCACACACTCACACACAGCTCTGCTTCACACCACAGATCTTTCTTCAGCTCTGCTTCACCCACACAGCTCTGCTTCTCACACTCACACACAGCTCTGCTTCACACCACACATCTTTCTTCAGCTCTGCTTCACCCACACAGCTCTGCTTCTCACACACTCACACACAGCTCTGCTTCACACCACACATCTTTCTTCAGCTCTGCTTCACCCACACAGCTCTGCTTCTCACACACTCACACACAGCTCTGCATCACACCACAGATCTTTCTTCAGCTCTGCCCCTACCTGCTCTGATGCCATCCTCCTGCTGATCCGGTATAGGCCGCCATCCTCCTGCTGCTGTTCCGGTGCCGCGGCCATCCTCCTGCTCCGGTTAGTCTCCTCTCCTGGCCGTGGCGTGGGTCTTCTCCTCCACGGCCGCGCACGTGGGTCTTCTCCTCCGCGGCCGCGAGCGAGGGTCTTCTCCTCCGCGGCCGCGCGCGTGGGTCTTCTCCTCCGCGGCCGCGCGCGTGGGTCTTCTCCTCCGCGGCGTCCTGCTGTGACGTCCGCAGCACTGGACGCCGCAGCAGAGCAGGGAGCAGGCACACCTCTGACCCCGGAAGTACAGGCGATGGTACTTCCGAGGTCAATCAGCGTCCTGCGCCCGCAGTCTGTTTTTGCGTCTTAGAGACGCAGATACAAATAAATGTAGGTGCTCCCCCGCCCCCCCGAAAACACAGCTGATTTAGACTGTCTTTACGGAGGGGGAGCGGGTGTGAAAAAAAGAAAAAAAATTGCTGACGGGTGGCAAGTATGGCCCTGGTGGTGGGGGCCCCCTTAGAAGCTCTTTTGGTGGGGGCCCCGGGGCTGAAGCCCCGCCTGCCCCGCCTATAATCCGGCCCTGCATACACCAATAGTGCACACAGAAGAAAGTGGCTTTTTCACAAGTGGAGTTACAAAAATTATTCTTGTTTGGGCAGTACCAAATGAAGAAGCAATAATTTTTGCACAGTCTATGAAAAAAAAGAAGCTTTGGCAAGTTATAAGCAAGCCATACAAAAATGATCACTATTTTGGAATCCAGGTTTGCTATTTGCAAAATGAATATCCAATGGTGTATCCTTAAAACAAGACAACATTATTCCTTTATTTAGGGAACAGAAACAAGTGGAAAAACATCTTCTTAACTAGATGTAAAAACATTATTTTTTCGGCTTTTCAACAGGTTTGCTATTCCCAAAATAAATAAACAATAACAAAGGCTTTTAATCAAGCTGTCCAAAAATTATCCCTTTATTTAGGGAGGATTAAAAGGTTAGCTGTTTCAAAATGGAAGAAACAATCACCCGTCAACAGGCTGTGAAAAAATGATCGCTATTTCCGGAGCAGTACCTCCTGTTTGTGTAACCTGAAGCGAATACGCTTTCCATTTACAGTATAGCTAAACACTGGACAAGCAAAGGAGATGTGTGTTGTCTTCTAGCTGCAATAGTAGTGGAAGTGGCAGTAGCAGTGGTAATGTACAGTGTAGAATACGACGGGATAGCCAAGGAGATGTCTGGCAGTGTAGGTCCAGCTCTTGCAGTCGCAGCAGCAGCCATATAGTATAGCACTAAAACACAGTGGGCAGGTAGGACAGCAGGTAGGAGATTTGTGGTTGGAGTGACCGTCTAGCCACAGTGACAGTAGCAAAAGCCACAAAGTTTAGTCAGGACAAGCAAAAAGTTATCTGGCAGTATAAGACCAGCACTTGCAGTCCCAGCAGCACAGTATAGATGACATGAAGGGCAGTGAGTAGATGTCCAGCTTAGCTTGGGCTATAGGCATGGGCAGAAGTAAAATGGTGTAGAATATAATGGACATATAGGCACTTCGTATGGGCGATTTAACCTTTGACATCAGCTGTGTGAAAGTTGGCACTGATCCATGCCTGATTCATTTTGATAAATGTAAGATTTTCCACACTTGTGGGCGATAACTTGGTCCACTTGGGCATGACAAAGCCACTGGCTAATGATGAATACCCTCTTTTATAGTATGTTAGAGTCAGCACCAGTGTTGGACTGGCCCACTGGAGCACCGGGGAATCCTCTGGTGGGCCCCCATGCTTTATATTGTATGGGGTACCAATACGCTTGTGACTATTACACTGTAGCAAATATGCTAAGCAATCACTTATTCTAAGGCCTTGTGCCCATGTTGAGTATTTGGTCAGTATTTTACATCAGTATGTGTAGCCAAAACCAGGAGAGGTAAAATCAAAGGAAAAAGTATAATAGAAACACCTCTGTATTTTTAACTGACTCCTAGTTTTGGCTTAGAAATACTGATGTAACATACTGACCAAATACAGAACGTGTGAACGTGGCCTAAGGATAAGTGATAACTTATTCATCTGTGGGGACTGATTGCTGGGACCTGCACCAATTGTGTATCTTTTATCCCCTTGAAAGTGGAGCTCATGTCCTACTCGTCCACTGATCCATTCATTCAATAAGTTATCACCTACCTAACCTGTGGAAGGTGATAACTTGTTTTCACCTAAGATCCCCCTTACTGCAAACTACAGTAATTGTACATCAGTTATTGTGTGTGCACAGGAGATGGACAGGAGCCGCCTGTATTCCACTATAACAGGGATAACGGATAACAGGTATTTGCGTATCGCTGTAGGGTGGGCCTCTAGAGTCAATTCCTCTGGTTGGCCCCAGACACCCCAGTCTGACCCTGGTCAGCACTAATTTTTTCTGACTTGTGATCACTTATCTTAAAATGTAAACATTCTAAAAGTAATAAATAAACTCAAGGTATCATGTAAGGCTGAGGCAACACAGGGTTATGTGCGAGTCCTCACATGACACTCGGCCCACGCTCGCGGCACAGCAGGAGCAGAGTGTCATGCGAGGGTCATGCGACTGTGGTCTGATCGTGCGATCAGACCACAGTTGTGGAGGGGAGGGTTGGCGTTGCGGAGGGGAGGGCTGGCACTGTGGAGGGGAGGGAGGCATTTATCTCCCGATCTCCTCCATTGCCAGCTGATGCGAGAATCGCACTGCTCTCTCGTTACACCGGTGTAATGCAAGTGCAGTGCAATGTTTCTCTTGCCCCATAGACTTGTATGGGTGTGAGTGAAACAGGATCGCCTTCCACCCGCAGCATGCTGCGACTGTTTTCCCGCTCCGATTAGGGCTGAGAAAATAATCGCTTATGGGAGCTGGCACATAGGTGTGACGCCCTGGCAAAACCTGG
Organism: Anomaloglossus baeobatrachus; assembly: GCF_048569485.1. Lineage (NCBI taxonomy): Eukaryota > Metazoa > Chordata > Amphibia > Anura > Aromobatidae > Anomaloglossus > Anomaloglossus baeobatrachus. The sequence goes on from NC_134353.1 coordinate 783,256,376, forward strand.
TAGTCACAGATAGGCCCCCGCATAACACTATCCCTCACCTAGGTTACATACAGCCGATCTGAAACCCTAGTCACCCCCCTCAGGGAAAGATAGGCACACCAGTGGGCGGGACCAGGCAGTAGGAAACGCCCACTTAAGGATCTAGACAGCCCGAGGCGGGAAACACAACAGATTAAGTTTGAAGTTCAAGTTGAGAGGAGTGGAGCTGGGGCTAGGTGTAGCTCCAGCCGGAGGAGAAGCTCAAGTTGAACGGTGCCAGGGTTGGAGCCCTGGTGCCTTTGGCTAAAAGGCAGACGGTGGTCTCCGTCAGCAGGAGATGGGAAGACGGCTCAGCAGATCCGAGGTGGACCGGGACAGGGTTGTAGCCCGCTGCTACCGACACAGGAGAACTGACCCGGAAACCGTAGCACAGAGGGGGTACTCGGACCCTGAAGCCAGGTCCGGAACCAACGACCTAGCTAATTAACCGATTGAGGGCAGGATTATAGGTCCTGTCCCAACCAAAGTCCCAAAAGAAGACAACCACCCACAGAGAGGGATTTGGCCACCGCTGGGACCCATAGATCCTACGGGTCAGCGTCAGCCGGCACGGCTCCTTAGGCCCACAACCAGCCGGGAGCGGACTCCTAAGTTCCAGATCAGGCAGTCCACATCACACAGAACTAGTGCAGATGAAAAGGACAGCGACCACCAGCCTGGGTGGGGGACCTGAATGCAACCGGCCGCGGCGGCCAGCCACCAGCACCTTGGTTTATCAAAAAACTCGTGTGATTCATTTACTGTGAGTAACCAAGCATCCCCTCGCACGTCCGGGCGCGCCGGCCCTTGCCATCACTATACCCTGCACAGAGACACTGGGTCCCGGGGCAACCATCCCTACCCACGGAGGGGTTAACATCCAGCTGCCACTACATCTCCCCCGGGTGCCCCACAACAGCAGCGGTGGTGTCCCACTTCACCACACACCATGGGTGGCGTCACGAACCGAATACGGCTAAGCCCGTACATCTATGTCCCCCCTTTTATTCGGCGTGTCCGCGTGACTCCCGGGTCGGAGGATCCCCTCTAGTCACAGACACACCCAGCGGGTCCGGATCCAAGGAGGGCTACTGGCACGGGGGCGGCACATAGGCTAATATTGGTCCGAGTGGAATGTGATTCTTTTATCGCATTCCACTTGCTTCGTATTACTCACCATGTGTGCTAGGCCTTAACCATAGACTGTATGTATGCAGGGCGCACAGACAACAGCCGTTCTGTGTGCTCCACATGCTTCTACAGGACCTGTAGAAGCGTGTGGAGCACGCAAAATGGCTGTTGTCTGTGCGCCCTGCGTCCTTGCCATGCATTCCTGCTTCAAGTTTTAATGTACTCTGAATAAAGATGTGTTTTATGGCTGGTAAGCGCAATCTGATTTTTTATATTTTTTCTTGAATGTCATTTGACTTTTTTCCACATGTGTTGCACACATCCTCTTTGTTTTCTACCATTTGTTTTTTGTTTTTTTTTCTGTGACACTGAGTGGTTGGATGGTTCCAGCGTTTTTTCTTTGTTACTTTGAAACATTGTATGTAAAATGCATGCATGATTTACAAACACTTCCATACTTTTTTCTCCTATTTTTTATCGTGTGATTAAATTTATTACTAAATATCTGTTCCATTCATGGCATGTAATCATATATTCTTCCACTAAGGGGCACTCCAATTAATATTACTATTAGAATTCATGGGAGTTATATAATCACACTGTAGCAGGAAATATTGAATATATCATTACCGCCAGATAATAAAGAGCATGTGATGAAAATAAAGAAGGTCAGAAGATGTTATCTATTTATCCTTCTAATCTGAGTAATCTGAAAAGCATACCAAGAAAGGGTCACAAAAAGTATGACTTGCCATGTGGTCTGCATTCATAATCTGCTGGATAGGAAAAAATATATATTTTGTAGCTGCTAAGGGACAGCTGTGATTTTCTCTGTGATTCTGATTCCTCAGCAGAAGATGTGTGGTTTGAATTGCTATCTAGCGGAAGTGACAGTGGTAAACGTCAAACAGTATAGATACATGGCAGGGCATGCAAGGAGACGTCTGGCAGTATAAGGTCAGCACTGGCAGTCCCAGAAGCACAGTACGGATGACAGGATGGGCAGAGAGTTGATGCCTGGCTTAGCTTGGGCCATCAGTACTGTCAGCAGTAGAACAATATAGAAGACAATGGACAGGCAGGTAGATGATATGGATAATTTAATTATTGGCGTCAGCTGTAGGTGAATGAAGGTTAGCAGTAATCCTTGCATTAGTCTGTGACGCCCTGGCCTATCAGGTCGTCACAAGGGTGGTGTGCAATCTGCCCTTCTGCATAGTACCCGCTCCTCCTTGGTTACGGGTCCTGTCCCTTTGGTGTTGCTAAGAACAGGTATACACAAATCCTGAGGAACACTCTGCACCACACCCACCAAACACCCATTGGGCAGCCTGATGGGAATAGGGCCGCCCAGATGGGGGGATGGTAGAAGGAGGGCCAGAAGTGTCAGGAGTGAGAGCGGAGAATGGAGGAGAAGTGCCAGTGAGCAGTGACAGGAAAGGTCACGCTGCGGAGCTGGGCTCCTGTAACAGTCCCAGGTGCCAGACGTTGGTCTGGCCTGGAAGGAGCTGGAACCCCGGTCGCAGGGGGTAGTGACAGGGGGCATGGTACTGCCACAGAGGGCAGACCGGCGGCCTTGTGCTACAACCGGGCAGGGGCCACGGCACGACGGGAACGGAATCTTCACGAACTGCTCTCCACCCGCTCCAAAATTGGGGTAATAACGCAACCATAGGGACAGGACTTAGCAAAAATGTCCAGCAGATCCCACGCATGAACCCTGAGAGAAAGCTCACCCTGCTAGCCACGCAGGTGAGCGGGACCCTAGTAGTTATAGGTGAAAGGGATCCACCAAGTGTAAACACAGTGCCAAGGGACAAGGCTTCAGACCAACCAGCAACGCCAAAAGGGCACGGACCCACCGTGCTTGACTAAGGCTGTAGGACATTCAAGATTTTGGTTTACCCAGTGTCAGTGTCAGCATCTCTGGACTGTGTGAGTACGTGGTGCCCCTTTGCTCCCAACGGGTACCCAGCAATAATTCGCCGAGCCCCGGGACACCTTCCCCTGCCCACGGAGGGGTTAACATCAATTGCTGCCATTCCATCACTCCCGGACCCTCCCATCTCCCCTAAATACAGCAGCGGTGGTATCCCCATTTTTACCGCAAACCATGGATGGTGTCACGAACATTATCCAAATCCACCCTCTCCACCTCCCTTTTAGGCGGGCTTTGCACACTACGACATCGCAGGCCGATGCTGCGATGTCTAGTGCGATAGTGCCCGCCCCCGTCGCAGCAGCGATATGTGGTGATAGCTGGCGTAGCGAAAATTATCGCTACGCCAGCTTCACACACACACTCACCTGCCGTGCGACGTCCCTGTGGCCGGCGACCCGCCTCCTTGTTAAGGGGGCGGGTCGTGCGGCGTCACTGCGACGTCACACGGCAGGCGGCCAATCAGAGCGGAGGGGCGGAGATGAGCAGGATGTAAACATCCTGCACACCTCCTTCCTTCCGCATATCCTACGGAAGCCGCAGTGAGGCCGGTAGGAGACGTTCCTCGCTCCTGCGACTTCACACACAGCGATGTGTGCTTCCGCAGGAGCGAGGAACAACATCGGACCGTCGCGTCAGCGTAATCATGGATTACGCCGACGCTGCACCGATGATACGATTACGACGCTTTTGCGCTCGTTAATCGTATCATCCAGCCTTTACACACTGTGATGTCGCATGCGATGCCGGAAGTGCGTCATTTTCAATTTGACCCCACCGACATCGCACCTGCGATGTCGCAGTGTGCAAAGTGCCCCTTATTTTCGAGAGGCCGCGTGACCCCGCCTCGGGTCTGGAGACCCCTCGGGCCACTGTGGATCCGGATCCAAGCAGCCCGTCGGCTGTCGCGGGGGCAGTACACGTCACTGTAATAAATGTAATTTTTTTCAACTCTTGTGGCTGATAGCGTGGTCCTCTTGGGCATGACTAAGCCACCTGCTGAATACACTCCCTTACCTAAAAAGGCTGAAGATGACAGTACACCCATAGCAAACTGGGACAGTTCTTTTTTATAGTCCAATCTCATGACCATGTAGTCCACTGGATTGGAGCTAAATGTATCTGACAAAGAAATGAAGCAGTCCAGGTACACATAAGCCTGGCAACTAAGCTGGTGCATCTCTGCTGAAGTGCATCAAGTTCATGTAGTGGTAGATAAACCATCTAGTCCATCATGTCCTTCATGTCAACAGAGAGTAGTCGCTGCTACTGTCTTGGCTACTTGTTTTAGCGCTAGCACTTGCATAAGCAGTAACACATTCGTCCGGTTAAGAGCAGAGAGGGTTCTGCTGGTTAAGAATGCATTTGGCAGACGTAAGCTTTACTGTACAGAAATTTACCGAAACGGAAACACAGCTAGTAATATTTCACTTTGATCTACCTTTTGGAAGCTTAAAACCATTCCCACACCATTTGGCTTATATAGCAGGGGTCTGAAAGCATAACTATCCAATAGTTGTCCCTTTACCTTTTGAAATTGATACATCTGTCATCCCAAAAGCATTCCAGCAAACAATTTCTCATGATCAACAACACAACCACGGGCTCCATCTGTTCACTTTCTGCACTCCGCTCAGAAGGTTGGTTGTAATGTCAGCGTACCGCCCCCGTAGCAGCGGCCGAGCCGCTCGGATCCGGAACTGCGGAGGCTCGAGGGGGTCTCCGGACCTGGGGTTTCGCGCGGACACTCGAATTAAAAGGAGTGGGGGAGTATGTACAAGGGATTTGGAAAGTTCGTGATGCCACCCACGGTGCGTGGTAATGTGAGAGACCACCGCTGTTGTTTGGGAGCCCGGTGACTATGTTGAAGCAGCAGGATGTTTAACCCCTCAGTGGGTAGGGGACTTGGTGTCCCGGGACCCGTTGGGTAGTTGGTGTTTGGGGTGCCGTTGGGGTTAGGAGAAGGGTTTTCAGTGTACTCACTCAGTCCAGAAATAACCACACCGACAGCTTGTGAACCAGAGTTCTGAGCACCACTGCAGCTGGGAGGGAGCACGCTTGGATCCGTGCCCTTGGTGTTGCGGTTAGTCTGTGGCCCTTTCCTTGACACCTGTGTTTCTCTTTGGACCCTCTGAAACTTTTCGGGTCCCGTTCACCCGTATGGCTAACGGAGTGAGCTTGCTCTCAGGGTTCACGCATAGGATTTCTGTGGACTGTATTGGGAAAGTTCTAGCCCATCAGTGCGCTAGTACCCTGATTTTGGAGCGGGTTGGGGATGAAGCTTGAAGTCTTCACCCCCGTCGGGTAAATTACCAGGACGCGTGAAGCTACTTCCCGGCCTAGGGTCCACGTACCCCGTCATGCCCTGGCCCCTGCCCGGTGAGAGCTCAAGACCGTTGGCTGCCCTCCTAGGCAGTCCGTGCCCCTTGACACAATCCCCTGCGACCGGGGTTCCAGCTCCTACCAGGCCCAGACTAACGTCTGCCACCCAGGACTCAGGAGCCCTGCTCCTCCTGGGACCTCTCCTCACGAGAGTCACTTCACTTCCTCCTCCTTCCACTACCACTTTGCTTCTCCTCTCACTTTCTCACTCTCCCCTACCAACCCCCCATGTGGGCGGCCCTATTCCCTTCAGGCCCCCCAATGGTGTGTCTCGTGGGTAAAGTGTAAAGTGTTCCTAGGATTTTGATTGGCTCAGCTTTTAGCAACACCAAAGGACCAGGACCCGTAACCAAGGAGGGTGGATACTGTGCTGAAGGGCAGATTGAACAAAACCCTGTGACGACCTGATAGGCTAGGGCGTCACATCAGCAACATGCAAAAGAATTCCCACACCGATATGCATGCAGGTATAACTCGCCACCACCACAACCAAATCTTTCAGGCAATGTTAAGCCTACTGTACCAACAGGATGTGCGGCATCACCTACTCTACAGAAAAAACAGATTTTGCCACAGGAGATCTTTTATCCTCGTGTCACTTGCGCTGGGTATCATTCAGGCCAACAACCTCCTTCTCTGATGATATCACCTCCTCAGCATTCATGTCTGATTCCTAGGTACTGTTTACCACAGATTCATCACCATCATGGTTTGTATAACAGTTACCGCTGTGTGGGAAATGGTTTTAGATGCTTTTCACCCCCCCCCCCCCCCTTCTACTTACCATCTCAACATTTGCCCTGCCTTAGTGCCACTACTACTGTTAGTGCCCTTATAAAAACAGCTAGCAGAGCCTGCAAAGATGTTAGGCATTTAAATCACCTCCTGTACTTAATCAAGATGACAGTATGATTATCAGAGGTATGATTGTACTAAGATGAGTAATGTGACTTGTGTTTCATTACAGTATTTGCTTCTTCTCCACTAATACCCTTACCATAGGCAAAGGAGTCTGCAATTGGCACTACTATTGCAGGGACAGCTGCTGTCAGAAGTGCTGGTGTTTCTGCTAGCAGCTCTATTTTTTTTTAGCTATTTATGTTTTTCTTTCTCTCACACTATCATGTCTATTGCTAATGCCATTTTTTCATTTACCTTACAATTTGGACATTTTGGACACATTAGCCATGCTTTTCCAAACCTGGAAAAATATGGAATCAAGAGAAATGTTATGTAGACTGCATGTAACAGCCCCAAAGCGAAATACAACATGAGCATGCTGCATTCCTGTAGTATCAGTGTGGTGTGTATGTTTATCCAATTGGCAAACTTGAACAGGTATGTCAAAACAAACCTGCAAAGTTAAAGGGAATCTGTCATATCTCCTAACTTCAGTGCTAAGTTGGCTGTCAGTAAGTGCAGGTCCCATGGATATTCGAGTTCAGCCCGACTTTAAAAAAAGTTCAATTCGGGACCCAAACTTGACCCAGGATGCCGAACCCCTTATAAGTCAATCTAGGTCTGAACTTCTGTGCTGTAAAATGTCTGTAAATAGTGTTGTAGTAAGACCTAGGAGGCTGCAAAAGCAAGGACAATTCAGGTAAGAGCAGGACAATTGCCCTGCAAACAAATATGGATAGGGAAGTTACTTAAATGGGTTCCATCACCATAGTAATCATGGTTACCTAGGAAGTAAATGAATAAACTAAAAATGTTAAGAGTGCCCCCATAGAGACTGATTTCAAAGTTCTCCAACAGAACAACAATCTTAAAAAGGCCCCTACAGAGCCTATTTCCCAGTTCACACACACTGTAACAATTCTCAAAAACTCCCTAAGGCTATGTGCCCACGCTAGAATGTCCCTGCGGATTTTTTTGCCTGAAAATCCGCGACTTTCGCGGCAAATCCGCACCCGCGGATTTGCCGCGAATTTACCGCGGATTTACCGCGGATTTGCCGCGGATTTTGATGCGGATTTCATTTTTTTTTTTCCCCCATTCAAAACCAAAAATCCGCACAAAATCTGCACCAAACAATTGACATGCTGCAGATTTTTCCGGATCAAAATCCGCGGCAAATCCGCCGCGGAAAAATCCGCAGCATGGGCACAGCATTTCCAAAATGCCATTGAAATGGCTTGGAAGTGCTGCTGCTGCAGATTTTCGGCAAATCCGCGGTAAATCCGCGGCAAAATCCGCGGCAAATCCTGTAGCGTGGGCACATAGCCTAGAGTGCCTGTTTTCCTGGTTTACCCACACAGCCAATATTGCTGCAGAAATTTGGTGCAGACATTCTCTGCCTGAAGCCTATAGCATGCGGACATGTTCTGTGCCGGCGCACTGTCACTTCAGTAATGTAGCATAACCGGAATCATTGTGGGACCTCGTGTGGATTACATTGGACCTGGGTGCTTAGGGTTAATAAAGGGGTAAAAGAGGTTGGGTTTTTTGTATTTTATTTCAAATAAAGGATTTTTTCTGTGTTTGTGTTTATATCTTTGCACTTACAGATTAGTAACGTGGGGGTCTCATAGACTCCTCCAATTACTAATCTAGGGCTTAGTGGCAGCTATAAACTGTCATTAACCCCCTTATTACCTCGATTGCCACCACACTAGTGCAATAAATAATAAAGTTTTGTCACCTATTAGTGCACATTGGAGCTTAGAAATTAACTGCTCTTAAGCATATAAACCAGCCTTCTAAACCAGAATTATACAAAGCTAATAAGTCAACAAAAGAGTCTGGGTTTTATTTCCAAAAATAGCCCCAGCTTTGTTTATGTGCTGAATGTTATATGTCCTAATGCGATCTGGTAAAACATCGGTCCAATGTTTATCTATGAGATCATTCATATGTTCAACTTTGATCTGATTATTGGATCGCACTCGGCCATGCAAGTAAATGAGCACGTGAAAATCATTCGGCTGCACTCAGATGACATCTGAGTTCAGGCCAATTTCCGCAGACTGACAGAATGGACATGTTGGGGAAACTTTTTTCTGTATCTTCTCATCATCCAAGAGAATTGGAAAACACTATGCTGACACTGATAAAAGTACAGTAATTAATCAGAGTGTCATTTACGTAATCCACCAGCTTCTTTCGGATGAGAGCATACATGGTCCTTCGCACCTTCCCCTATTGCATAAATTATATTGAATTTGAAAGATATGCTCAACCATGTCTTCATCCAGTGAAGCTTCGGCTACTTTTTAAAAAGTTGGCTGAGCTGCCAGTGATTGTCACAAAATAGTTGGCAGCTACTTCAAGTTGTGCAACAAAAATTTGCAACATTTCAGATTTTTGCCACAATTGTGACAAAATGAATCGGACTCCTGAAGAGTTTCTTTGGAAAATGTTACATATCCAGGTAGATTAGGTTGATCCCTGATCCATGTTGAGCTTTGCAGGAGCTGAGCTGTCTTATCCTAATATATATTGTACTATGAATTCTTCTCACAAACTCAAATACAGTACAACTAGTGGCGTAACTAGAGTTTGATGGGCCCTGGTGCAAAATTTGGACTGGGGCCCCCCTTCATCTACACCGACACTTAGGGTACGGGATAATGACACTGACACTCGGGTGCAGGATATTGATGCTGACACTTGGCTCTTACCCTCAGCATCCAGGTTTCCCATGATCTGAAATCCTTCTATCATCACACAGCTTTCCCTTGTTCTGATATCCATCTTGTCCTCAGCACCCAGCTTTCCCATGCTCTGCTGTACATCATTCCCTCAGCACCCAGCCTTCCCATATCAGAGCATGGGAAGGCTGGGTGCTGAGATATGTACAGCAGAGCATGGGAAAGTGGGTGCTGAGGGAAAGAGCCTTTTTCCCTCAGCACAAAACATTCCCATCCCATGCTTGTATCTTTGTCCCCCCTCGTATATAGTTCTCCAAATACTATAATGGCCCCCACATAGCCTTCCATATTGTATAAAGGGTTCCACATAACCCTTCATATATTAGAATGCACCTTCATAGTCCTCCAAGAATTATAATGAATTTCCCATAGTCCTCCCTGAATTATAATTCCCCCCATAGTTCTCCATATATTATACTGCACCATAGTCCTCAATGTTTTCTAACACACCCCCATAGTCCATGTAAAAGGTAGCCTCCATAGTCTTCCATATATTATAATGTAGCCCCCATAGTCCTATATGTATTATAATGCAGCCCCATAAACCTTCATATTGTATTATGCAGCCCCATACTCCTCCATGTATAATGCACCCATATAGTCCATGTATAAGGTGTCCTTCATGTTTTTTATGCAGCCCCATACACCTCCATGTATCATGCGTCCCCATAGACCTCAATGTATAATGCAGTCCCATAGACCTCCATGCATCATGCAGCACCATAGACCTCCATGTATCATGCAGCCATCACACACAGGCCTCCATGTGTCATGCAGCCAGCCCCCCCAGTGCCTCCATGTATCATGCAGCCAGCCCCCCCCAGTGCCTCCATGTGTCATGCAGCCAGCCCCGCCAGGACCTCCATGTATCATGCAGCCAGCCCTCCAGAGCCTCCATGTGTCATTCAGACAGTCCCCCCAGGGCCTCCTTGTCTCATGCAGCCAGCCCCCCCTGGGCCTCCATGTGTCATGCAGCCAGCCCCCCCAGGGCCTCCATGTGTCATGCAGCCAGCCCCCCAGTGCCTTCATGTGTCATGCAGCCAGCCCCCCCAGTGCCTCCATGTATCATGCAGCCAGACCCCCCAGAGCCTCCATGTGTCATTCAGCCAGCCCCCCCAGGGCCTCCATGTGTCATGCAGCCAGCCCCCCAGTGCCTTCATGTGTCATGCAGCCAGCCCCCCCAGTGCCTCCATGTATCATGCAGCCAGACCCCCCAGAGCCTCCATATGTCATTCAGCCAGCCCCCCAGGGCCTCCATGTCTCATGCAGCCAGCTCCCCCCGGGCCTCCATGTGTCATGCAGCCAGCCCCAACAGGGTCTCTATGTGTCATGCAGCCAGCCCCCCAGGGCCTCCATGTGTCATGCAGTCAGCCCCCCCAGGGTCTCCATGTGTCATGCAGCCAGCCCCTCCAGGACCTCCATGTGTCATGCAGCCAGCCCCCCCAGTGCCTCCATGTGTCATGCAGCCAGCCCCCCCAGGGCCTCCATGTGTCATGCATCCAGCCCCCCCCAGGACCTTCATATGTCATGCAGCCAGCCCCCCAGTGTTCTGTAGTTTCCTGCAGCCAGCCCCCCCAAGGCCTCCATGTGTCATGTAGCCAGCCCCCCCAAGGCCTCCATGTGTCATGCAGCCAGCTTCTCCAGGCCTCTATGTGTCCTGCAGCCAGACCCCCCAGGGCCTCCATGTGTCATGCAGCCAGCCACCCCCCTCAGGGCCTCTATGTGTCATGCAGCCAGCTCTCCCAGGGCCTCCATGTGTCATGAAGCCAGCCCCCCAAGGGCCTCCATGTGTCATGCAGGCAGCCCCCCAGGGCCTCCATGTGTCATGCAGTCAGCCCCTCCAGGCTTCCATGTGTCATGCAGTCAGGCCCCCTCCAAGGACTCCATGTGTCCTGCAGCCAGCCCCCCCAGGGCCACCATGTGTCATGCAGCCAGCCCCCCCAGGGCCTCTATGTGTCATGCAGCCAGCCCCCCCAAGGCCTCCATGTGTCATGCAGCCAGCTCCTCCAGGCCTTCATGTGTCCTGCAGCCCTGCAGCCAGCCCCTCCAGGGTGTCCATGTATCATGCAACCAGCCCACCCCGGGCCTCCATGTGTCATGCAGCCAGCCCCCCAGGGCCTCCATATGTCACGCAGCCAGCCCCCCCAGGCCCTCCATGTGTCATGCAGCCAGGCCCACCCAAGGACTCCATGTGTCCTGCAGCCAGGCCCCCCCCCAAGGAGTCCATGTGTCCTGCAGCCAGCCTCCCAGTTTACTCACTGATTTATAAAAAGAAAATTAAAAAACAAGTACTCACCTCTCTTCTCATTCCACCGCAGTTCTGTCCTCACCTCTACTTGTTTCACCACTGCTCGTCCTAACTTCTGTCCTCGTTCCCCCGTGGCTCCGGTCGGCGTCCTCCTACACTCTGTGCTCTCACCACACACAGCAGTCGCACAGGAGTGACGTCACCGTGCAGGCATGGGGGAAGAATGATGATGCATAGAGCGGCGCCGGCTGCTCTATGTAATATCAAAGCAGTGTGCGGTGACGGGAGCCCGGTGCCGCCACCGCTGATACCAGGCAGGGGGGCCAGGTGTCAGCGGCGGCGACCGGGTCATATAGCGGCCGCCGCGCCGCGTGGTCTGAGGCATGACAGCGCAGCTCCTCTCTCACAGAAAGAAGCTGAATGCTGACCTGCCGGGCGGCCGTGGGCCCCTAACCTCCCGGGCGCGGTCGCAATGGCGACCGCTGCAACTGCGGTAGTTATGCCCCTGAGTACAACTATTGTTATTACTAGAGATGCAAGTAAAAATGACATATGCAATACATAAAGTCTAAATTTATCTGTGTATAGTTTCATCAGACAGTTAGTATTCATCTAATTTATACTCTAGTTGCCTTTTCCCCAGCCTTCCATGCTATTTTATGCTATAACCAACCTGGTACATTAGCTTGCATGGTTGCAATCATATTGTGCAGAACAGACTTATTAGACTATGAGCAATAAAAAAAATATAGAGATATTTTTTCTTTCTTATTTGTACTTTACTTTTTACTATTGTACCCAAACAGAATGCCGTAGAGAGTGTGTCTCCACCTCTTGGGATTTAAGGGGGCTTTACACGCTGCGACATCGCTAATGCGGAGTCGTTGGGGTCACGGAATTTGTGACGCACATCCGGCCGCATTAGCGATGCCATTGCGTGTGACACCGATAAGCGATTTTGCATCGTTGCAAAAACGTGCAAAATCGCTAATCGGCGACATGGGGGTCCATTCTTAAAAATCGTTACTGCAGCAGTAACGAAGTTGTTCCTCGTTCCTGCGGCAGCACACATTGCTGCGTGTGACGCCGCAGGAACGAGGAAGCTCCCCTTACCTGCCTCCCGGCTGCTATGCGGAAGGAAGGAGGTGGGCGGGATGTTACGTCCCGCTCATCTCCGCCCCTCCGCTGCTATTGGGCCGCGGTTCAGTGACGCTTCAGTGACGTCGCTGTGACGCCGCACGGACCGCCCCCTTAGAAAGGAGGCGGTTCGCCGGTCACAGCGACGTCGCCGGACAGGTAAGTATGTGTGACGGCTCTGGGCGATGTTGTGCGGCACGGGCAGCGATTTGCCTGTGTCGCGCAACAGATGGGGGCGGGTACCCACACTAGCGATATCGGGACCGATATGGCAGTGTGTAAAGTAGCCTTTAATGTCAAAAACAGTGCACAAAGCTAGAGTTTATCCAGAGGATTTACAGCTGAGTCCAGACGTATTTAGCCAGTTACCATCTTTTGATAATTTAGCACAATAGTATAATGGATCTGAAAATAACCATCAATATGAGAATGAAGTGTATAATTATAGCTAAAATTCACAAGACTTTATAAAAACATTGGATTATCCATTGACTAGTTGCAATCATTTTATACATAAGCCCTTCATTCTAACCAGGTTAAAAAAAATTGAACAATTGATGAATACCGTAAGTCATTTTATGGTCTGGTGGCATCTGTTACCTCATTATTTCATAACAACTTTAGGAATTAAATTTTAAATTTGCATTTGGTTCATTAAAACTCTCAAAATGTGGTCTGAAGTGGAGCCAATGCGAGTGAAGTAGGCCATCATTAGACTGAATAGGGAACAGCAAACTAATTATAGAGACATAGCAGAAACATTTTGGTACATTCATAAATTGCAATGAAGGTAAAGGAGACTTCAGAAAGACAAAAAAACCCCTCAAAATCAAAGAAATTTACTCGTGATTAAACATTTTCTTTAGTAAAAATACAGAACAAAAAAGTCGCCTCCTAGCTCTACCCTATGGAGCACCTGGTCATGGTCACTTAAAAGTGAAATTATGTTCTTTCAACTTCCGAATTATGGCCTCAACAGTGCTCACTAGAACCTTCAATTGTTTTGAAATTCTTATGTAACAAATGCCATCAGTATGTTTTGCAACAATAAGGTTAAAAAAGGCAGAGACAGATCACTGGTTTTACCCATCATGAGATGTTTCTTGTGTGGCATCTGGATAATGAGACATCTTTTTATAGGTCATCAGTTGGACCAGCTGATATTATATTTCACTAATCGGCAGAATTGCTTTCTAATTACTGAAAAATTTCAGTTGGTCTCATTTCCATGGCTTTTTGCATTTTTCTTTCTTCATGTATTCAATAGTTTAGTCCAGGGGTCTCAAACTCGGCTGGGTGTATGTATATTATAATAAATGTGCACATTCTTTGTTTAAATATAAAAAAAAAAAAAAAAAAATTTGATGGTAAAAAAAATGTCATGCCCTTTTTTTTTTTTTTTTTTTTACATTTCATTCCTTTCTTGTAACTAATAGTGTTACAATTATCCCTATATCCCTATGTAGAAATTTTGGCCAACATCTTTTAGTAATGTTCCCCATCTTGTTGTAATGTGCCCATGCTTGCCCCCTTGTAGTATTGTGCCCCATCCTAGTCCCCATCCTACAGTAATGTGCTCATCCTTGTCCCCATCCTATAGTAATGTCCCCAGCCTTGTCCCCATCTTATCGTAATGTGCACATCCTATAGTAATGTGTCCAGAATGGTCCCCATCTTATAGTATTGTTCCCCATCTTTGTCCCCTTGTAGCAATCTCCCTATCCTGTAGTACTGTCCCCATCATATAGTTGTCCCATTCTATAGTAATGTGCCCATCCTACAGTAATTTCCCTATCCTATAGTAATGTGCCAACCTTGTCCCCATCCTATAGTAATGTCCCCAGCCTTGTCCCCATCTTATCATAATGTGCCCATCCTGTAGTAATGTGTCCATCCTTGTCCCCATCCTATAGTAAGGTCCCTATCCTATAGTGATATCCCCAGGCTTATCCCTATCCTATAGTAATGTTTCTCATCCTTGTAGTAATGTCCCTATCCTGTAGTACTGTGCCCCTCCCAGTCCCCATCCTATAGTAATGTCCCCATCCTATAGTAATGTCCCCAGCCTTGTCCCCATTCTATAGTAATGTCCCAATCCAATAGTATTATGCCCATCCTTGTAATGTCCCCATCCTTTAGTAATGTGCCCACCTTGTCCCCATCCTGTAGTCATGTGCCCACCTTGTCCCTATTCTATAGTAATGTCCCCATGCTGTAGTAATGGGTGGGGGGGCAGTGGCGGCGGCGGCTGAAAGGGGGCAGGGGCGCTATAACTTACCGATTGCTCCCTTCACATTCCACAGTCGCCGGAGTGAAGCTGTGGGGGCGGTCTCCGGCCCCAGATCCATAGTGATTGAAGAGATCGGTCACAAGGCCGTCCTCTCCAATCAGAGCTGGGGGCGGGTGAAACTGAGGTCACCCAGCTCCAGCCAATGATCGGTGCTACAGCTGCACTGATATGGCTGGATTTCAATGTTTCAGCCATTTTCAATGGCTGAAAACATTACAGTGGCTGTGATTGGCTGACGAACGCCGTTCAGCCAATCACAGCCTCCATAGGTCCAGGGAGGAGAAACTGCCCTTCCTGAGGTCACCTCCTCCCCGAATCTAAGGTATTTGCAATGCAAAGCGATCGCAGCCACCGGGGCTCCGGGGTCGCGATCTCGCCATGACATACTGGGTACGTCATGGTTCCTTAAGTACCAGGGAGCCATGACGTACCCAGTAAGTCATATGTCGCTAAAAGGTTAATGTGCAGTCCTTCACACACACACACACACACACGTATATACATACACACACACACACACACACTCTCCTGTCCTCAGCGCCATGGCCCCGCTCGGCTCCACCCACTCCTCACTCCACACATTCTCGGCGGCCAAGCGATCAGCTGATCACCCGGCGGCCGGCTACTGGGAGCGATCAGCTGATCACCCGGCGGCCGGCTACTGGGAGCGATCAGCTGATCACCCGGCGACCGGCTGCTGTGAGCGATCAGCTGATCGTTCACAATAGTCTGCCGCCGGTAAAAACTGTAAAAAAAAAAATCAAAACGGATTCCGTTGTTTTGCAGCATCCGTTGCATCCGTTGTTCCACTATATGCAACACATCCGTTGCATCCGTCACACAACGCAATGCAACGAATACCGTTCAACGCAAGTGTGAAACTAGCCTTAATAGCTGGTATTCAACTACTGGCCTCTGCAGCTCACAAAGCCTTGCTAACATTAGTAAAGTGCAGCTCCAGCATGTGGTCATGTAGCACACTATTCCGTGATCTATCACTCGCAAGCAATGCTGTAGCACTGTCAAACCGGCGGGAATAGTAGCTGTCTTGCGGAAATAAGCAAACACCATGCCTGGTTGTAGGTTCAGGGGTGAAAGCCACAGATCTGTCTCGTCTGGTATACCTTTCAACACACACACACACACACACATCTGATCGGTAAACGGCGTACTGGCAAAAAAATTCCAAATGTCAAAATTACGTTTTTTGGTCACTGTATATTTTGCACAAAATGCAATAACAGGTGATCAAAACGTAGCATTGGCGCAAAAATGGTACCGTTAAAAATGTCAGCCCGAGATGCAAAAAATAAGCCATCACTGAACCATAGATCCTGAAAAATAAGAACGCTACGGGTTGCAGAAAATGGCGCAAAACGTACACCACTTTTTTCGGAACTTTTTTTTTAACCCCTTAGATAAAAGTAAACCTATACATGTTTGGTGTCTGCGAACTCGCACCAACCTCAAGCATCACAACAACACATCAGTTTTACCATATAGTGAACATGGTGAATAAAATATCGCAAAAACCATAAAGCAATTGAACTTTTTTGCAATTTTTCCGCATTTGTGCTTTTGCCGTTTTCCAGTACACTATATGGGAAAATTCGTTATTTCATTTAAAAGTACAGCTTATTCTGCAAAAATCCAGCCCTCACATGACCAGATTGACTGAAAAATAAAAAAGTTATGTTTTTAGGAAGAATGGCGAAAAAAACGGAAAGCGCAAAATCGGCCGGTCGTGAAGGGGTTAAGTCTACAATTAAGAGATGCATTTATTGCCTTAATCTCAAGATCACTTTAATCTCAAGTTTAAAATCATTGCTAACACTAATGTGTCTTTCTTCTTTTAGCTAAGCTAATATTTGAAGAATGAGCGTTCCTAGGAACACTTGTTCCTATCAAGCTATCTAAACAGGGTGGCAATCACCCAAGGAATGAGCAAAATGCTCTTTTGTCTAGTAATTAGCAGCCTGTGGAAACAGCCTGATAGTCTAATAAAATCATCGAGTTAAAAATCATCATTGTCGGCAGCTCATAACCCTGGTAACAAGGATATATACAGTATGATGTGAAGAAAAATGATATTCTATGTGCACAGAATACTCACATTAGCGATCATTCTGTTTGCATGTAACACGTTTGTAAAGTTAAAACACACCATTATGCTACCACTAATTATTATTATTATTATTATTAATAATGATAATAATTTTATTTGTATAGCGCCAACATATTTCATAGCACTTTATAATTCAAAAGGGACATATACAGATAATATTAGACTAAACAGAGAAAGATAATTCAACAGAAACCAAGAGGAGTGAGGTGTCGCGGGCGGAGGAGGGGACGCTGCGCTCACCCACTGCTCGGGTCCGGCTGCTGCTGCTCGGTGGTGGTTCGAGCGGTGGGCCGGATCCCGGGGACTCAAAAAGGGGGATGATTTTGGGGATTTGTTGTCCGTGACGCCACCCACGGTTGTGGTGAGGTTGTGACACAACCGCTGCTCTGGACGGGGATCCCGGGAGCGATGACAGGGAGCAGCTTGGATGTTGTTCTTCCCCTCCGTGGGTAGGGGGGTTGGTTGTCCCGGGGCCCGGTGAGGGGAGAATGGCAGGTGGGTTACGGGACCCGGTGAGGTGCAGGGTCGCGGGGGCAGCGCGGTGCCGCACGGCACAGTGGTACTCACTCAGCCAATGATGAACACAAAGTCTCCGGTAAAACAAACGGCTGGATGGACGGGTCCCACAGACGGCTGCGGTGGTTCTTCTCCCGGTAGGTTGGCGGTGACTGCCTTTCCCTGCACCTGTGTTGTGTTCTTGGTTCTGGTGGCTTCCCACCGGTAACCCGCTCCCCAGCTTGGATGGATGCTGAGGGACCCCTTTTGCCCGCAGGCTCTGGCCCTGGGAACTGTAGCCTTGGCGGTGACTGTATTTCCCTTCACGGTTTGAGCTGTTGCCTTCAATCGGGTCTTGACTACTGGCTTGACTACTGGGAAACCTCAGAGTTTCCCTTCGCTAACGGATTTGACCGGTTTTACGGCGACTCAAAGCCTGGTCGGGGTCCGTAGGCCCTGCCGAATGGTGCTGGCTTCTCTTCGCTCCCCGATCCGGTACCGGCGGGCCACCGCCCATCCCTGGTCCTTACGGTTCACGTCAATCTGCCTCGCCTGCAGACGGTCACCACCGTCTGCCAACCTTGCTGTATGTGCCCGGGCCACGCACCCGGACACGGTCAGTCTCCTCCACTACCACTTCACTCTTTCACTCCAAAACTAATCTGACTGCCTTTTCCCTCCCCCAGGACTGTGAACTCCTTGGTGGGTGGGGCCAACTGCCTGGCTCCACCCCCTGGTGTGGACATCTGCCCCTGGAGGGAGGCAATAAGGATTTTTGTCTGACTTCGGTGTGCCTAGCTGGGGTGTGGGGTGTGTTGTTGCAGTACCTGTGACGACCTGGCTTGTCCAGGGTGCCACAGAGGGCCTACTCATAAGATTACAATTTAGGAGGAATTAGGGGAAGCACAAAAACTCAGTGGTAAAAAGTGTGTGCATTGTATGTGCCAGCCATCAATATAATAAATAGACGACTCACATATCTCTTCATGAACTGGTCACCAGCCAGTATGTGTACAAATACAGATACAGAGAGATATTAAGGCCCAGTCACACTAAACAACTTACCAGCGATCCCAACAACGATACAACCTGATAGGGATCACTGGTAAGTTGCTAGGAGGTCGCTGGTGAGATGTCACACTAAGCGACGCTCCAGTGATCCCACCAGCAACCTGACCTGGCAGGGATCGCTGGAGCGTAGCTACACGTGGCAGCATGCTGCGCTTGGTAACTAAGGTAAATATCGGGTAACCAACCCGATATTTACCTTGGTTACCAGCGCACAGCGCTTAGCGCTGGCTCCCTGCACACCTAGCCACAGTACACATCAGGTTAATTACCCGATGTGTACTCTGCTACGTGTGCAGGCAGCAGGAGCCGGCTTCTGCGGACGCTGGTAACCACGTTAAACATCGGGTAACCAAGAAGCCCTTCCCTTGGTTACCCGATATTTACCTTCGTTACCAGCGTCCGCCGCTCTCACACTGCCAGTGCCAGCTCCCTGCTCTCTGCCCACATAGCCACAGTACACATCGGGTTAATTACCCGATGTGTAGTCTGGCTACGTGTGCAGAGAACACGGAGCCGGCACTGACAGCTGAGAGCGGCGGACGCTGGTAACGAAGGTAAATATCGAATAACCAAGGTAAGGGCTTCTTGGTTACCCGCTGTTTACCATGGTTGCCAGCGTCCGCAGAAGCCGGCTCCTGGTGCCTGCACATTCAGTTGTTGCTCTCTCGCTGTCACACACAGCGATGTGTGCTTCACAGCGGGAGAGCAACAACTAAAAAATGGCTCAGGACATTCAGCAACAACCAACGACCTCACAGCAGGGACCAGGTTGTTGCTGGATGTCACACTAAGCAACATCGCTAGCAAGTTGTGCCTCAGCAGCGATGTTGCTAGCGATGTTGCTTAGTGTGACAGTACCTTTAAGTGCATAGAGGGTGTGTAAGCAGATGGTAAAAAGGACCAGATATTGTAATGGCAAAATGTGTATAGTTAGATAAGTGAGGTGAGGTGATAGGCCATTCTAAAGAAATGCATTTTTAGGGCCCGCTTAAAACTGGGTATTGTGACTTGAACAAATTGTCCTGGGTAGTGTGTTCTAGAGAATTGATGCAGTTAGCAAAAAATCTTGGAGATGGGAGTGGTCAGTCCAAATAACAGAGGATGACAATCTTAGGTCATTAGAAGAACAGGGGGCATGGGTATGGTGATAGACAGAGATGAAGGAGGAGGTGTGTGGAAGTGCAGAACTGTGGAGAGCTTTGTGGGTGAGAGTGATAAGTTTATTTTGTATTCTGTAGCGGATGGGTAACCAGTGCAATGACTAGCATAAGGTGGAGGTGAGGTATCGGTGTAACGGTTGGAGACGAATATGATCCTGGCTGCTGCTTTCATGATGGATTGTAGAGAGTAATGTTTAGTAAGAGGGAGACCGATTAGTAGTGAGTTGCAGTAATCCAGACAAGAATGGATAATAAGAGAGACAGCAAGTCTTGTTGCAGAATCGATGGTAAGAAAAGGTCGAACTCTAGGGATGTTTTTGAGGTGCAGGTGACATGAGCGATCTCAACTCTCAACTCTTAATTACTATACAGGTAACTAGAGTTACAATGGGGACCCCATGTTGCATCCATGGAGTAACTGTTCTTTGGAGGAGTGAGCCTTAAGGTACCGTCACACATAACGAGATCACTAGCGAGATTGCAGTTGAGTCACGGTTTCCGTGACGCAGTAGCGATCCCGTTAGCGATCTTGTTATGTGTGACACCTACCAGCGATCAGGCCCCTGCTGTGAGATCTCTAGTCGTTGCAGAATGGTCCAGGCCATTTTCTTCAAAGGCGATGTCCTGCTGGGCAGGACCCATCGCTGTGTTTGACACTGTGTGACAGGGTCACAGTGACTGATGAGATCGTAATACAGGTCGCTACTGCGACCTGTATCGTTCCTGCATCGCTGGTAAGATCTGACTGTGACATCTCACCTGCGACCTCCCAGCGACTTACCTGCAATCCCTATCAGGTCGCATCGTTTTTGGGATCGCTGGTAAGTCGTGTGTGACTGGGCCTTAGTAGTCAGACTAGCTTTATCAGTAACTGAAGGCACATAACCAGGGGTGTAAATATACTGAATGCAAGGGTCGCAATCACACCCTGGCATTAAAGGTGCCTTTATCCCAGATGAGAAGATAAATATTCTTAAAGACCTGTGATATTTGGGAATCCTATTAGAGATTGCATTGCAGCGTACAAGTTGGATATTTTACTCCACTGTCAGGCACAGAATAAGTAGCCAAAACTGTAGTCTGAGGAACAGACAGGGTCAGATACCAGGAGATCAGTAAAAGGGAAGTTAGACAAGCATTGGACAAAGTCAGGAGGAGTTAAATAAAACATCAAGCTGAGTCAGAAACAAGAAATCAGCAAATAAGCTAAACATTGCCTGTTCTGCCCAGTGATGCTGGTCATTGTTCATTTCTTAGTGAAAAACTGAAGCTTTTGGTGGTGGAGCAGAACATTCCTATACTTTTACTATTGTTCAATGTTACCTTTATAGAAACACTTCATCAACGGTTTGAAGACTGAATGAGTTTGTTCATCAGGATCAGGATACAAGAAGTATAAAACAGTGTTTATATACGTAGGTAAGTGCAGTATATATTCAAGTAAAGGTGCCAAAGTACTGCTGTAAATGTAGGTATCGCTATTAGACTATTTGCATAGCTGAAAAAATCATTACCCAAATATGTATAAAATAACAGAGCTTACATTTACTTGAGTTTTCCTGAACATAATGTATTTATTTACAAGAAATACATAGATAATATAAAGTTAAAAGTAGTGATGCCTCAGGTTCACTGGTCTATGTCATTGTTATCATGCATTATTTTTAAAATGCACTACAGTTCTTCATAAAAATGCTATAAAAACATACTATATATATATATATATATATATATATATATATATATATATACAGTGCCTTGCGAAAGTATTCGACTCTCTTGAATTTTTCAACCTTTTCCCACATTTCAGGCTTCAAACGTATAGATAAAGATTTGAATGTTATGGTGAAGAATCAACAACATGTGTGACACAGTTGTGAAGGTGAATGATATTTATTACTTATTTTAAACTTTTTTAAAAAAATAAATAACTGAAAAGTGGGGTGTACAATATTATTCGTCCCCCAAACTCATATATATACAGTGGAACCTTGGTTTACGAGAACAATCCGTTCTGGGAGTGTGCTCGTAAACCAAGTTACTGGTCTAGCAAAGCAAAATTTCCCATAGGAAATAATGGAAACTCAAACAATTCGTTCCACAACTTGTGCAATGTCCCATCCTGGTACCCTATTGTGCCATTACACACACACACAAACACACACACACACACACACACATATTATGCTCACCTGACTCTCCGTTCCCTCGGCGGCCTCCTGGTTCTTGTAGCCCGCAGGCATGTGTATCCGGTAACCATCGCGACCAATGCAGGAGCTTCCGCTGTCAGTGCTTCAACAGCAGATGTCATACGCAGGAGCCGCTTACCTCTGATTTGCCAACACGCTGACGTCAAAGGCATGAGCCGCTTGCCTCTGATTGGTCAGCGAGCTGCCTTTGAGAAGTGCTGACAGCGGAAGCTCCTGCATCCCTCCTGGCTCTTGTAGTCCCCAGGTATGTGTATCCGGTAACCATTAATACCAGCTGTGATTTGTTGCTATAGGAACAAAGGACAGTGTTAGTATAAGAAGCTTATGTGTGAGGTACTATGATGTTAGTGGGGAGACGATAGAGACAGAAAGAGACAGAGAGAGAGAGACAGACAGTCAAAGAGACAGACAGGCAAAGAGACAGAGAGATAGAGACAAACAGAGAGACAGACGGGTAAAGAGACAGACATGGAAAGAAACAGACGGGAAAGAGACAGAAGGGGAAAGAGACAGACCTGGAAAGAAAAAGATGGGGAAAGAGACAGACAGAGACAGGCAGACAGGGACAAAGACAGGAAGACAGGGAAAGAGACAGACAGAGAGACAAAGACAGACGGGGAAAGAGACAGAGAAATAGAGACAGACAAGGAAAGAGACAGACAGGGAGACAAGGAAAGAGACAGGAAAAGATACAGGAAGACAGACAGGAAAAGAGACAGACAAAGACAGACGGTGAAAGAGACAAACGGGGAAAGAGACAGGAAAAGAGACGGGAAGACAGAAGAGACAGACCTGGAAAGAAACAGATGAGAAAGAAACAGAGAGACAGAGACAAACAAAGAAAGAGACAGACAGAGACTGCAGACAGGGAAAGAAACAGACCTGGAAAGAGACAGACCTGGAAAGAGACAGACGAGGAAAGAGACAGACTAGGAAAGAGACAGATGAGAAAAGAGACGGATGGGGAAAGAGACAGAAAGGGATAGAGAAAGACCTGGAAAGAGACAGACCTGGAAAAAGACAGACAGAGAGACAGACAAAGACAGACGGGGAAAGAGACAGATGGGGAAAGAGACAGATGGGGAAAGAGACAGACCTGGAAAGAGACAGACCTGGAAAGAGACGGAGAGTCAGAAAAAGACAGATGGGGAAAGACACAGACCTGGAAAGAGACAGACCTGGAAAGAGGCAGGCCAGGAAAGAGACAGATGGGGAAAGAGACAGATGGGGAAAGAGACAGACCTGGAAAGAGACAGACCTTGAAAGAGACAGACCTTGAAAGAGACAGACCTAGAAAGAGACAGACAGAGAGGCAGAAAAAGACAGACGGGGAAAGAGACAAACCTTGAAAGAGACAAACCTTGAAAGAGACAGACCTGGAAAGAGACAGACCAGGAAAGAGACACACCAGGAAAGAGACAGATGGGAAAGAGACAGATGGGGAAAGAGACAGACCTAGAAAGAGACAGACCTGGAAAGAGACAGACGGGGAAAGAGACAGATGGGGTAAAAGAGACAGATGGGGAAAGAGACAGATGGGGAAAGAGACAGACTGGGCAAGAAAGAGACAGACAGGCACAGACATAGAGACAGACACAGAGATAGAGAGAGACAGACAGACACAGAGACACAGAGATAGAGACAGATAGACTGATACAATGACAGACAGAGAGATAGAAACAGACAGAGACGATACACAGTTACTATCCTGGGCAACGCCCGGGTACTACAGCTAGCGTATATATATATATATATATATATATATATATATATACAGTATATATATACATATATATATATATATATACTGTATATATATATTTATATATATATATATATATATACATACATTCTATTTTCTTCTCTTCTTTCTACTAGCTATTTAATATGCACACATCCGTACTATGTACAACATACTATATTCCTCTGTCTTCACCCAATCACAGAGGCCACTGACCCTTTTAGGGTAAATCTGACAGCTGCCACAGCTGAATTTCAGTCCCAATCCGGCCCTGACTTTAACTGACAGAGTAAACAGGCTACCAACCGTCAAATGAGCAAAAGGCTTGGTTGTTGGGTGTGATGATCTTTTGTGTTACACACCATCCTATTTAACAGGACTTGTGTTTCCGGCATCCAATGTGTACTGATCTTTTATAGATTGTTCAGTGTGGTTATGAAGTATGGTTGTCAGTATACACACACCTTTTTGTCATAATCAAGGTAATAAGAAAATGAATTTAAAATTGGCCCTGCAATTGACAGTGGTGAAAGTTCCTTTATACTAATCCATAAGGGATTGTAAGGTAGGGACATTCCCGTTCCTGAGTAGTCCAAGAATACATTGTGGATGTACATTACCAATAAATCATTTCCAACTCGGGGGGGGGGGGGGTTCTTAGGACCAAAACTTCCCAAATACAGTTTCCCATTAAAAGCTGTGTATACTTTTCCTTTTTTTTTTTTTTTTTTTATTATCAATTCATTTTGTGGTTCTTTAGCAAATTCTTCATTGGTGTGCCTTTTCCCTAGAAATTGTGAGAGTTGCATTAAATGACCATAGTTCCTTTTATGTGATCTGTAAGAGGCACTATTGTAAGGGGTACTTTGCACACTACGACATCGTAGGTGCAATGTCGGTGGGGTCAAATCGAAAGTGACGCACATCCGGCTTCGCTGTCGATATCAGAGTATGTGAATCCTTTTTGATACGATTAACGAGCGCAAAAGCGTCGTAATCATATCATCGGTGTAGTGTCCGACATTCTCATAATTTCGCTGCAGCGATGGTACGATGTTGTTCCTCGTTCCTGCGGCAGCACACATCGCTGTGTGTGAAGCCACAGGAGCGAGGAACATCTCCTACCTGCGTCACCGCGGCTCACGCCGGCTATGCGGTAGGACAGAGGTGGGCGGGATGTTTACATCCCGCTCATCTCCGCCCCTCCGCTTCTATTGGCCGCCTGCCGTGTGACTTCACTGTGACGCCGCACGACCCGCCCCCTTAGGAAGGAGGTGGGTTGCCGGCCAGAGCGACATCGCAGGGCAGGTGAGTGCATGTGAAGCTGCCGTAGCGATAATGTTCGCTAAAGCAGCTATCACAAGATATCGCTGCTGCGACGGGGGCGGGGACTATAGCACTCGGCATGGCTGCCATCGGCTTGCGATGTTGTAGTGTGCAAAGTACCCCTAAGTCTTTTAAGGCCTACAAGACCCCTGTAGAGCTCCCCATATAATATATCTACTTTTTTATATGAGATCCCAAAAACAAATTATTATAACATAAATGTGTCCATCCATATAGATTGTATACTTCAGTTATCAAATGATAATGTATTCTGCAGATCATCGACACCTGCTACCTGTCTGAATATCTGAGTTATCTGTGAAAATGAAAACATCTGACTCCATGCAGACAAGATGCAGACATGAAAAATAATATCTTTATTAAAAATATAATGATTTTAACACAAAAAACATTCTCACCATTTACATGGCGTCCAATGGAAGTCCCTCCAATTTAATGGTATAATGTGTTATCCTGAAGGCACACTTACTATGCAGAGACTTCACAGTTCCCACAAGTCCAGTATTACATTATTAGACAGGACGCGGTCACACTACTATGTTTTCTTCACTTTACAGGACCGCTGGTGGATGAGAAGTCTGTCTGGCAGGAAGGTGCGTCCACAAACCTCACATGGAACCAGTTGGCTCTGGGCACTGTGCCAGGCAGCCTCATTTAAAGCAGCAAGATCATAGGAACCTTTTGCTGGAAAAAAAAGACAGAATATCACTTTTCATTTTGGTTAAGCAAAGTAGGAAAACATTTTCAGGAAATACCTGTAGACTTAGCATTAGCTTAAACCCAGTCATTGTGATTGTACGAGGCGTTCTGGTTATTGTCTCATGAGTGCACTAAAAAAAGTTATACTCAGGTCATTATGTCTGAGCGAACGTTACACCACAATTAGCTATGCGCTGTTTACTTGATTATGAGAATATTTTCCATCTGATCGAACACAGCAAAAATAGTGGGAACAAAGTAACACAATTTAGTATTCCGGGGTTTTATAATTTAGGTTAATATGGACATAAAAAAATTGAGCATATATGTAAATTCATTGTTTATGTTGTACTGAATATTTATTTCTATATGCAATGAATATCTGACAGGTTAGCATTAGCTATGATCGAATACCGCAAATATTCGGCAACGCCCATATTCGCCGAATAGGTCGCCACTATTCGACGATTTGCAAATATTCGATGCACAATGCATGTCTACGGGAAACCCGAATAGTTGCCGAATAGCAACTATTCGGGCTTCCCATAGACTTATATTGCGCATCGAATATTCGCATAGCGGCGAACTATTCGTCAGATATTTGCGAAGCCGAATATTGCCGAATATTTGTGATATTCGATCATCCCTAGTTAGCATCCACTGATAGTGACTTTCCATTGACTTCTATGGGAGTTTCAGTAGAGACTGTCTTCTATCATAGTAGCCACAGAACAAGGTAGGATAGGGATAGTGGGCCTACCTTATGGAGACAGGTTCGGATCCAAGCAACCAACATTTACCAGACATTTATGACCTTTGCCATGGAAATGTCATCAGTGTCTCCCATTGAATATCCTTTACAGTGTATCTATCCAATTTATGGGCAGCACATTATGAGAGAATAAACAAAACAGCATAGAAAATGTTGTACCACTTAGTTGATACCTGCTAGGACAGAATACTGTATTTAAGAGATTGTCCAGTAATATAACTATATAGTGATGGGCAAATAGTAACTATTCATGTTCAGATATATACAGTATATATATGTATATACTAGATGGTGGCTCGGTTCTAATGCATTGGGTATTCTAGAATTTATTGTGTAGTTAATGTATGATTTTTGACTAATAATGGAAGGAAGACACAGTAAATTTTTGGTCAAAGATAAATTTTATTGTTTAAAAATTGTGAATGTTTAACATGAAGATGTAACCTGGTATGTGGGTTGATGCTGGTATGTGGCCCCATCCTGGTATGTGGCCCCATCATGGTATAGGCAGGATCCTTGTGTATGCAGCATCCTGGTCTATGTCCTATCCTGGTATAGTCTCCATAACTTGTATGGCCCCAATGTGTGTGTTGTTGTGGGGGGTGTGTTTTGTGCAGTGTGTGTGTGTGTGTATTTGTTTGTGTGCCGCGGTGTGTGTGTGGGGGCATGTGATTGTGGGCGATGTGTGTGTGCAGGGGTGTTTGTGTGCAGCTGTGTGTGTGTGCGCCCATGTGTGGGTGGTTGTGTGTGTGTGTGGGGGGCGCATTTTATATGAGCGGGGTTGTGTGTGTGTGTGTGCGCGGCGGTGTGTGTGCGCGGCGGTGTGTGTATGTCGGTGTGTGTGTGTTTGTGTTGGGCTGTGTGGGAGTCGTGGTGTGTGTGTGTGTGTGTGTGTGTGTGTGTGGGTTCATTTCCCGCTGGCTATGAATAGTAATGATTGGCTCATGAGCACTCAGGGATGCAGCTCTCCCACTAACCACCATTGAATGCAGGGGAAGCACATTGCTACTTAAATATTAACACTTAAACCCATCAGCTCCACCTCTGGGAGATTAAATGACCGAAGATATGTATATAAACATATTACCAGTAATCACAGAAACTGGCCCCCGAAGAAGATTACCTCGAAACGTACGTCGGGCGAGGGACAGGACCCGACATCTGAGCCCCACACGTGTCTATTATGGGTAAGTCTGGAGAACGGTACTTTTAAACTATCGCTGGAACGGACGGGCACATTATGGCTGCTAATTGAGCTTTGGCGCCATTTAGTGTCCGTCTGGTTAATAGCATGGATTTCTTATATTTAATTCACCTATCTGTACCTGTGCTCCAGAATCGCTATTACACGATTACTATTGCCCATGTCTGTATTGGGTTTGTGAGGGCTCTGATGTCCGGCTCTGCCCCTTCTGGGCTTTTTTCCAGTGTCCTCACTTGTTGTCCTGCCCCCCTTTTTTGGACTTTATATGCTTGATTGTTTTTAGATCAATTGTATATTTGTACATGATTTTAATATAATAAACTGTTTTTTGCAATTTTCTATAATAAAAATAAATTAATCATAAACAGTTTCTGTGATTACTGGTAATATGTTTATATACATATCTTGGGTCATTTAATCTCCCAGAGGTGGAGCTGATGGGTTTAAATGTATTGTTAGGGAGTGACCCGATGACTGAAAAATGAGATTCCAATTCCATGCTTGTGTTGTTAAATATTAACACTGCAGTGAATGTTAAGTAGCCGCTCATGAATAGTAATGAGCGGCTCATGAATATTAATGAGCGGCTCATGAATAGTAATGAGCGGCTCGTTAACATTCACAGCAGTGTTAATATTTAAGTAGCCATGTGCTTCCCCTGCATTTATCATTGGTTAGTAGGAGAGTTGCGTCCCAGAGTGCTGGGTTCCTAGTGCGCCACAGCTGCGTCTCCTTCTGTCCTCGTCCCTCTATTTGTCTCTGTTGCATGGGGAAGTCCTACGATGCCGCAGCTGTATCTCCTCCGGTCATTGTCACTCTGTGTGTCTCTGTGGCGCGGGGAAGCCCTGTGATGCTGCAGCTGCGTCTCCTCCGGTCCCCGTCCCTCTGTGTTTCTGTGGCGTAGTTGGGTCACTGACCTGTGCTTTGGGGCCTCCTGTGGGTTGGGTCTTACTGTGCTCCGTCGCATCGGGTGTAGGGAGCTTCCATGGCGGTGTCACTTGTACCTGTCCGCCGGCTGCGTCGTGGCATTTTCAGGGTTTCCACGAGTGGGCGTGTCCTAATTGAGCGGTCATTGCTGCTGATTGGGTGTGGGTAGAGTAAGGTGTGGGTGTGTGAGGGACGTGATGCAGGGCCGCTGTTGATTGGGTGAGGTGGAGTGAGGGGTGGGTGTGTGGGGGGTATTCGGCCTGTTGGAGCTGTGTGGGTGTGGTTTAGGAGGTGTCAGCGTATGACATCATTTCTTGGACAGACGGACAGAGAGACAGAATAGAGAAATTATATATATATATATATATATATATATATACACATAACATGATTACTGAATACCAAGTACTATTCCAGTATTCAGCACAGCAAGAAATGCTTTTTCCCCATTGACTTGCATTAGGTTTGTTATTCGTGATGAATACAGTAATATTTTTTTGGGATTTGTTACGAATAAGCCGAACATGAATAGTTACTATTTGCCCATCTCCACTAATAACGTATTCACACGATAGGCGATCAAAATCAGATCAGTAGGGTTCAACACATGAATCTCCAACTGTTCAGCTATTTGAAGCTGTTTGAAGCTCCTCCTGACTCCTGAGGAGGGATGTACGTAGTGTTTGGGCTGGAGCAGCACAGCTTCATACACTGAGTCATGACCAGCTGAGGGAGGATTCTCCGGTCATGATGTCTGTGTAACCAAACCCCCTTATCCTCTAAAATTAAACACACGGACTGCATGCGACTTGGTTCAAATGGCCACAGCAGCCTTTTTTATTGCCTATTGTTTTACAGACTAGTACCTTAGGGACGCCGTCCAACGGGCGACCCAAAACAACCACATAACGGTAACAATAGACAATAACATTTACAATACCCCCCGGGGTAGGCCCAGTCCACTACTACTACTCCCCCTGTCCCCGGCCGCAACACACCGACCCAGAGACGAGGTGCCAATCACCCACGGATTGACCCCCACACTTTGGCAGAACCCCGTGCCTGCCACATCCCGGAAACCGAGAGCCACCATACCAAGACAATGACTCCCGGTCCAGCCACCAATCACTTCCAAACCTCTGGACCAGACCTACCCCCACCGCTACTGTGACAAAAGGTATCCCAACTACCCAAAAACATCTCCCACATGACAACACAAAGGGAGGGTGGGCGGGGATCGTTCGGCGTCCGGAAACAGAAGAGGAGGTAACTCCTTCCTCTCCCAGCTAACCCTTTCCCTGCTCCTCCTCTTCCTCCCCGGCTAAAACCATCCCCCAAAGCCATATTAGGCATATACCACTGTCCCTATTAACCCATCACTCCCTACCTCCCCCTTGGTCATGTCGCCCCTCCCCCCAAGTGGGTCCGTGGCTTTCTTGACCAGCTGAGGGAGGATTCTCCGGTCATGATGTCTGTGTAACCAAACCCCCTTATCCTCTAAAATTAAACACACGGACTGCATGCGACTTGGTTCAAATGGCCACAGCAGCCTTTTTTATTGCCTATTGTTTTACAGACTAGTACCTTAGGGACGCCGTCCAACGGGCGACCCAAAACAACCACATAACGGTAACAATAGACAATAACATTTACAATACCCCCCGGGGTAGGCCCAGTCCACTACTACTACTCCCCCTGTCCCCGGCCGCAACACACCGACCCAGAGACGAGGTGCCAATCACCCACGGATTGACCCCCACACTTTGGCAGAACCCCGTGCCTGCCACATCCCGGAAACCGAGAGCCACCATACCAAGACAATGACTCCCGGTCCAGCCACCAATCACTTCCAAACCTCTGGACCAGACCTACCCCCACCGCCACAGGACAGACCACGTGACACCTTACGTGGCCTGGACCCGCCACACACCAAAAGCACGCTCCACACCATCCTGCAGACCCAACGCCCATAAATCCAGACCGACCTCGTTGAGGTGCACACCATCACCCCTCCGAAATCGCCAATCAGCCGGCTCCAAATCCCTGTGCCGTACCACAATCCCACCATTCCTGGTCACAAACCTAGCCACTACCCTATTCACCTGGGCCCTGGCCTTATTAACCTTCTCCACCGACCGAGCCCCTCTCCATGCCAACCTGGTCACTATGTCAGACCATACGACCAGCAAACCAGGATACCGCTTCCACAACTGCAGTAAATCAATCTTTATGTCTCGGATCAAATCCCGCGACGCCCTGGCACCAAGATCATTACCCCCCACATGCAATACCAGCACCTCCGGGGGCCGCTCAACTTTACAATGGAAACGAAATTCCGGGACCACCCTGCCCCACTCCATGCCCCGAACTCCGATCCATCGAACAGTCGCCTGCGCACGATCCAAACCCAGCTGTCGACCATTCGGGCGGACCTCCGCCCGACGGGCACCCCAAAATACGAAGGAGTGCCCCAAGATCCAGATCAGGCACTTCCCTATAACAAATAAAACAAAACGAAAATATCAAAACCAATAACAGCACAACCACCAACACATCAAAAAACACCCCTTTCCTCAAACCTTCCGCACGTAACCAAAGTCCCATGATGCTACAACAACTGCGGTCTCACATACCGCCGAAAACAAGAAGATTCCCATCTACCAATACGCTTTACCACCTCATCTCCAAGCCCCCAACGGGCTGCCTCCGTTGCTGCACCAATTCGGAATGAATGCGACCCGAATTCCTCCGGGCGCTCCCCCGCGTTACGTAGACTTAGCCGCAGCACCGCCACAAACTGAAACCTCGACAAAAACGACCCATTCAAATGCCGCAACAACGGGCCAGGTAAGCCTCCCCTCACGGCCATAAATCCCTCGACTAAACGCACAGGGCACAATTCCTCTCCTGGAACCGCATATAACACCACCAATCTACCACGGCCCAGCTGATCCATTTTTGACCGGCGAATCCGGCACTCCACCTGACTACTGCTCACTTGCACGTCCTCAAACATCAAACCACCACCCGTCACCCTGGACGGGCTCACCAGCTCGCCTATCCGGAACGCCCCATAAAAAGCGAGACCGAAAGCCGTTGTAAATAGAACCGTCTCGTACACAGACTCACAAATGCCGCTCAGGCCACCCACCATCCGTCTCAACAAACCAAACGATACAGGGCGCCTCTTGTCCCTCTCCCGTACGCCACGGCGAAAGCCCCGCAAAGCCTGACGAACCCGAAAATCCTGTGAAACATCACGCTCCCCTCTCATTTTTAACCAAAATGCCACTGCCGACACCCGATGTGCCACAGCCGATGCCGATCGCCCGGCTGAAAAATCCGTACTCACCAATGACAACAAAGCCACCAAGTAATCCACGCTTTCCCCACCAAACATCAGACGCAACAACTCCTCCCATTCAGCCCACACCTTAGCATACCGGCACCAAGTCACCTCGGTCACCGAGTTCCGAATCAAGTCTGAGATCACCGCCTCACCAGATGCCACAAATCCTCGGGGCACTCCACTCCAACTTCGTCCGCCCACGGCAACAGCGCCCGAAACCTGCTGAACTGAAAACGAGACAAAGCATCAGCCACCTCGTTGTCAACACCCGGAACGTGCCTTGCCACTACCTGCCTGCACATTCAACTGCAGACATCTCAACACTAAATGCCGCAAATACACCACCACCGGCTCCGACTTAGCAGACAAGTTGTTAATCGCGTGCACCACCGCCTGGTTATCACAATGAAAACACACTTTCCTTCCGGCAAAGTGCGACCCCCATAGCTCCACTGCCACTACAATGGGGAATAGCTCTAACAGAGCCAAATTCCTAACCAAGCCGCTCTCCCGCCACGCCTGTGGCCACTGCCCGACACACCAATGACCTCTGAAGACAGCCCCAAACCCGGCCGACCCCGCCGCATCCGTAAACAGCTGCAACGCCCCGTTAGACGCCACCCTCTCCATCACCAGCGTCCGGCCGTTGAAATGCTGCAAAAATTGATCCCATACTTCCAAATCGTCCCTGATCGCCTTTGTGATCCGCACAAAATGCGCCGGCAACCGTACCCCGGCCGTCGCCGTCGCCAAACGCCTCGCAAACACTCTCCCCATTGGCACAATTCTGCAAGCAAAATTCAATTTTCCAAGCAAAGACTGCACCGCCTTAAGCCGCACCTTCTTCGCCGCTTTTACCCCTGACACTGCGGACCTCAAATCACGGACCTTCTCCGCCGGCAACCTGCATTCCATAGCAATGGTGTCAATTTCAATTCCCAGAAAACACATCACCGGCGCCGGGCCTTCCGTCTTATCCGGCGCCAAAGGAATCCCGAAACTGGCCGCAACTTTTTGCAACGCAAATAGCAAACCCGCACAAACCATCGAACCCGCCGGCCCGACACACAGGAAATCATCCAAGTAATGAATGATGGACGTAAGCCCGGACACGTCCCGAACCACCCACTCAACAAACGAACTAAATGCCTCAAAGTACGAACACGAAATGGAACAGCCCATTGGCAAACAACGATCAACATAATAACTGCCATCCCACCAGCAACCCAACAAATGCTGACTATCTGGATGAACCGGTAACAACCGAAACGCTGCTTCCACATCCGCCTTTGCCATCAATGCACCCCGCCCCGCCGCCCTAACCAGGTCCAACGCCTTATCGAACGACACATAATATACCGCCGACAACTCCGGCGCAATGCCATCATTCACCGATAACCCTTCCGGGTAAGACAAATGATGAATCAGCCGAAATTTATTCCGCTCCTTCTTCGGTACCACCCCCAACGGTGACACCACCAAATTCCCGCACGGCGGGGCGACATAAGGGCCGCCCATCCTGCCCAAAGCCACCTCCCTTTCCAGCTTCTCATCCACCACTTCCGGGTGATCCCGAGCGGAACGCAAATTACGATACGGCGGAACCGATGCATTAACAACCGACGGAATATGAAAACCATCCGAAAAACCAGAACTTAACAACGCCGCCGCCTCCTTGTCCGGATACCTATTTAAAAACGGAACCATCACTTCTACCTTCACCGGCGTCGTCCCTCTTACCAGCCCCATCACCAGCCTTTCCTTTTCCTTTTTTAAAACATTTGGACAAGCTATGTCCCCCCCCACATCCGGAGCATTCATGCTTAAAACGGCACGCCGCTCCAAACCTGCACTGCCCTTCATTGTACTGCCAACACAAACCTTTCTTGAAACTTGCCGGGGACCCGGCCCCCCCCGAACCCCCGGCGCCCCCCCGAAAGGGCTGAGCCGGTGCCGACATCAATCGCATCCATAAGGAAATATCCTTATGGTCCCAACGCATATCTGGCCGCAATGCCTTCCGCTGCCTAAATTGCTCGTCGTAGCGCAGCCACGCCAGTCCGCCATAAACTCGATAAGCCTCCCCTATCGCATCCATGTAGCCGAACAAAGCCGAACAATGCTCCGGCTCCTTCTCCCCGACCACGCTCGCCAAAATCGCAAATGCCTGTAGCCAGTTGGCAAAAGTCCGAGGAATAAGCCTATAACGGCGCTTTTCCTCCTCGTCCTTCTCCTTTTTGGAATCACTCGGCTTAACCCTATCCAAATTAAATTTCTCCAGGGGAAGCAGAGAAAATATCTCCACATATTCCCCTTTCCAAATTTTTTCCCGCACCTCCTTCTTTAAATGGGCCCCCAGCGGGCCCTCAAAACAAACATAAACTTCGCTTTTAGCCCTATCATCTAAGCGCACCACCTCATCCTCCTTCTCCTTTTCCTTCTCCTTTTCCTTCTCCTTTTCCTTCTCCTTTCCCCCCCCCGTCTCACTCCCCCCCTTCGCCCCCCCCTCTACTCGCACCCGCTCCGTCACCCCCCGTCGCCGCCGAGGCCCCTAAACCGGCTGCACCCACCCACGCCGCCACCGGCGCCTGGGCCCCCTCCCCCCCCCGCTCCCGAAGCCGCCGCCAGCCCCTGCAACAGCCCCAACAATTGACTCCACACTGCGAAACCAGCGGGCGCTGCCGTAGCCGCAGCCGCCCCCCCCCCCGAAGCCCCCCGCCAGCGCAGCCCCTGCCGCTTCCGCGGCCGTCTCACCCGACCGCCGCTCGGCGTCTCCCGAGACCGCCGCCTCGCTGTCCTCCGTCTGTCGTCCATCCGACTCCTCCGAACCGAAAGCCTCTTCCCCCTCCTCGCCGCTGGCCTCATCTTCCATCCGACATCCGGGGGGCGCCGCCGCAGCACCCCCCCCACCACGGCCGCCAGACAGGGCCGCCGCGTGGGCAGAGTCATCCCCGCTCCATCTCTTGCCCCGGGGTGACAACCCAGGAGACCGTCCTGTCCCCCGCGCCGGCACCCCGGGCCTCGACCTCTTGCGCCCGCCCCCCTGCCGACTGCAAGGGGCCTCTGGGCGCGGACGACCAGACGCCCGGCTCCGGATCTCAGCCGTCGTCGCCTCTGGCCCTCCTGGGCTATTGCAGGCCTCCATCCGCCGAGTCCTCCCGCTCCCACGGGAGACTGCCACATCCGGGGGCTGCACAGCGGTACTGAGTGACCCGGCGGTTGCCGCAGGGCTCCCGCCGTCACTCCTTCTCTCAGCCGCACCGGGGTCAGGCACCGCAGACCCCCCCCCGGCGCCGGACCTACCGCCACGTGCAGCCCCGCGGTCCCCCCGCCGACTGCAGGGGGATCTGCTGGCCTCTCTCCTGCGCCGAGCGCGCTCCCGGCCTGGAGCCGCTGCAGTCTCAGTAACTCCAGCCCGGAGGCCGGGACCGGAAGCAGGCCCCGTGCTGGCCACTCCCACCTCCCGACCGCCGCGGCTGGAACGAAGATTCCTCCCGCCGGCCTCTGCAGCAGCCAGACGCTGCTGCTGCGCTGCACTCTGCGGAGGGTCCCTGGAGGGGCTCTTACATCTCCTCCTCGCCCCCCCCGCGCCCGGGGAATACCTGCGGGGGGGGCCGCGACTGGCGCCCGCCGCTGCTGGGGGGACGAGGGGCAAGCGCCGACGGGTTAACCCCGGCAGCCCTGATGTGGGTCTGCACTGCCAGGGGCCCGTGCGCTGCGACCGCTGCCTGAATCAGACGCTGGAGCTCCTGAAGATCTGCCATGGAGGTGCACGTGCAGATCGTTCGGCGTCCGGAAACAGAAGAGGAGGTAACTCCTTCCTCTCCCAGCTAACCCTTTCCCTGCTCCTCCTCTTCCTCCCCGGCTAAAACCATCCCCCAAAGCCATATTAGGCATATACCACTGTCCCTATTAACCCATCACTCCCTACCTCCCCCTTGGTCATGTCGCCCCTCCCCCCAAGTGGGTCCGTGGCTTTCTAGACCATTGTAGGGGCTGCAGCTTCTCCACTACTCTATTCCCTTCGATAGAAGCTGAAGGGCTGTAGCTTATAAAGCCACTACACAGTGTATGGAGTTGTGCTGTCCTGGATCTATACACAACCAATAGTTATGAAACTATCTGATGTTGCTGATGTACCCTAATAATAAGCCATCAATATTTAAGTAGTGAAATATCCCATTAAGGCTGGTTTCACACTACGTCTTTTTAACATCCGTTGAAAACGTTATTTTAGCGGAAGTACGGATCCAGTGCAAATGCGTTTTCATTTCAATGCATTTGCAATGGACTCGCGTCCACCTGCGTTCACCTGCGTTTGCGTGCGTTATAGTGCGGATCCGGTGACTTGCAGTTTTTTAACATGTTTCAAAAACACTACTTGTAGCGTTTTTGAGCTGCGTCAAAATACTGCAAGTCACCGGATCCGCACTATAACGCACGCGAACGCAGGTGAACGCTGGCGTGCTGATAGACAGGATCATGCTTTTGTACTGAGCATGCCCAGAAAGTACTGAGCATGCCCAGAACCAGTCTCGCGTGATCTGTCTCTCTCTCCTCCTCCCTCCCTCACCCTCTCTCTCTCTATCTGTCTTTCCCCCTTCCTCCCTCCCTCCCTCTCCCCCACCTGAGAGCTGCGGACACTCGTAACCAAGGTAAATATCGCGTAACCACTTCTCTTAGTTACCCGATGTTTACGTTGGTTACGCGTGCAGGCAGCCCTGCTCCTAGCAGCTGCAGACACTCGTAACCAAGATAAATATCGGGTATCCAAGGCCGATGTTTACCTTGGTTACCAGCGTCTGCAGCTGTCAGAAGCCGGCTCCCAGTCTAGCTCCCCTCACTCCCGATCACATGACTCCAGTGCCCGCCCCTAAACATCCAGTGCAGGATCCTGCAAAATAACATATGCGTTTGCATACGTTATTTGCTGTAAAAGCAGGATCCGTACTTCCGCTAAAAAAAACGTTTTCAACGGATGTTAAAAAGACGTAGTGTGAAACCAGCCTAATGTGGACATCATTACGCCCCATGTCTTTGGCAGATTCTCCACTTCATCATGGCCCTGGGGGGCTGGATGATGTGAGGTGAAACAGACATAACTCAAAGCCAGCTATATACTTCTGTTGCTCCCTGAAAGGATAACATTTTTGAAGTGTTTCTTCTAAAAGCCCACCATACACTCACAGACCCCAATAACATGAAACAGAGAAGCCCAGTGTCATGAACTGCCTCTTCAGACCTTGTACTTATGACAGCACAGTGGACTCCATTTATAATAAATGTTTAATTAACCCTCAACTGGTGAGGTGGGGTTTGCCACACAGCAGGGAATTTTTTTTCAGCAGGCCTTCATTGGAAAATGTTGGTATGAACCATCAATTCATTACATTTTCCGATACTTGTGGGTGTCAAAAATTTGTTATACTCATGTGTAATCAATCGCCAATAAGAAAACAATAAAAACAAACATGATCTTGGCATTTTCTGTAAAAATTAGAGATTTCTAAACACTGGGGTTCAGGAAGCCCCACATCACCAGTTGCGTGACAAAAATCCCATTTCACACAGTGCAGAGAAAAAAATATTTGCTGTTGTGTTGAAAACTCAAGTTCCCATGGCTTGATTCACCCAAAGCCACAATAAGCTTGGTGGAGACCACTATATATGACCACATAGTTTTATTACAGGGCGTTCAGGGACCTATAGTAATAGACCAATCTACATAAGCTTTGTTTGTGCTAAACTCTTTATAGTTTGTTTCTTTATTGCCCGCATCTATTCCTGGAATACTAGACAATGAAATGCTTTTTGCTCAATCTATTATTCATTTTCAGAGTAAGGCGAGCAGATTCTTTCATTCAGCAGGGTCTCCACATTTTTACCATGTTACGATGTCTCTGTAGTTGGCACAAGGGCCATGTCTGTTCTGCCCAGTTTTGATGTGATTCATATCCCACCGCTTATGTCGTAACAACAAGCAATGGTTGCTGCATCTATTAAAAACAAACTTTTTATAGTGCAAAGTTTTGCCAAAGTAATTTATGTGTTTCTCATTTTACATTGTGTTACAAAATATGATTTTGGAGGCAAAATCCATATACTGAGAAGTTAGTAAATAATAAAGTATATGTGAAATGATAAATAGCAGCATAGTGTTATTGCATTCATGATACTGTACAACTTAGATATTGAGATGGATGTGAATTGCTAGATTTTCAGAGCTAGTACCTATTGTGCAGGATTGTCCCAAATGTCACATATCTGTAACCAGGAACGTGAAGCCATCATACATGAACCTGATAATCTGTTCCTGAACTTTTTCTTACGTGTTTCAAAGTGGACCATAATATACTGCCATATTATTGCAGTAGATATAAAAAGACTAACAAGCAAACCACTAGGTGTGAACAGGTGCACACTGAACATTCAACAAAGATACAAAAATATATATAGTAGCACTCTAAAAAGGTAAAATATGCAAACAATGAATTTAGGAGTTTTTGCACTATATTACTGCTATTGAAAAAAATAAGATCCTTGGTATACAAATTGGCCAATTCGTGTAAGCCCAGCAGCCAACAACAAGGCGTACCTCTTTTTGCCAGGACCCTATACTAATATGCCTCTATCTGGGTTAAAAAAAACTCTACAAGTAATGGGCAGGTAGGATCCATATAGAGTATAATTAATTCTAATTAATGCAAACGTTTATTACAAGTGCATTGATTATGAGTCAAAGTCTGAAATATAAGTGCATTAGTCAACAGTTACTGCATGTATTCTAAAGACTGCATTGGTGTTATAAATTACTACCTGAAGTATGAGTGCATTAGTAAAGACTTACTGCATGTGTTATGATGACGGATGCCCTGGTTGTGAATTACAACCAGTAATACCAGTGCACTGGTCATAAGTGACTGTATTAATAGTACATTGCTTATGATGCGTCACAGCCTGTACGAGACTTGTCAGGGGGTCAGTTATGAATCAAAGCCTGTATTATGATCACATTGGTGACGAGTCACAGCCAATGCTAAGTTAGTTAGAAATTAAAGACTATATTATAAGCATTTGATTATGAGTAAAGGGGGCTTTACACGCTGCGACATCGCTAATGCGGAGTCGTTGGGGTCATGGAATTTGTGACGCACATCCGGCCGTATTAGCGATGCCGTTGCGTGTGACACCGATAAGCGATTTTGCATCGTTGCAAAAACGTGCAAAATCGCTAATCGGCGACATAGGGGGTCCATTCTTAAAAATCGTTACTGCAGCAGTAACGAAGTTGTTCCTCGTTCCTGCGGCAGCACACATCGCTGCGTGTGATGCCGCAGGAACGAGGAACCTCTCCTTACCTGCCTCCCGGCCGCTATGAGGAAGGAAGGAGGTGGGCGGGATGTTACGTCCCGCTCATCTCCGCCCCTCCGCTGCTATTGGGCGGCGGTTCAGTGACGCTTCAGTGATGTCGCTGTGACGCCGCACGGACCGCCCCCTTAGAAAGGAGGCGGTTCGCCCGTCACAGCGACGTCTCCGGACAGGTAAGTATGTGTGACGGCTCTGGGCGATGTTGTGCGGCACGGGCAGCGATTTGCCCGTGTCGCGCAACAGATGGATGCGGGTACCCACACTAGCGATATTGGGACCGATATCGCAGTGTGTAAAGTAGCCTTAAGAGAGTGCTACAATAAATTCATACATTGTGGATGTTCTGTAGACACTTTCCACAGCAAATCTGGAAAAATCTATAGCAGATTGACCGGATTGGCAGCTGTCACATGGGTCAGAACGTCACCACTGAAGGCCGTTTTACCCTGAGACCAGCAAACAAGCCCTACTGGGACTACAGTGATTACTAATGAAGGTGAATATCTTCTTTTCTCAATTCTTCATAAGCATACTTAGCTGCAGAGTGGCAGTGGAACTCAACACACTTAACAATATTGTATTTGTGTTGCAGATTACATTACAGTAGATGGTTTAGCTTCTTGTCGTCCATAGTGGACCAACAACAAACATCAAATTATTGCACTTTTAGTGTGAATTTCACGCGCCCCATTTATATCTATGGGGAAACACAAAATAAAATGTAATAAACATGCAGGCACAAAGGACATGCTGTGGATTGAAAAATCCCAAACCAGGTCAGCAATTGACTTAAAATAACAGCAGCATGAAGATGAAATAAAGGAAAAATTTTGTCCATTTTGCCAGTGTTTTATTCAACTGGGCATTTTTTGTTGAATGTGAATGTGCCCTTTTGAATACTGCAGTTATTGACTGCAGAAGTGGCAGCTTTCTTGGCTGTCAGCCACTGGGAAGGAGGTGCGCATGTTGACATGGCAAATTTGGGCTTCTTGGAAGTGATGTGTGTGGTGACACAATATTGACATAAGGGAGCAAGGTGGAAGAAGCTAGGAGTTGAAAATAAAAAGAGATGTGGCACCAATGGGGGAGAAAATGCTATTGGTATAGGGCCTTTTTACTATTGAGAAGTGCAAGAGAACGTGAACTGTAGATAGAGACAGAGAGACGTGATTGTCCCTTGGGCAATAAAATGCAGAGGATCTCATGATGTGCTGAGGTGAAGGGGAGCAGTGATTCTCTTTTACTAAGTGACACTGAGCCTTCCTGAAAGCAGGTAGTAAGCTAATTCAACAGTTTATGAGGCTGGGGGCTAGGTGTTCTAACCATGGAGGAGGTAGGTTTTCAGAGGAATTGTGAAGACCAGCAATGCAACATTATAGCCTAGATGAACATACTATTGGAAGGTGAACCTATTGTTGCCCTGGGGGTT
This sequence comes from Anomaloglossus baeobatrachus, assembly GCF_048569485.1. Taxonomy (NCBI): domain Eukaryota; kingdom Metazoa; phylum Chordata; class Amphibia; order Anura; family Aromobatidae; genus Anomaloglossus; species Anomaloglossus baeobatrachus. The sequence continues at coordinate 783,297,071 of NC_134353.1, forward strand.
GTGTGAGCCTGGAGGGAGCCAAGGATACATTGCTGCAGAGCTGAGCTTAGGGATGGAGAGAGTCAATCAGTGAATCTAGTCAGCGTGGTGCTGAGCAACAATTCTGAGTTTCTGCAATGCACTAATTGTTTGGAGATCTGAGGAGTGGTCTAGTGTCTTCAGTAGTGCAGTGTATTACAACTGAGTGAATTAGTAAGACAGTTGTGATGCATACTTATGGTGAACATGTACGTTGGGGAAGCTTAGGGTGAAGAACCCTTGGAAGTAGGGTTTAATTGGTGTCTACAACAACCATTTAATAGTCAATGGGAGTTGATTTATTGGGTGTGATTATAGTGAAGCAAGTAGGAGTCAGGAATGAAAAGTAAAAGATTACTTATGTCATAATTAAGCATACTGCTTTAGAGCCTCATCTAAGATCTGCAAACATAAAAAGTATTGAGCCTTCTTACAGGGACATAACCCATGGGCTTCTTGCCACTGTGTTCCAATCGTACTCAGTAAAATTTAATTGCATATGTGGCTCCCCAGAGGCTTCGGTCACCACAGGGTATTGCATATGACTTAAGGTGAAGTACTCATCCCGGGTAAGGAAGAGGTTAACCACTGGTGTTCACTTACACAACACACACAGCTCAGGTGCTTTCCCACTGGAACTGGGCTAGAGGTGGTCACCATAGCAATGGGACTTCCCCAGCCACTAGTGAGTCATTAGGAAGGTGGGGCAGCATGGGGGAAATGAGGAATACACAAAGTTTTTCCTCAGAATAGTCTGGGAACTGGAGCAAGTCGGTCGCTGAGGACAGTGCTTTGGAGCTTCCTCAGAAGAACCAGCCGAGAAGAGTGCTTTAGAGCGTCCTCAGAGGAAGAAGGACAAGAGTACGATAACATCCAGGGACTCGCAGAAACACGGCCACTGAGGAGAGTGCTTCAGAGCTTCCTTAGTTAGGACCGGACAGACTGGAAGGAGCAGGAGTTTACCGGGTGGAGCTGGTGAGACAAAGGAGCAACACGGTAGCCGAGGGATGAGTCTAACAGCCCCTTCGGGACCGGCGCAGTCAGGGTGCAGGGCCCTAGGGTGACGTACACTCCACGTTGCACCATTAGAATCTGCAGGGAAGGGGGATTTCATGTCCCATTGCCCACCACAAAGGTCCTGGGGCAGAGCAGCATATAGAGTCAGGAGTCAAGACCATGGTCGGCCCCACATATGATTTGCGCTGCCTGCGGACGTGATGGAAACTAAACCCAAGGATACTAGGGTTCCTAAGTAGCTTCACTCCATGGGGATCCACACTACAGAGCGCAAGGAAGGAAGGTCTCACAGCTTCACAACAACAGTGGTGGCCTCTGAATCAACCGGGATCGGCTGGGGCCCAGCACGGCGGAAACCGGCAGAGAGTAAAAGAACTTTGTCCGCAGTCCTGGTGTCGTCCCATCATTGCTGGCGCCGGTGCCCCATGCTCCAGTGCCAATGGCCGCTAAACCCCATCATCGTCCTCCATGGGGGCCTAGCTCTGCCTGTGGGGAGCTGGACCATCTGGGCTGCATTACCATCCGCCCCAGAGAAGAGCAACATCTCGCAGCGGCGGCTGATAGTTGGCTGCATATCACGGGTGGCGCTGCAAAGCAAACCCCCATCATCCCCTATACCGGTCACCTTGCACCTTTTATTGACACCAACAGGACCACGGAGTCAGATCAGGCCATTCACAGCAACCCTCAAATACCACTGACTCGGTGATGAGTAGCTCTGGGCTTGTCACATACACTTGATTTGGTCTGTTATTGTTGTCTTTAAAGGGAAACCCCTTGAATAACACAACCCTACACACTATTACATCGAGGTTCTCAGTAACCTATCTGTGGAACAATAAGGTCAGATGTCAAAGAGTAATGCGGGCGTCACACGGTACAATCTATCGTGTGATCGCACGAGCGATCGTACCCACCCCCGTCGTTTGTGCATCATGGGCAAAGTCGTTAAACCGCCGTCACACGGGACTTACCTGCAGAGCGACCTCACTGTGGGCGGCGAACATCCTCTTCCTCAAAGGGGAGGGACGCTCGACGTCACAGCTATGTCACACAGCCGCCGGCCAATAGAAGCGGAGGGGCAGAGATGAGCGGGACGTAAACATCCCGCCCACCTTCTTCCTTCTGCATAGCCGGCGGGTGCCGCAGGACGCAGGTAAGCTGTGTTCATCGTTCCCGGGGTGTCACACGGAGCGACATGTGCTACCCCGAATACGATGAACAACCAGCACAATGAAAAATAAACAATTTTTTAAAAATAGGCGACGTGTATGTGGCGCCCTGGACTAGCCAGGTAGCCACAGACAAAACACACACACACCCCCACCCCCCAGACAGTTACATTAGTCAGACAAAAATCCTTGTTGCCTCCTTCCAGAGTCTGATGTCCACACCAGGTGGGGCGGAACCAGGCGGTTGGCCCCACCCACCGAGGAGTTCACAGGCCTGGAGGCGGGAAAAGTGTCAGTTCAATCTTGGAGGTGAAAGTGAGAGGAGTGAACACTTGAGGTGTCTGGGTTGGAGCCCAGACACTGACAGCAAAGTTGGCAGATGGTCGTGACCGTTTGCAGGAGTTGGTGGAACTCCGCAGAGCCATAAGGACCGGGGTCGGGCGTCGGCCCGCCGGTACCGGACCGGGGAATGGAGTGAAGCTAAGCACACAGGCAGGGCCATCGGACCCCGACCAGGCTTGGAGCCGCCGTCAATAGTCAAATCCGAATGTGACAGGAACCCTAGCGGTTTCTCAAGTACTAAGTCCCGATTGAAGGCAACCGTCCACCCAGAGAGGATATACAGCCACCGCCACAGGCTAGAGATCCAAGGGCCAGCGCCTGCGGGCAAAACGGGCTCCTATGGCACCTATACGCCGGGGAGCGGACTACCGGTGGGCAACCACAGGAGTCAAGAACATTCTCAAAGGTGCAGGGAAAGACAGCCACCATCAGCCGTCTGGGGAGAGCACAACAACAACACTGCAGCCGACTGCGGGACCCGTCCATCCGGTCGTTTTCGTTTACCTACGACTCTGTCAGTGATTGTCTGAGTGAGTACACCAGTGCCGTCCGGCACCGCGCCGCGCAGTCCCTACACCCCAGCCATCCGGCCTCCCCGTTACACCATCAGGCCCCGTGATCACCAACCCCTGCACACAGAGGGGACAACATCTCAGCTGCACTCTACCATCTCTCCCGGGATCTCCGTTACCAGCAGCGGTGGTGCCCTTATCCCCACGACCCGTGGGTGGCGTCACAAACAATCTCCCTAAACATACCATCCCCATTTCACTCACGGGTGAGGAGCGCTGCTCGAGTCCCTGGGTCCGGTCCACCGCTCAAGCCACTGAGCAGCAGAAGCAGAAGCCCCGGACCCGAGCTTGGCGAGCGCGTCCCCTCCGCCCGCGACAACTTGGTGTCACGAACAGGATCGAGCCGATCTACTTACCAGTAGAAGTGTGCCTTGCAGTGTCCGCCGGCGGCGTCCGGCCGAAAAATTTGAAGCGCCGCCATCTTGGGCGTGAAGATTTCCCGCTCGAGCATCTTCCCTGAGCAGGGAAGGTGCGAAAGTGAAGCCCCGCCCCCAACAAGCGGAAGTGCTAGAAAGAACCAAGGGGGGGCGGGTGAAAGCCTGCCTAATGTAGCCGAGGGCATAAAAAGCGGGGACGCCAGGACTCTGCAACATACCCAGTTCCTGGAAGCAGCTTGCAACATGTCCGCACCACCTGAGAGGCCTGAGTCTCCGGAGGCTGCCCCCGGGACGGCGGCGTGGCTGAAAACCCAAGTGATGCTGTTATGCTGTCGTAACCGGGCCCAAGTACGGGACCTGCTGGATCGCTGGACCGCTGAGATGGAGGAGCTGGCTGCGGTCGTGCGGGCGCATGAAATAGAGGCCATGCTAGAGGAGCTGGTGAGTGACCCACGCCCTTGTGTCCCTGAAGGACCGGCCGCTGCGGCTGAAAGACTCGGTCTACCCCTGACCCCAGCAGGGCCCACCCCATCGCCTGTGCTGGCCGCCCGCACAGCCCCGCTCAGGCCACCATCCCCGATGGAGGTTGCGGAGTCTGTGCTGCCCCGCCAGGGCCCGGAGGACCGAGAGGACGCCAGCCAATCAATAGCTGGAGCGGTTGACTTAGAAGAACCGATGGCGGGCCTCCGTACGCAGACCGATGACGGATCACTTGCCACTGAGGAACCACAAGTCTGCGCTCAGTTAGAAACCATTGCTGTCCTGTCGGGTCCCGTCATTAGCCCACTTGAGTCAGATGACAGCGGCTCGGGGGCTGACACAGAGCCTGTCTCAGAGGAGGAGGGAAGCTTCGGCTTGTATGACATGGAGGCCACTTACATTCCTCGGAGCGGAAATAATGGATGCCGGGCAGTCCTTCCTCGTCGCGCCTGCCGTGCGCTGGAGGGGCTGGAACCCGTGCTTCTTCACCTGGAGCTGGGTGAGGAGTACGGAAGTGAGCAATAGTGGCAGCGGTTCTCCGTTGCAACCAAGTTGTCCCCGTTGGGACCCTCAGCTGAATGAATGAATCCGAATCAACCGAAGTTTTCACCTGATTGTCTACAGTGATTATCCCGGCCATTGCTGGCAAGTTGTCCCCGGAGGGACTCTCTGTGTTTACCACCCACATGAGAAACTGCTCATGATCATGGCCGAGAACTGGCAGGCCACCCACGAACTTGTGGGCCTGTAAATAGTGTTGTGGGCTGGTTTCCGTCCGTACCGCCTCCGGAGAGGCAGATTGGAGGAAGGGCCCGCAGCAGAGCAGGCTGGGGCCCGGCCACCACCAGGACCGGTGGCCATCCTCCGGGGGTCAGGGGTCCCCCTGGACGTGGGGTCCTCTGAAGTGACAGCCGGGTGCGAGACACCGTACACGTTCCCGCTCGGGTAACCTGGACCAGGACTAGGGTAAAGGGGTGCTGCCCGTTTCTTAGGGGCAGCATCAAGGATCAGGTTATTTGGGTGGGAGAGCGGATGACCATGAATCCGTCCGTCAGTAATGTTTGAAACGTTAAAAGTAATGCACCTCCGTAAGGGAAGTCTTGAAAGTATGCTTATGTTTTATGCTTTACCGTTTTACCATGTTATTTATCTTTTTCAGTCTGAAAAATAAAACCGGTGATGGATGGGCAGCCCGCGGACGGTCTGCATTTTACCAAGGGGGAATGTGGCGCCCTGGACTAGCCAGGTAGCCACAGACAAAACACACACACCCCCCCACCCCCAGACAGTTACATTAGTCAGACAAAAATCCTTGTTGCCTCCCTCCAGAGTCTGATGTCCACACCAGGTGGGGCAGAGCCAGGCGGTTGGCACCACCCACCGAGGACTTCACAGGCCTGGAGGCGGGAAAAGTGTAAGTTCAGTCTTGGAGGTGAAAGTGAGAGGAGTGAACACTTGAGGTGTCTGGGTTGGAGCCCAGACACTGACAGCAAGGTTGGCAGACAGTGGTGGCCGTCTGCAGGAGTTGGTGGAACTCCGCAGAGCCATAAGGACCGGGGTCGGGCGTCGGCCCGCCGGTACCGGACCGGGGAATGGAGTGAAGCTAAGCACACAGGCAGGGCCATCGGACCCCGACCAGGCTTGGAGCCGCCGTCAATAGTCAAATCCGAATGTGACAGGAACCCCAGGGGTTTCTCAACTACTAAGTCCCGAATGAAGGCAACCATCCACCCAGAGAGGATATACAGCCACCGCCACAGGCTGGAGATCCAAGGGCCAGCGCCTGCGGGCAAAACGGGCTCCTATGGCACATATACGCCAGGGAGCGGACTACCGGTGGGCAACCACAGGAGTCAAGAACATTCTCAAAGGTGCAGGGAAAGACAGCCACCATCAGCCGTCCGGGGAGAGCACAACAACAACACTGCAGCCGGCTGCGGGACCCGTCCATCCGGCCGTTTTCGTTTACCTACGACTCTGTCAGTGATTGTCTGAGTGAGTACACTAGTGCCGTCCGGCACCGCGCCACACAGTCTCTGCCCCCCAGCTATCCGGCCTCCCCGTTACACCATCGGGCCCCGGGATCACCAACCCCTGCCCACGGAGGGGACAACATCTCAGCTGCACCCTACCATCTCTCCCGGGATCCCTGTTACCAGCAGTGGTGGTGCCCTTATCACCACGACCCATGGGTAGCGTCACGAACAATCTCCCTAAATATACCATCCCCATTTCACTCATGGGTGAGGAGCGCTGCTTGAGTCCCCGGGTCCGGTCCACCGCTCGAGCCACCGATCAGCAGCAGCAGAAGCCCCGGACCCGAGCGTGGCGAGCGCGTCCCCTCCGCCCGCGACATGTACACGACTCAAGATTTGTGACCGATTCTGCGTCGCTCGGAGGTGTCACACGAGACGACGTAGTGAACGATGCCGGGTGTGCATCACGAAAACCGTAACCCCGACGATGCATCACACGATAGATCGTCTCATGTGATGCCCGCATAAGAGTCCTAAGAATAAGGTATCAATGCTGTGGTCCCGGAAAACCCTTTAATTCTACAGTAGGAAATTGCTTTGTTGCTGATTTTTGCCCTCTCATACCTCCAATCTGTCTGACTTCTGGCTTTTTTGGTTCAGGTCTTTGCAAATTCTTTGGTAGTTGATCATTTTCCAAATGCCATTTCTTCAAGCACTGAGGTTCATGGATGCTGATAGATTTTGTTCCAAACTCCCGTCCACAAATATAGCACACAACTGTTGGGGGTGGCCTGACAACTGGTGGCTGTGAACAAAATGATTTGAGTAAAGATAACTAAGAATTCTAAGTTAGTTTGTTAACAGTATCAATTATTTTTTGTTATTTAATAATATATTTCACATATTCTTAGTTACAACATAATCTGCATCACTGTGCGGAAAATGTCATCGCTTCAAGCAGTCATCGTCACAGAAAAGAGACCCTCAAATTCCAGATCCCAATGTTGACCCTGCTCAGATTCATACGTAGGATCACAGTGCTGCAAGACAACAAAATCCCTCACTATGTCTCCCAAAGAT